>NC_089225.1:44398997-44704830 GCF_963924675.1 Phocoena phocoena | reverse complement strand
TTGGCCTATTTTTAAATTGGGTTGTTTGTTTTCTTATTGTTGAATTTTAAGAGTTCTTTTTATGTTTTGCATAACAGTCCTTTATCAGATGTATCTTTTGAAAATATTTTCTCCCAGTCTGTGGCTTGTCTTTTCATTCTTTTTACAGTGTCTTTTGCAGAGCAGAAAAATTTAATTTTAACAAAGTCTAACTTATCCAGCACTGCTTTTGAGCAAATTGAAGGAGCTACTTTGACTATTTCTAATTTAAATAGTAGAATTTAATAATACACTCAGAATCTAAAACTGAATTCATGAGCATTTTGAAATATGAAAGTGCTAAACACTTTAAATAAGGAAAGAAAAAATTAAACACACATTTCTTAACTATATATTTTTATCTCTTTCCACTCCCATGATGTTGTAGTCATAAAGAGAAGTGGCTGCATACTGCTCCAATGTCTGAAACATGCATAAATGCTGGGGTAAGTGGATGAGTTTGTGCTAAAACAGTGTCAAACATTTTCCTTTTTTTATAATGATGATGAATTTTTTAGAAATGACATACAATATGTTTTATTAAGGTTAGGAATTGAGTTGGGATATTCATTTGAGGAATAATTCTTTAAAAATGACATAATTTCACTCTAATTTTCCTTATATTATTATATACCTCAGGTTAACAAGTAGTACTGGAGGGTAGGGTGGAATGAAAATGAGAACTGCAGCTTTATTAAAACTATTTCAGGACCTGTTTTCAAAACTGCTTAATATTTTATTGAGAGTTCTGAATATAAATCTAGAAACAAGGAAAGCTGCCAGTATAAACACTTACTACAACTAACTTGGAATGCCAGGTATGCATCAATGGTCTTAGTCAAATCTTTGATGTGAAATGTCACTATTAATAGAATCTGGTTGACTTCTGATTTAGGATGACATCTGGACTAGCTGTTTTTGTTTCAGAGTCTCTGAATTAAATGCCTAATGAAAAATCAGAAAAATATGAGAACTCACAATAGCATCAAAAGGCAGGATTGATGACCAGACCCAGCGCATATGGCTGAGAGGCTGTGCCCTGTACAGGGCACTTGGCTGAAATAGGTGCTCACTCGCTTGCCAAGCCTTGCCACCTTGGGCTTGAGTCTTCCAGAGTTGCTATAACCCTGCTGATAAGCATCCTACTGACAGAATTTGACAAGATTTTCCACCACTTGCAAGAACTGTAGGGCTGAAATGGACATGAACTTTGTTGTTTGAAGGTGAGCAAACCTGTGACCCTGAAGGATAGTAAGAAAGCTATCTGCCTCATGTCACCTACTAGTGAATTGGACAGTAACCCCACTACTATGTGTTACCTTCAAGTACTATTTTACAACTTGTTGCCCCATTGTCCCCCATTAGTACGTTTTTAAATTATCTATTGATATTTTTGAGCTCTGGTTTGGAGTATACCAACATGATCCCAATGGGAGTGGACAGATGTGATACTCTGTATCTAAGGATATGTGAAGCAAATAATGGAAGGGCCTGGGCAGACAACGCTGTGTGTTTGACTTTCTGGGATTTTAGTTTTTCATACATGGCTCCTATCAAGGAAAAGACCAATGACTTTTTCCTGATTAACCAGGAATTCTCTTCTTCATAGTAAAACAACTAGGCAATAAGGGTGAGGGATCTCTGCCTCAGGCCAGTATTCATAGTGACAAAGTTGGTAAATGTTAGCTTTAGATCCAAAAGTTGCTGTGAACTATGCATGTCTTTATGTCTCCCAGCTCAAGATCCGTGCTGAGGAGCTAGTAGAAATCAGGAAGATAATGAGAAGAACCAAATAAAATCCACACATCTGGTTAGTAAGGGCTACTCAAACCTTGGAATGAGTTTAATACAAGATATAATATACCTGTATTAATGAGTGTAATACAAGATAAAGCATTCCTTTGAAAAGACTGTGTTGTATAAAGGAAGAAGAGCAAAGTCCCCCCAAATCCTAAGAAAATGAGCACTCTAGAAAATGGTTTGCCAGAAGCATAAGTAAGTGGAAAGAATCCAATTTGTATTTTCTGTGATACAAGAGTTGAAATCTAAGACATGATATTGAGCTAAGATAAGAAGGGAGAAGTAAAAACAAAGTTGGGTAAGTTAAGGTTGTAAGGACACAGAACATGCAACATCAAAATTCAAATATTATTTGAACATAATAAAAAATGGAATCCATACTGCAGAATGTTAAATCAATGATTAGAGAAAAAGCTTGAAAAACTCTCTCAAAATGTGAATGGAAAGGAGAAATAGATATTAAATGTAATAGTGGAAAGATAGTGCTCCAACTTCTGAAAAAGAGATCCGAGTAAATGGAACAGAAGTAGCAACTAAAGATATATCAGAATATATCCGAAGTAATACTTTGATATAAGACAATCAGAGATGAAAAGAACTCAGCGAGTTTTGAAATGTATTAATGAAAAGAGCCCAACGTTTTGACCTATCCTGATAAAAATTGTAATGTTAAATTATGTATCCATTCATTTATTCAGGAACTATTTTGTGAGTGCTTGCTATATGCTAAAAGTTAGGGCTACAAAGATTACCAAGTCACAGTTCTACCTTAAAAGAACTTAGCGTCTATTGTGGATGATATACACACAAGAAACAGGCAATTGCTATACAATGTGGTATTACACCATAACAATAAGGGTAAGAATAGGGTACTCAAAAAACACATTGGAGAGGCCTTAGTCTAGTCATCAGGGGGTGAGAGAAAGCTTTCTGAATATAAAGTATGGAAAAAATTCAATAAGAATACAGATTAAAAAATGAAACTATTTTCAAAGGGAGAAAAAAAATGAAAAATAGACTTAACTTCAACGTTAAATTTCAGAAGCTGAATAGAATAACACGTACAGCAGCCTGAGAAAGATTTGACTTACAAAGTCTATACCCACTCGAATTATCATTTTCATAGGAAAGGAAAACTAAGACATTCTTAGATACCTTATAGTTCAGAGATATTTCACCTATGTCCTGAAATAACTGGACATACACTTCAGTTAGTCAGAAGGGAATCAAAGTGCAAAAACTAAGAAAGGTGAAATTCTGATATAAAAGAAATATCTGTAAATATTTGAAATAATTTAAATATTGGATTAGGTAAAAACTTGTTGCAAATATAATGAGAATATTAAAAGTAATCTTTAAGATATAAGGTCCAAGTATAAATAAATAGTTTAGTAATAATTTGTTCTAAACTTCCTGATTATAGCAACAAAAACTCAAGTGGGTAGAAGAGAGGTGGCAGGAAGGAGAAAGTTCTAATTTACTCATTTTCTTATCTTCTATATGTGAAAACAAGGAAATGATAAGCTCTCATTCTAACAATTATATTATAATTGAACATATATTATTTTAGATTTTTAAAAAATATATAAAGGTAAATAACTACAAGTAGAATTAAAAGCAATTATACTCCAATAAAGCCATTAAAAATTATATGCTTATTGTTTATGTTTATGCTTTTGGCCGCACCTCATGGCTTGTGGGATCTTAGTTCCCCCACCAGGGATTGAACCCTGGCCCTTGGCAGTGAGAGCGAGGAATCCTAACCATTGGACCACCATAGAATTCCCCATTTTTTCATGCTCCTCAATAGAGGAGAAAGAAAGGAAAGCATTGCTCATGTAATGAAGATGTAAAACTCATCCAGTAAGGTAACTCTTGTGAGCACTCCTCTGCAACATTGTTTTTGCATGCATATACTCTGTCCTCATTGTCAACTCTGTCCTCACTGTCACACTCTGACTCTGTTATAGACACCCCTTGTTCAGGCCATCATCAAATTCGTATTTACCACACAATCTCCTAACTATTCTCCTAACTTCTTCTCTTGTCAAATTCTAAATTTTATTATGTTCCTTTAGCACCCAAAGTCACTTTCTATTAACCTTAGAATAAAATCCAAACTCTAAACATAGTATGAGGTTTCTTCTTACTTCTCTAGATTCATATCCTGCCTCTTCTTCTGGCTTCTTTCAACACCTCAAATGCTCCGTGTTCTGTCTTTTTCAGGTGTTTGCTAGTGTGTTTTCCTCATACTAGAACATGTTTCCCTCACATTTTGCTTGGTCTATTAAGGCCTCAGCTGAATGGTCTGATCCAAAGCAGGGCCCCACTTGACTTCTCTTCCAGGTTAGAACTATGGGCTCCTATTTCACCCTGTCCTTTCCCCTTTATGACATGCCTCACACTTGAAATTCCAAGACACATATTTGGGTGTTTCTGAAGTTAGGATGGCTATTACAACTAATATTAAAGAAACTTGTAACACAGTCTGAGGCCTAGATGATCATTGCCCTCACAAAGGCAAACTCAAGCTGACATAGGCTAATGCAAGCAGGCTATAAATGAGAGTTCTCATTAAAATTGCCCCAGTCATATGTTGGTATTGCCATTTACTAATCATATGACCAACCTCGAGCTTCAGTTTCTTCTCCTGTCAAGTATAGACTATAATAATACTGGCCTCAAAAGTTGTGTGTGGGGCTTCCCTGTTGGTGCAGTGGTTGAGAGCCTGCCTGCCAGTGCAGGGGACACGGGTTTGTGCCTTGGTCTGGGAGGGTCCCACATGCCGCGGAGCGGCTGGGCCCGTGAGCCATGGCCAGTGGGCCTGCGCGTCCGGAGCCTGTGCTTTGCAACGGGAGAGGCCACAACAGTGAGAGGTCCGTGTACCACAAAAGAAAAAAAAAAGTTGTGTGTGTATGTGTATGTGTACAGTGAGATAATATATGAACAGGGCCTGGATTATAGGAGGAACTCAATAAATATTAGCTAATACAGTTGACATTTGAACAATGAGAGGGTTGGGGCACCAACCCCCGTATGCAGTTGAAAATCCACATATAATGTTACAGTCAGCCCTCCATATCCATGGTTCTGTAACTGCAGATTCAACCAACTGCAGATCATGTAGTACATGTTTATTGAAAAGAATCCACTATTAGTGGACCCATGCAGTTCAAACCCATGTTGTATAGATAATATCTGTAACTTAAGTAGGTCGTTCTACATGCAGTTGATTTTTAATTTAAGTAAGTAGTCAGAATTATCATTTAAAATGTCTTTAAATGTTCACCCTAAGGAAGTGTAGAGATTGTACTTACTAGAAAAAGCTCTTACTTTAAATCAATTGTCTTACATATGCCCAAAAAGCCAAAGGAAACTGTGGACCAAAAAACCAAAGGAAATCAGAAAATGATGTATGAACAAGACGACATTATCAATAAAGAGATAGAAATTGTAAAAAGGAACCAAATAGAAACTCTGGAGCTGAACAGTACAATAAGTGAAATGAAAAATTCACTAGAGGGGCAACAGATTTGAGCAGGCAGAAGACGTCAGTGAATGTGATGATAAGACAATTGAAACTATCTAGATAGAGGAACAGAAAGGGAAAGAGAATAAAGAAAAGTGCATAGAGCCTAAGAGGCCTATGAAACATCATCTTGTAAGCCAAAATATGCATTATGGAAGTTCTGAAGGAGAGGTGAGCGAAAAGGAGCAGAAAATATATTTAAAGAAATAATGGTTGAAAACTTCCCAATTTGATGAAAGACTGAATTTGTACATTCAAGTTCAGTGAACTCAAGTAGGCTAAACTCAGATTCACACTGAGACACATTATAATCAAACTGTTGAAAGCCAAATACAATGAGAGAATCTTGAAAGCAGCGAGAGAAGCAACTCTTTATTTACAAGGGATCCTCTGTGAGATTAACAGCCAATTTCACTTTGGAATCATGGAGGCCAGAAGGCAGTGGGATGACATATTTAAAATGCTGGGGAAAAAAAAGAAATAGGTGCCAACCAAGAATTCTATATCCGGCAAAACCATTCTTCAAAAATGAAGGAGAAATTAAGACATTCTGAATTTATGAAAAACCCACAGCTAACATCATACTCAATGGTGAAAGACTGAAAGATTTGTCCCTAAGATCAGGAACTAGACAAGGGTGCTTTTTTTCACTACTGCTATTCAACATTGTCATGGTAGGTCTAGCAAGAGCAATTAAATAAGAAAAAGAAAAGGCATCTAAATTAAAAAGGAAGAAGTAAAACTATATCTGCAAATGACATTGTCCTACATGTAGAAAATCCCAAACAATCCACAGGAAAGCTACTAGAGCTAATAAATGAATTTAGCAAAGTTGCAGGATACAAGATCAACACTCAGAAATCAGTTGGTTTCAATATGTTATCAATGAACAATTCAAAAAGAAAATTAAGGAGACAATTTAATTTATAATAGCATCCAAAAGAATGAAATATCTAGGAATAAATTTAACCAAAGAGGCAAATGACTTGTACACTGAAAACTACAAAATATTGCTGAAAAAAATGAAAGAAGACCTAAATAAATGGGAAGACATTCTGTGTTCATGAATTGGAAGAGTTAAAATTGTTAAAATGGCAATACTCCCCAAATGATCTACAGATTTAATGTAATCTGTATCAAAATTCCAATGACTTTTTTCAGAAATGTAAAAGCCAATCTTCAGTTTCATGTAGAATTGCAAGGAGCCCTAAATAACCAAGGAATATTGAAAAAATTAAAAGAGTTGGAGGACTCACACTTCCCCATTTCAAAACTCATTACAAAGCTACAGTAATCAAAACAGCGTGCTAAGAGCATAAAGATAGACATATAGACCACAGGAATAGAACTGAGAGTCCAGAAATAAACCCTTACATCTATGGCCAATTGATTTTGAGCAGAGTACAAAGACCATTTAATGGAGAAAGAATAGTCTTTTCAACAAATGATGTTGGAGCAACTGATATCCATAATGAAAATAACAAAACTGGACCCCTATCTCACATTATATACAAAAACTAACTCAAAGTGAAAAAGTAATCTAAATACAAGAGCTAAAACTATACAACTTAGAAAAGACGTAAATCATTGTGACCTTGAATTTGGCAATGGATTCTTAGGTATGATACCAAAATAACAAACAAAAAAATACAATCAAGAAAAAAATAAATTGGACTCTAAAAATTTTTGAAAATAAACTTTTGTGCATTGAAAGACATTATCAAAAGGCAATCTGTAGAATGGGAGAAAATGTTTGCAAATTATGTATTTCATAAGAGTCGTGTATCCAGAATATATAAAGAACTCTTTTATTATATTAGCCTAACAACAGAAGGACAACTCAATTAAAAAATGGGTAAAGGACTTGAAGACATTTTTCCAAGGAGACTATACAGATGGCCAAAAAGCACATGAAAGGATGTTTGACATCATTAGTCATTAGGGTAATGCAAATCAAAACCGCAATGAGGTATCATGTAACATCCATTAGGATGACTATAATAATAATAACTTAAAAAACAGAAAGGGGACTTACCTGGTTAAGAATCTGCCTGCCAGTGCAGGGAACATGGGTTTGATCCTTGGTCTGGGAAGATCCCACATGCTGTGGAGCAACTAAGCCTGTGTGCCACAACTACTGAGCTTGCGCTCTACAACCTGAGAGCCACAACTACTGAGCCCATGCATTGCAACTACTAAAGCCTGCATGCTCTAGGGCCCACCTGCCACAACTACTGAGCCTGTGTGCTGCAACTACTGAGCTCGCATGCTGCAACTACTGAAGCCCACATGCCTAGAGCCTGTGCTCCGTAGCAATAGAAGCCACCACAATGAGAAGCCTGTGCACCGCAACGAAGAGTAGCCCCTGCTTGCCACAACTAGAGAAAAGCCTGCACATAGCAACGAAGACCCAACGTAGCCAAAAACAAAAAACAAAACAAAAACAAAACAAAAAACCCAGAAAATTACAAGTGTTGGCAAGAATGTGGAGAAACTGGAACTTTCATGCATTGCTGGTGGGAATGTAAAATGGTTCAGTCATTGTGGAAAACAATTTGGCAGTTACTTAAAAAGTTAAACATAGGGCTTCCCTGGTGGCGCAGTGGTTGAGAGTCCGCCTGCCCATGCAGGGGACATGGGTTCGTGCCCCGGTCTGGGAAAATCCCACATGCCGTGGAGCAGCTGGGCCCGTGAGCCATGGCCGCTGAGCCTGCACATCTGGAGCCTGTGCTCTGCAACGGAAGAGGCCACAACAGTGAGAGGCCCGCGTACCGCAAAAAAAAAAAGAAAAAAGTTAAACATAGAATTAGCCCACAATGTGACCCCACAATTCCACTGTGAGGTATATACTTAAAAGAATTGAAAATAGGTAATCATACAATGTAAATGCATGGTCATAGCAGCACTGTTTACAATAGCCAAAAAGTGAAAACAGCCCAACTATCCTGTCCATCAATAGATGAATGGATAAATAAATGGTGTATACACAGACAACAGAATATTACTTGGCCATAAAAGAAATGAAGTACTGACATATGCTACAACATGGATATATCTTGAAAATACTATGCTAAGTGAAAAAAAGCCAGACAGAAAAAGTCACAGGTTATATGATTTCACTTATGTGAGATATCCAGAATAGGTATATTCATATAGATAGGACACAGATTGGTGGTTGCCAGGGATTGAGGAGAGCAGGAAATGCAGAGCAACTGCTTAATGGGTAAAGGGTTTCCTTTTGGGGTGGTAAAAATGTTTTGAAGCTAGATAGAAGTGGTGGTTGCACAACACTGTGAGTGAACTAAATACCACTAAATTGTTCACTTTATAATGTTTAACTTTGTTATGTGAATTTTACCTCAATTTTTGTAAAAGGAAAAAATAAGGAAATTTGAATAAACTATAAACTGAGTTAATAAAAATGTATCAGTATTGTTCCTCTATTGTCACAAATGTACCATACACTAATACGTTAATCACAGGGGAAACTATGTTGGGGAGCAGGGGTGCGGGGGAAGAGGCAGGGTGGTACATGGGAACTCTCTGTAGTGTTTACTCATTTTTTCTCTAAATCTAAAACTGTTCGAAAAAAATAAAGTCTGTTAGGTAAAAAAATCCAAAAAACAAGAAAAACCTTTATTGTCCTAAATAACTCTTGGATCAGAGAGGAAATAAAACTGCAGTTAGAAAAACATAAAATAATAATGAAATAATGTGAAAATGATATAAACGTGTAAGAGCAGTTAAAATGGTACTCAGAAAATTCCTAGCCTTAAATACTTTCATTACAAAATAAGAAAGAAAAAAAATAAATGAACTAAGCAACCAAATCTAAAACTGAGGAAAGGAAAAGTAAAATAATCTAGAAGGAAGGAAAGGCAGTAAGAAAATAGTAATAAAGATAAAAGCAAAAACTAATTATTTAAAAAAGAGCTAACCATAAATGAGATACATCCAAGAGATTAACCCTTTGACACGTCCAATCAGGAAAAAAAGAGAGAGAAAACATAACGAAAAGGGTTATCCATATGGTTATGGAGACGGTAAAAATTACAATACCATGTATACTAATACATTTGAAAAATTTGATAAAATTTTATTTATAAACAACAAATAACCTAAACTGTGTGAAAAAATGGCATAAAACCTGAATAGGTCAATAACAATAGAAAACGTTGAAAAGCTTTTAAAGAATTACTTCCAAAAGTGCATGTCAAGGACAGAGTGCTAAGATATGCTCTTTAAACATTTCAAGGAGCCGATAAGTCCCACGAAATTTTTTTAGAACATGGAGAGTTTTGGTATTTTTATCAGAAAATAAAAATACAGATGAATTTCACTTATGAATAGGAATGCAAAAATTCTCATTAATTCTTTTTCAGTATGTGTTTTCTTAATATAAATTGGTGTAAGATAAATCAATTTGGACACACATTTTGCACACCACTGTTGGTTGTAACTGAATTGTGGTCTGCAGCTAGCAGTGTTAAAATAGGGAGAAAGCTTTTTGCACAATGTGTAGGAACAGCTGCTTTGTTTGAGTATTTGTTGCTCTGCCTTGATAGGGTTTCTTGGCTATTCCACATTGTTTTCATTCTTTTCTGTTAATTTGAGTTGTGAACTGAATTGTGAAGCCAAAATAATAGGGGAGAGGCGTTTAAGCATGTGGATTGAAGAGAAAATGAGGAAATGTGTAGGTTTGGTTTGCTTTGATCAACCAATTTATTATCTTAACCAGGGCAATAACAAAATATACTTCATAATTATAAACCTACTTTTATTACCGAGGGATGATTTTTAACAACATGTAATTTTTAAAAAATACAATTACTCTATTGTGTAACAACAGGGCACTATATAGTTTAAAGTAGAAAAACCATACAGTTGTCTCTGATGATATCAAAAAGACAATGAATATAGTTTACCATGAAGTCTTGATACACTTTCAGCAAACTAGGGTTAGAAGCATATTTGGTAGTTATTTGGTCTTTATGATTAATGTGTTTATCTCAAACCAACAGCCTACGTCATTCTTAATGTTAACCACTAGGGAAATTCCCACTGAGATGAGAACATGATGAGGTTGGCTACAATCTCCTCTGTTATTAAACACTGTTCTAGAAGTTCTGGCCAATGTCACCACCAGAAGAAAAAAAGAAGACAAAAGTAAATTCTTCCTATCTAGGCTTTGCATGTGAATTACCTAAAATAATTTAGAAATAAATAAAATATCAATATAATGACTGGACGCAAGATAAAATTATGATATCAAGAACTTTCCTAAATGTCAGCAGTAATTAGTTAGAAAATATAGTGGAAATAATACCCTTATCAAGATAGCATCCCTATGACACACACGAAGAAGATAAAATATATTGGAATACATTTTATAATAAACAAACAACCTATGTTTCCTGAGGCCTTAACACATGGAGAGAAAGAATGTTTGCAGACAGTAAGGTTCTCTCCTGTAAGGATAATTATTTTCTTCAAATTAGTGCATAAGTTCCTCCCCAGCTCTTTTGGGGAAGAATTTAACATATTTATTTTAAATCTTCCAGTTGGCCATCTCTTTCATTGTCATAAGTGTTTAAGAGAAATAATTGGATGTTGCTCTAGTTGGCTGCTAGCAGGAACTTCAGTCAGGTTAGACCTGGTATACAGCCATAGGTCCCCCCTCCTGCATTGAGGCAGACTAATGTGTGCACCTGTGCCCAGGTGGAAGTGAGCCCTGGAGGGAGTGAGGAGATGGGGTGGGCAAGTGAGGACAAGGAAGACCTAGGAATGAATTCTAAGCTTCTGTGAATGACTTGGCTTCTCTGTGATCTTGGCCAAGTATTGTCCTTTTCCCCCCATCAGTTTGCAGTTTAGATAACTCAAAATACTTTTTCAGTATTGTAAGAAGGCAGGGCAGTGGTAACAGAGAGCCATGGAAAAAGAAATGATGTGGATTTATGGTTAAGCTCTGGCTCTACCACTTACTAGCTGGGAGATCCTGTGACCATTTCCCTGTAGCAGACACTCAATAATGGCAGCTATTAATATAACAATAGTAATGATCCTTGAGGTTTAATCTTTTTGAACTATCTACTTATTCTTGAGAATGTACTATACTATCTTTAATATTCATTTTTTGTGAACATAAAGGCCAGTTGATAATAGAATAAGACTGGATTGCTATTATTGTGTAAATTTAAATGTTCGAAGGTAGGAAATGCAAAGTTTTCTATAAGGTTAATACTTTACTGTAAAGAAATATTCATAAACATGTGTTTCTTAGAAGATAGAAAAATAGTAAATGTGAGTGAATGTTTGAATGAACACACTGGATCAGGCCAGAATTGACCTTTAAAAATTTAACCAAAAACAGTATGAATATATACAGTATTTACTTTTCAACCTAGTAAGCAGTATACAACTTAACTTATGCTAAATATATATCTTTTAAGTCTTACGTTATAAAAACCACTCACTGGAGAAAGCTATATTCCAGATATAAACTTTAAAAAAATCATTTCAAATAAAGACATAAATTCTACCTTAAAAGTTGAGAAGAATGCAAAAAGATCACAGTTAAAAAATTTTTCCTTTAGTCTTGGCTAGGGACCCCATTTTTAAAAGGCTGAATTTCCAACTGTGGCAATGAATAAAAGGCATTACTGAATCATGTCATAAATTACTCACTTAACAGAAGGAATTGTAGAGCAAATCTGCAACACTTCAGTTTAAGACATCCAGGCCACCTTGCTAGCTTGAGAATCGGTAGGAACTACTAAAGTTTTGATTACCTCTTCTCCAGGTTACAAGTCTTCCTTCATAGACTATTGCTTTTAAAGAAGTAGGCAGTTACAGGGTCTGGAAGTTTTACCTCGAGTCTCTAGCAGTGTCGCCCAAACTGTCCTGAGATCTCCCTTGAGTTAAACTGGGAACTTCCACTGAGAAATCCCCCGCCTTGAAGACTTCCTTTTTTGTAACTTTCAACAGCCAATCATGGCAAGATATTGAAACAAAGCAAAGACTACCAGAAAATGTTCTGTAAACCACCGTGGCTGTAATTTTGACTTCCTTTTGAAGCAAAGATACTTTACTTGAAGAGCTAGGACGTTTTAACAAAAATCCAGAAATTGTAAACCCCAAATTATATTTGGATTAAGCGCATTTTCATGTAGCAAAATTTTAAAGTAAGCTTATTTGATAAATGGCTTTTTTTAGGTTTTAAGAAGTCACTTTTTGACCTGAGCAGTATATTTATAAACAGTAGGTGAAGACTAGGTTTGAGTATAGTTGTCTTTGCTTCATGGCCTACAGAGGTCACTAGGATGAAGCCTAGTAATATTAAAGTTTATGCTGCATTCCAGAGCCTGACCTCATGTACTTAGAAGAGAGGTGAAACATAAAAGGCTCTTAAGAGCTTTTCTCCCTGGGACCTCAGATTCTCTCTTCATGTGGATAAGCATATATGCCAGCACACTGGGGAAATGCTTTACAAATACATATATTCTTCCCAGGCTACTTGGAGCAAAACATCAAGTTGTACATGCAAATGGAAGGCGGCATATGCACCCCAGACATTTTTCTTTGTTATAAAATTTTAGAGCTGGAAATGTCCTTAGACACCATCTGTTCCATTTCCTTTTTATTACAGATGAGGAAACAGGAGAGGGTAAATGCTCAAAGTCACCAAGAAAGTTAGAGGCAGCACTCAGATTAAAATCTGTCTTTTGAATGAGTGTATTTTTCTCAGTGTAGCAAGTTATTGAACAGGAAAAGGACTATAGCGATTGAGCAGTCTCCTTGTTCAACTCCTGCATTTTATAGATGAAGAGTTTGAGACCTTACCCAAAGGTTCACAGTTAGCAGAAGAACTAAAATTTAGAACTTTGGATTCTTGGTCTAGTTTCTTTTCCACTTTAAAACACCACCTCTCTTAAATTAGATGTTAAATAAACCTGAGTTATTTCTATTCCTGAAGAAATTATTCTATAAAAAGGAAATAATTCTGAATTAATCTAAAGTGATGAATAAGCTTATGATTAAAAACGTTCCTTTTACTCATCTAACATATCATGAAGTATTAATTTCCTTTAGCACCTTACATTTTATAATAAACTTACTGATACAAACATTAAACTTTTTTGTGTGTAACGGGAAAATAAAACCTATCTAATACTGTGAATACAGCAAATCAAAACGAAAAAGTGAGATAGCCATTGGTGGAAAGAAAAGTTTTTTTGTCAAGAATTTACACTTTTGAATTGGATTTTAAAAACATAGGTTTAAAAAAAATTTTTTTTAATTTTTATTATTACTTTTTAAAGCAGTGTTGATGTCTTAACTGGGAAATGCCCCTTTGATCTCTTTATTCTGTGCCCCCTCCCTCTTCTATTTACTTTGGCATGTGAGCTTGGCATGAGCCCAAGCCCCAGAAGAACTGGCTAATCCAGGGTAATTGGTCTCAACCTGGCGGGGCACTGTTTGCAAGAAGATCCTGAGGCCAAGACAGAGAAGCTATAGTTAGAAACGCTTGTGGAGGAAATTTTGGCTGCGTGCATGGAATTTAGAACCTCTGTCACGGACTGGTTCTGGCTCTAGGCAAAACATGTGAGGCGGATGGAAGTTTTTATCTTTGTTGTCTCTAGTGGTTCCTTTTCCTATTCCCTCCCCCTCCTTTTTTCCTCTCAGAGTCATAAACCATGTGACTGGAGCAGATAGAAATGCAGAGATTCCTGCAGGGGAGGAAGGAGCAAATTGGTACTGAGGGATTGGCAAGGATTAGGGTCCAATGATTAGAAGAAGCGGGGGGGATTCAGGGGGTGGGGAGCTCCAATCCCAAATTAGACAATGGGAGGCACAAGTCAGGTTCCCATTCAGGCAGAGGTGAATGGCCAAGGGTTTGCTAATCAAAGAATGAAGAAATCACCACCAAGGGACAACAAGGTTCTCTAGGCAGGTCTGGGTGAAAGACCTCCCGAAGAAGAATCCCTGGAAAGCAGAGTCTTCCCTGGGGATAGCGGAGGGCACAGAAGCCTGTGCTCTTCATTGCTGACTGGGATTCAGAGATAGACTTCCTCCTTCAGGACGGGACCCAGGTGCCTGTAACTCTGGCCAAGAAGTTAGTTAGGCAGCTGGGCTGCATGCGGTAGGTGTTTAATTGGAAAACTTCGTTCAGACAATTACAAGGACAATTACCAGGCATGGTATTTGTGGGAGGAACAGACTTTTCTAGCCTCTACTTGCTGGTGAGCTGGTGCTACAGGATTTCATTGGCCCATGGCCGCAGCAGGGCTGGGATCTGCAGGGATGATGGATACTCTCTTTTGCTACCACCTCAGTCTCTATAAAGTGCACTGTGGGGAGTAGCTGATATCACTACTTTGCAACTTAACATAAATTTATTCCAAAGTATTGCTCCAGTGGGGATACTTACATTTTCTCTCTTAGAGACTTGTAGAATTAAAATGTGCTTATTTAACTGAATTTCTGGTCATAGTGAACAGGGGAAGTGGATTTGGTGGAAGTAGGGAGGAGGTAGGGAAGGGGAAATGTCCTTACTTCTTACAATTCTTCTACTTAAGCTGTAACCTAAATTAATGACGGACCTCGTATCAGTAGGTACATGCATTTAGCATGCTTACTCAATAAACATGTATTATCTATTATGTGTTAGGTTCCGTGCTGGGTGTAGGAATTATTAGAATGCTTTTTCTTGCCTTTGAGGAGCTCATGATCTTAAGAAAGAGACAGTCAGGCAAACAACATTTTCCTCTACCCATTGCCAAAATGAGAGCAGAGATACGTACAAAGTGCCGTGTGGGCAGAGAGGCAGTTCTCAGAGCTAGAGCAACTCATAAGGAGATGCCTAGACATCCAGAAACTGAGCAAGCAGAAGATCAAAGGTTAAAAATCAATTTTGTACCTTTCTGCATATTCTCAGTAAATTCATTCTTTTAGGCTAACCTTGTGGCTTTTTGCTCATTTCCATAGCTTTATAAGTAAACATTTTCTAAAATAATAATTTTTTTTTTTTTGCGGTACGCGGGCCTCTCACTGCCGTGGCCTCTCCCGTTGCGGAGCACAGGCTCCGGACGCACAGGCTCAGCGGCAATGGCTCATGGGCCCAGCCACTCCGCGGCATGTGGGATCCTCCTGGACCGGGGCACGAACCCATGTCCCCTGCATCAGTAGGTGGACTCTCAACCACTGCGCCACCAGGGAAGCCCTTAATTTGGTTTTTAACATTCTAGAGGATTATTTACAGTCTTGATGACAGGTAGATACCATTTTAGTGTTTTGGGTAACTCTCGTTACAAAACAAAGCTGCGAAGTACACAGATAGCCTGAGCAGTTAAGAAGTATGTTAGGTCTGTTTGTTTTGAGACTAGGAATAAAAATACGACCCTGGTTTCCACAGTACTCTGTCATCCTCATTGTATGATGGCTACATACTTTTGACTATCAAAAGGAAGAGGACACTTTGTGATGTATGATGAAATGAAGGTTGATAAAACTAAAATCCAAAAATATCTTGACAAACTCATGTTGTAGGCTGCTGCCACATGAAATATAACAGGAGTAATCACTACTCTCACTTACAGACTACATCACCCTACAACCATCCACCATCCTACAAACAAACAAAAAACACGAAAAAATTACATAAGGCCAGAAAGGGATGGTGAGATGCAATTTGTAGCAGTCATACAAAAATGACTTAAGAGTTTCATCTGAGGTGGTAATACAGGGATGCTAAAAAAATTCCAAAATGAATAGGACCTTTGAATTCCCTCTAGAATGAGGGAAGCACTAGTTCTGCTTTCAGACACATCTTTGCAGGTACCACGCTTTAAAAAGACCACAGACAAACTATTTATTAAATACTCATCCATATTACATATGTGTGATTGCAGGAAAGGAAGATATTTAGCTTAAAGAAAATGAGAAGGAAATAACAGTATTTATACCTGAATTAAATTCTTCTATAGAGCTCCAAGGTGAGCCTCAGACCAGTAAGTAGGAGCTAAAAGGAAAACAAATTTTGGTTCACTGTAGAAAGATCAACATTACAATAGTAAGAACAATAGTAAGTTACCCTGGGAGATAATGAGTTCCATGTTCTGGGGGAAAATCAAGCATAGGATAAATGACCGCTGCTTGGGTATATTGAAAGGTTATTAAAATCTCAGATGAGATAATAATGAGTAATACCTATATAGCATTTCCTGTGGTCCTGGCACAATTCTAAGTG
Organism: Phocoena phocoena; assembly: GCF_963924675.1. Taxonomy (NCBI): domain Eukaryota; kingdom Metazoa; phylum Chordata; class Mammalia; order Artiodactyla; family Phocoenidae; genus Phocoena; species Phocoena phocoena. Next base: position 44,688,238 of record NC_089225.1, on the reverse strand, counting down.
CTTTACACATATCACCTCATTTAATCCTTAGAAGTATCCTATGAGGAAGGTGCTCTTTTATAGATAAAAACTGAGGCATAAAGAAAGTTAACTAATTTATCCAAGTGCATGTAGCTATTAAGTGGAAACCCAGACATCTGTCTCCAAAGTCCATGCTCTTAACAAATTCACTATAGTGCAGCTGGGATGTCCATTATAATGCACTTTATTGAATACAAATTCCTTCATTTACTGAGGGCACAACATTTTAGAGGCAGTGAAAAGAAATTCAGGTGTTTTCTCTGTCACTTTTTATTCCTTCTTATGTCCAGTTTTGAAAGCTTCCAGCCTGCCAAGAAGTTAATGAACTGAGCATATGCCACCTCCAATCCCTGCCCAACATCTACCAGTTTGGCCTTAGGATGGGCATGTAAGAATGGTATAATTGGAGACAGCAAGGTGATGGGAAAGGAAAAGGAGGGTGGGGCAGAAGTTGGGCTCCTGTGGAGAAGTGGAGGATGTATTAGACTTGCTGCCTTTTCTCAAGTGTCAATTTAGAAAAAAAGGGCAACCTTGGAACAGATTCAATGCCATTAGTTAAGGAAGATGACAGTGAACATTTTGCTTCTGCAGATTTACTTAGCCTTCAATTTTTTTCCTTTCTCATCTGTTATGGATTGCTAAGTAAATCTCATAAAATAAAAATCCATGATACTTTCTACAGGATACAAGGTGAACTATCTAGGTCTCCATAAAAAAATCTCTATAAATTGACAGAATTTCATCAGGAAATGAAGGTACCTCACCACGGAAAAGTTTGTTTCAGGTATTATACATTCTACTTTCTCTTTTAGTGGCCAAGGTAGCAATAGTTTATTGCCAAATGGCCCTTTCATTTTGATCTATGTACTGGGATTTCTCTTGTCTGAGGTTAATGAGAATCACCAACCAAAAGAATGAGTCTCATAGGCACTTTCTTTCTAAGATGAGAAACCCAGAAAATGATTTAGCTATTAGAATAGAGAAAATAGAAGTTACCTGGATCCTTCACGAAGGTCCAGAATTTATGAATGGTGCTTTTGCATTACCTGAAACATATTTATTTTGGATTTATAAATTTATGAAATTGAAATTGCTGTGAGGTGTTTAAGGTCATCAATAATTTTCTATGCGAGCACACAGTACAGTAATTTAGTCCTGATATAGTTTCTAACATTAGCAGGATTAATAGTTCCAATTTGTAATTCTATATAAATAAGGAGATAAAAAACATGTTAGCCCATCTATAGCCTCTATGACACAACGCAGTGAGAGAAGAGAAAAGAGGGAGAGACAGGAAGGATAATCCTTAAACTCTGGGTTTTTCTATGGCTTTAATAAAATTAGTCAGGCTTTCAAAGATCTGACCTTTGAAAACAATTAGCTTGACTCCGGGGGGATGTTGGGAGGATTAACCAGCTGAATCTTGCAGAGAGATTTCAAGATTTCTTGTGTGTTATTTATTCTTTGGTTTACCAGTTACGTTCCTTTTTAGTTTGATCATATTTGGAGGGACGCCAGAGGCATGATGAAAGATTTAATAAACATGGGTTCCAAGTAAAAGCACAAGCTATTGTTTGAGGGGGAAAAATTGAGGTAGTCCTAGAAGTGTAGGAGTAATTGTGTGTGTGTGTGTATGTGTGTACATGCTGTTCTTTAGACAACCTTGTTGTATTCCTTTACTTCACAGGGGAAGAATCTGAGACTCAGATTGATTTTCTCAGTTGACGGTGTTGACAGCTTTCTAATCTTTGGAATTAGAGACCGTAGATCCAAGATCATCTCTGACTTTACAATTTGAGGATGCTCTTAAGGTTTGGAAGCTGAGTGGAATGTGACTGGAGAACTTCAGATTACTCTGTTGGTGAATGGCCTATGTGCTTTGTCTCTTGTCATTGGGTTTCAGGTTTTAAAATATTGTTTGAATGGGAAAAAAAATCTTTCTAGAACACCTCCTTCCCAAGTCATTCATTTACTCATTAGTCCTTCATTCATCAATTGCTCTGTGCTGATCACCCCTGGACAGAGGGCACCATAGAACCAAGCTCCACAACATTTCTGTAGCACACCAGAGGAATTAAGTATCACCGCTTTGTTGAGAGACAGTCTAACAGAAGGGCTAGGCACACAGTTTCTGGAGCCTTATTGTCTAAGTTTCAAATCCTGATTCCATTCTTGGATAGCTCCTTGCTTAAATCTTGTGATAGTTTTGAGGATTGAATGAATGAGTATATCTAAAGCATTTAAAACACTGAGCACAGGATGAGACTATGTGAGATTGTTGTTGTTGTTTATTCTTTGTTATATTTGTATTCACTATCTCTATAAAATCATAATGTGAATTTATACAAGCTTTACAGGAAAAATAGACAAGGGAAATTAAATTATTTAAGCAAGATCTTTTTATTTTTCTATGCAACATCCATATTGCTTTTTCCTTTTCCCCCTTATAGCCTATCTGCAGTTTGGGAAAACACCCCTGATTTCACGGGTAAGCTAGGATTGGCTTAAGCCAGTCAGCACATTACATTTCTCTGAACTTTGCTATTGGGGTGAGCATGTGACCCAAGCCAATCTAATCTGAGTGAATTTCAGGACTCTGCTTTGGAATGCATAGCTCACTTTCCCTTTACCTCTTGACTTTCCTATTATGTAGTCCCCAAAGCACTTTTTTGATTGTTTAAGTTAATTTGGGTTGGATTTTCTGTTACTAGCAACTGAAATCTTCTTGCTATAATACTCAATATAATAAAAAAGAAGTCATGAATAACAGCAATAACCACAAAAAATAGACTTTTGGAGAAGTTGCTATGCGGCAAGCACTGTCCTAGGTACTGATCTTTATAATAACTCCATGAGACAGGTTTTACGATTCTCATTCTCTGTGAGTCAAAGAGTGAAACTATGAACACCATGTGCAAAGTATCATGACTGCAGACCTTATACTTCCAGCAGGTCCTCTTTGTGGCATATTTTTGTGCTAATATTTTCACAGAAAACAAATGTAAAAGTCTAATTATTCAGGCATCCTCGTCCTTGATCCCCCAGATAATCTTTTAAACTAAATATAGAAGATAATCATTTGGGCACAGCAATATTGAAACTTGACAATTAAGGCCCTTGTGTATTGAGGTTTGAATTTTTAATTTTGTTTGTTCATTTTGCTTTATTTTATTGCAGGCTTAATATGAAAATCCTTTTTTTCTAAAATTTGAATGTTCACTGCCTTTTTTTCTATCTCATTTATTGTAATCAAGATATTGGGCTCGCTTGCAATAGATTACTCCGGCAGAAAGTCAAACTATCTTTCTGGTTCTTTGCATTATTTGGGTTTTTAAACAAATGCTTTGAAGGTTTATTCCTCAGGAATGAAGATCTTTTCTCCCCTCTCTTATATCAATGAGAAGCCAATCAGGAAACAGACACCTTAGAGTAATTTAAACAGGGAAAGTTTTATATCAAGAATAATTAACTGTAACAGATGGTGATCTATGAAGGGTAAAGATAACTCAAAAGAATACTCTAGGGCTCAGGAGGGTACCCAAGGAGGGAACAAATGTGGAAAAGATCTCTCTTCCCTAAGGCTGAGATTAAGGAAGGCCACATTGGAAAAGGTGTGGCGTGGACCCCTGGATTGCAGAGAATTTTGCAATCCAGTTGCCCAGACTAGGACTTGTCCATAGATGCTGGACAAGCAGGAACCACTCCTCCAAAGTGCAGGTGGGCCAAGGCTGGGAAACTGGCTTCTGGGATACCTGTGAGACTCATTGGGAAGCTGTCAATCAAGACGCTACTGAAACTTGATGAGAAGCTGTCTGCACATGTGCCACAGAAATTTGATGAGGGTGAGTGCCACTGGAAGAAATGCAAGCATGAAGCTGGCAGCAGCCATGAGATAGGAACAAGAAGCAAATGGAAGATACCAGAACCAGTAGGAGAAGTCCTGTTCCTCTTGTAGTGTCTCTCCAGTTCTCTTACTGACAAAGTTTAACATCGTGCTCATTGAAAGAAGAAATATTCCAACATTCCAGCTCCATTTTTTAGGGCAGACAACAAAGGTGGCTTTGGAACTAGGAAGCAATACAGTTTTAGCTGGAACACTTTTGAAGGTAGGGGATTTGTTTTCATTTTACCCTGTTATGTCAATATTCAATGGTAGCTTTTATTTAAGTATATCATCTATATTACTTGAAGGTAGGTAAAACAGGTCTCTTATAAAATGTCTCTTCAGGTTCTCACCAAAGTCTTGAGGCTCCCCAAATCCTCCTTGACTAAGGTCCAAAATATGTTGACTTTTATTTGTAATATAAGACTTACACCCCAATTAAAATGTAACTACCTCATGAAAGAAAACTGTTATACTGTTATGGGCCGTTAAACCTTAGGGTGACTGAAGACTCTAATGATAACCATTGATAAGGGAAATGAGAAATTTTTGAGGAACTAGGATGGGGTGGTCACTGAAGGGGAACATGGGCTAAGAATGAAGAGGCTAGGAGTACAAAAGACAATTTTGTCCATTTCCCAGTTTTGTCTGAACCAATCACATAGAGAAAAGGCAGGGAATAAGACCCTTAAGGATAAGAGAGATTTAGCAGTAAATACAGTTACTGGGAACTTTGTGTATGATAGGATGGCTTAGATATTTTTGAAGTGAAATAATGAATAACTAAACAGTAGTAGAAGATAGAAGTCCTCAACTGCATACAATGGATGAAGGGGAGGGTAGTCTATGATGTCTAAGATGCCATCTGGCTCCAACACGTCAATAATTTGTCATTCTATTCCTTGGCATGATCGAATTTCTAACACAGAGCTTGTTTATGAGGGGACAGGACGCAGGAGGAAATTGAGAAGAAAAGAAGGTGGAGTGGAGGTAAAGGTGGGGAGTGAACGTGTGTGCCAGGATGGTTGCAGGCAGGTGGGCTGCAGAGATGACTTGCCCAGTGTGCAAGGCTGAAGGTGGGGTTCTTGAGAAGAAAAATGAAACTATCCAACTTGGAACAAATATAGTGAATTTAGTATTTGATGGTACATTCATTGTGGATATTCTGTTCTTGAATTAGAAGTTTTGTTTTGTTTTTTTCCCTAAGCTGAAACTTTCCCCTATCATTAGGGAAACTTTCCTGTCTCTTCTGAACTTTTCTAAGCAACGAGATTGTGAAACACACAGTTTAGCTATATCTTACATATTCCTTCATTGTTCTAGAATTATTCCACGTATTTTGAAAGCAGAGGCCATGACTTGCACATAATTTATACTCTCATGGCACCTAGAAGTGCTATGAGGTTAATAATATATTTCAGTTTTGATATATTATGAGTTAATGATATAATCAAAGGAAGAATTTCCTATTTGGCATTACATGTTAAGAAAAACTTCCTATAGCAACAAGACTCTTATTCACAGAAACAAAAGGCTAAAGGCTTTGGGCATTCACTCTTTTCTTGAATTGAGTCCCACCCAGAAACTTAAGGAAACCACCCAATTGAATACCTTGGTCCTGCCCATTTATAAGAATTATGGTCCAAATAAAACAAAGAAACATTATGACAATGCTCAGTATGAGCTAAAGTCATGACTGGCAGGACTCCAAGCTTTTTTCCAAGATTCTCAAAATAATTCAAGGCATAAGACGAGAGAGCCAAAAATAAATATTAATAAAAAAGATAAAGAAACATATTTATTAAGTAAATTCATTGTGCCAGGTGCCATAGTATCTTAATGACTCATCTCAACCACACTATTAAGTAGATTTTGTTCTCACTCTGCAGATGAGAAAACAGAGATGGCAGGGTCACACAGTCACTGATGTGGAACCAGGATTTGGATTGAGGCCTAACTCTGGAGCCCAGGCTCTTTCTACATGACATAGTCTCTCTTGAGAAGAGAATCTATAATCATCAGAATGAGTGGCAAATTCACTTACTTAGATTGGGTGCATGACCTGGGTCTCCTCTAAAAGCAGAGAACATTTCCTTGAGGATTGGGTTTGTAGGTTTGAATGAAATTGGCTAGAATGAAGTGGGGCTTGTCAGAAGTGGCCTAGACAAGAACCACAGTTTTAATCCAATTGGTGGCCCAGCAGGGCAGGGGTGTGACGGGGAAGATATTTTTCCAGCTGCTGAAATGAGGGGGCATGATCTGGAAACAGGTAGTACCACAGATGGGATAGCTTTGGAGCCTTGTAAGTTTTTGAAGCTAAAAGTACCTGAAATATTTATTTGTTGGGATTTCCCATTACACTTTGAAAATTTCTGTCATCTAGAGGAGACAGCTTTTGTGTACACACATTCTCTTTCTGAGGAAAGGGTTATTTAATAGCTGAAAGCTCTGAGTAGAATAAATTACTTGTACTAATATATGGGATGCAGAGAGGTATAAAACATTATAATCTAATCTAATGAAGAGAAGAGAGATTAGAGGCGGGGAGGTCAGTTAGGAATGATTATTAGACTGTACAATTGGCAGAATATGGGGACTGATTAAATGTGGGAAACCAAGGAAAGGCAGTTGTTGAGGATGCTACTGGGTTTCTAAGTGGATGACTGGAAAGTTGGTAATGCCAGTACCTGAGTGCTGAATGCTGTGCCGGACACCATTCTAGATGCTGCATGCAAATATCTCATTTCATTGAATCTTCGTAATCACACTAGAACCTAGATGAAGGATGTAGAGAGAACAGGACCATGATGGTGGAGATTTGTTCACTTTTATGGAAACTGATATTCAGGAGGCAATCGAGCATTCATGTGGAGATATCTTAGCCAGGATTTATATTCACTCATAAAGTATTAAGGTGGTAAATCCTACCAAGAGTCTGAGGAGACTGGAATTGAAGTTCTGTATCTCAATCATTATTCCCCCTTTCCCCACAATTTTACTGAGAAATAATTGATATACACCACTGTTTAAGTTTAAGGTGTATGGCATGATGGTTTGATTTACAATTATTGTGAAATAATTACCATACTAGGTTTAATTAACATCCATCATTTCTTAAAGATAAAACAAAAATAAAAGGAAAAAAAAACTCCTTGTGATGAGAACTCTTAGGATCTACTCTCTTAACTGTCCTGTCTATCATGTAGCAGTGTTAACTATAGTCATCATGTTGTACATTATATCCCTCTTACTTATTTATAACTGGAAGTTTGTGTCTTTTGACCACCTTCCTTCAATTCCTCCTTCCCCTCCCCCTCTGCCTCTGGTAACCACAAATCTGATCTCTTTTTCAACAAGTTTGGTGTATTTATTTGTTTGTGTGGATTTTTATTAGATTCTACCTATAAGTAAGATCTTATTCCTTCTTTGTCTTACTTATTTCAGTTAGCATAATTCCTTCAAGGTCCATCCATGCTGTCACAAACAGTAGGATTTCCTCGTGTTTTTGTATGGGTGAATAATATAATATGTATATATCTCACAACTTCTTTATCCATTCATCCACTGATGGACACTTAGGTTGCTTTCATGTCTTGGCTATTGTAAATAATGCTGCTATGAACATGGGGAGGCAGATATCTTTTCGAGTTAGTGTTTTTCATTTCCTTTAGATATATTTCCAGAAGTGGAATTGCTGGGTCATACAGTAGTTCTATTTTTGATTTTTTGAGGAAGCTCCATACTGTTTTCCATGGTGGCTGTACCAATTTACAGTCTCACTAACAGTGAACAAGTGTTCCCTTTTCTCTACATCCACGCCAGCATTTATCTTTCATCTTTTTGTTACCATTCCCCTTTGAAACTTCTTGACAAATAATTACTCTCTCTGAACAATTCCTGTCCCCAAACCCCCAACCCCAACTCCACCCCCTGGGCCAGCTATAATCTTGTCAGGATGCATCACCTTGCCTCTTTTTATTTTTGGGGTTGAGTTTCTGGGTTAGCTTCTTTGGTGACCCCTGAGCAGATGTACAGATAATGTGGGCTCTTAACACTGTTCTCTGCTCTTGGGCTTCAAAGAGGGTGTGGAGAAAATGGAACCCTCCTACACTGTTGGTGGGAATGTAAACTGGTGCAGCCACTATGTAGAACAGTATGGAGGTTTCTTAAGAAATTAAAAATAGAGCTACCATATGATCCAGCAATCCCACTCCTGGGCATATACCCAGAGAAGAACATGGTTTGAAAGGATACATGTACCCCAATGTTCATTGCAGTGCTGTTTACAATAGTCAAGGCATGGAAGCAAGCTAAAAGTCCATCAACAGATGAACGGATAAAGAAGATTTGGTACATATATGCAATGCAATGGAATATTACTCAGCCAATAAAAAGAATAAAATAATGCCATTTGCAGCAACATGGATGGACATGGAGATTATCATACTAAGTGAAGTAAGTCAGACAAAGACAAGTATCATATGCTATCGCTTATATGCAGAACCTAAAAAAAATGATACAAGTGAACTTATTTACAAAACAGAAACAGACTCACAGACTTTGGGAACGAAATTTCGGGTGCCAGGGTTGGGAGTGGGGGAGGGATAGATTGCGAGTTTAGGATTGACATGTAAAATCCACACTGCTATATTTAAAATAGATAATCAACAAGGACCTACTGTATAGCACAGGGAATACTGCTCAGTATTCTGTAATAACCTAAATGGGAAAAGAATTTGAAAAAGAATAGATACATGTATATGTATAACTGAATCACATTCTTGTACACTTGAAACAAACACAACATTGTTAATCGATGATGGCTCCAATATAAAATAAAAATTTTTTAAAAACATGAAAAAAAAAGAAAATCAGAGGCAACAGGAACAAGTCTACTTATACTGCTACACACATCAGTAATTTTACTATTGAGACAATTTAAACACAAAGTGTAGATTTGGGCTATATCTTTCAACAAGACAATGGCTTAATTTGTAGACTTATTTGAAGTACTGCTTCGGTCAATATGGTTGAACCCAGTTTGGTGCGTAGAATTAGCCTCAGAGACTTTCATCACTCTTTCAGGGTGGTTCCCACAGACAGGCAATGAATAGACTGGGCAAATGAGAGTTATTTTGTTAGGCTAGAGCCAACAGAGGAGCAGATTTCCAAAACGTCTATTTAAGGTCTTTTAGGCCTTCTTTCCCAGAAAGCCTGAATCAAGAGGCTTCACTTAGTATCCATCTACCTCTGGTCTTTTACATTCCTGATCCTCAAATTATGATGCAATTCTGATCTATTGTGTTCCTAATTTCGGCATGATCAACAGACTCAAACAGCCTGTGGCCTGTGCTACTTCTAAACTTTACTCTTGATTTCAATAATCATATTTCCAATCTTGAAATTACAATCTTGGCCTGATTCCTGCTTCTCCCTTGCTAGAGTTCTGATTTCCGCGGCCTTGAATTTGCTTGAGTATGAATCATCCCATTGTTGTGACTCATCAGGAAAGATCCTGCCACTGCTTTCACAGCTTGCCTGCTAGTAAAGATTTAAGAAGTTAACATATCTCAAAGCCCCCAAATCTTTTCTTTGATTTCATCTTTACTGTCATTGAGGTCAGTTTAAGACTGGGAGAAAACATAATTGCTTTGCCTTCTCTTCAAAGCCAACATAACTTCTTAAAAGTAATGACAGAATTAAAACCTGACAGAGGCTTGGAGACCTGTTCCTCTTCTAAGTACTTACACTGTGTGGGCTGCCTCATAAATGGGCTCATAAATGCAGCCCACACAGTGTAAAACAGTCTGTGGCAACTTGATAGAAATCAGAGATTCACATTCTGGAATAAATGAAGACTGGAAAAGATTGTTTTGTCTATAACCTGGCATTTCCTCAGTATAGGAGAGAGGATTGCCATACTTAGACATGATAGAACCTATCAATATGGACAAGCAGGTGAGGGAAAGAAGCTGAGATGGGAAAGATGGATACAGAACTGCCCTTCCAGGGACAGCTGGGTGTCCTCCACGCAGAGCACAACAAGCATGATTTGTACAGGGCTGGTTTTGGCAGGTACTGATTTTCTAGCCTGGTTCAAAAAGAGCCAATTCATTCCCTGAGCAAAGGAAGACCCTAGTCCTTGCTGTTGATGAGGAAAACATTACCTGCTGCCCAGAGTTCAGTTACTTAAGCCTGTAGTACCCAAAGGACAGTATATGGACTGTTGTCTATTATCAGACCACATGAAATGAGGAGGATAATGTAGTGGTTTTTCCTCTAAAGCTAAATTTAGTCACTTTAAAGAATTGCTTTTTAGTCTGTGATTTGTTCCCTCCTACTTTATTTTTTTTGGTATTAATATGTGCTTTTAAAAAATAAAACAACAGTGTTAGTGGATGGTCATTATTGGTTTTTATATCTTTGCTTAGCAAATTAAAGATGAACAACCTTACATTAGTCTCCAAAATATTTTTTGAAAATATTACTATTTCATAAAATCCAAACATTTTGGAAGTTCTGATCTAAGCCACACACTCTCCAGCTATATACCAACTGACAAGGAAACAGGAAACCTAATCAGGGAGAGACCATGTTTTTTGCATGGTAGCAAACGGAGTGCGGAACAAAAGTGGCATCGAATTCCAGACCCAATTCTCTAAGTCAGCAGTAGCAGCTGCTGACCATCCTAAATGTCATCTATGGGTTTTCTATCAAAGCTATTTTTTTTTGTGGTACGCGGGCCTCTCACTGTTGTGGCCTCTCCCGTTGCGGAGCACAGGCTCCGAACGCACAGGCTCAGCGGCCATGGCTCACGGGCCCAGCCACCCCGTGGCATGTGGGATCTTCCCGGACCGGGGCATGAACCCGTGTCCCCTGCATTAGCAGGCGGACTCTCAACCACTGCGCCACCAGGGAAGCCCTATCAAAGCTATTTTTGAGTGCCATTTGAAATTATTGTTGTTATTTGGTTATTATTGATAGTAAATCAGGAAGATAAAAATCAAGGATTTCATGAGAAGTATTGATAAAGCACAAACTATAATTACATAGTTACAGATAAACTGAATATGTAATGTTATCTTAAGTGTGTGACCATTTAAACATACTAGTTTATTAATCACTGTCAGGTTGGTGTCACAAAGAGATGCTGTTAAATTGTCTGGCCAGGCTGAATCAAAATCCACTCCCTTTGGGAAATGCTCCTCTTGGAATTGATTGTTTCTTTGTCTAAACTCTCATCATATCCATGTCAGGGATGCAAATGCTGGACATTGGGTTAGGTTGCTGTGTTGGGAAGGATTCTAAGGCTAAATATGTGCTCAAAGAGAAAGAATGTTATCAATGGTCATTGATATCTTCAAAAGGCTCGAGAGGCAAGGTAGTGGGACATATGTGTGGTGGCTGTGTATTTACCAACTTGGATTGATATCCTCACTTGATATGTAGCATATACTGCTCTAAATTGTAGCTATCAGTTAATTTATACAGAGACACTCTTTCTTGTCACCATGGTGCTTCCTGTGAACTGAATATAAAAGTGGGTTTTCATAAAATGGATTGTGCTTTTCCATAGGAGCAACGCTTTAATTGTGGGATATATTTCTACCCACAGACTCAACATCAAATATACCAGAAATAGCAAACAAAGAATGTCCCACAAAAGAAAAAAGGCCTTGAAACAAGAGCATTGCTTTCTTCCTTAGAATTTAGAGATAAAAAAGACCATCCATGTCCTTGCTACCTACGTGTGGTTGACAGATCGGCATCATCAGCACCATTAGGCTGTTAGAAATGCAACATTTTAGGGCCTTGCCTCTGCCTTTCGACAAGATCCCCAGGTGATTCTTGCTCTGTCAAGGAAACCAGGGCCTGGCAGATTAGCGAACCGAACAAAGTCTACCATGACCACAGGATGAGGGCATTCTTAGCACAAGTTTAAAAGAGGAGCCCAGGGCAGCGGGGACACAGGACCAGGCCAAGTCATCAGGAGGGCTGAAAGGAAGAGCTGCGTCATAGGAAATGCTGCTGGGCTGTGCCTGGAAAGTCAGTGCAAACTCACCGGGCTCCTTCCTGGGAAGAGATGATGTGGCTCTTCTAAAATCCCAACGAGTACCTTGGCTGGAGTTGGGACTCAGAGATTAATCAGTGGGGAGAGGTATAATAAACAAAAGGGGAGAAAACTAGTCATGTCTTTTCCATCCTACTTCCCTCAGGCGGCTCATTAAAATCATCTGGGGAACCTTAGAAACCCTCTAGTGCCTGGGTACCACCCCAAGAGATTCTGACTTAATTGGTCTCAGGTCTGTCCTAAGTGTCAGTATTTTTAAAATTTCCCCAATTGATTGTTTTGTGCGAACAGCATTGCGAAGTCTGTGATATTTTATTTCTTTAAAGACCTTTAAAATAAAGACCTTCAGGGGAAAAAATAATAAGTGTTTACACTCCGTAAAAAAGCAGCTCTCCTATAGCATAAATACATGCTCACATAAATTAATAAAAAATTAGATAAGCATTTAATTAGAAATATCTTTTTATTGTGTTAGAACCTAGAAGGATGGGGGTAGGGCATGAATTTGAAGAGCTAAATATTTTCCCAAAACTACAAATAAAGCCTGTACTTTAAATTTCCTGTCGCAAACAGATACTCAGAAGTTTAAATTGGGATTAAGAATCGGGAGGCCTGGATCTGATATGTGACCTCCTGCTGGTGATGAACCATGTTGACACTGTAAAGCGTGGGTGAAGGTGAAGAGTGGCTGTTAATTAGACTGCCTTGAAGTGGAGCAGCTCCACAAAAGGCTAATCCTGGAAATGCAGAGATTCTTTTTATTACCTTAACACCTAGTTGGAAAATTCCTCTGAAGGAAAGGAGCAAGAAGCTAGTGTTTATTGGGAGCCTATTCTGTGCTGGGCTAGGCTTTCTCATTGCATTTTCACAACTACCTTGTGAATTAGATATTTTTCAGAGGATGAAGTAGGCTCCCAGAGACTAAGTAACTTGGACATAGTAAATGGCAGATCAGGATTTGAATTCAGGTATGTCTGTCTCTAGGGCCTGTGGTCTTTGTATGGCACACATGCTGTGTTCCCCAGAGGGCAGAAGGGCCTGTTAGATCGTGTTTCTTTGATATCCATAAAGATATTTCCCACATATGATAGACGGCTGACAAGTATTTCTTTAAAAGTCCACAGCCAAGTGGCATGTGAAACGCATATTAAGTAGATGTGTCCAGCTGTGTTTTACATCGTGGTAATGGACTGTGATCTGGCTCCTCTCACTTCCCATCACGTCCCATCATTCTCTTTCTGGTAAATCTTCAACTATTCCCATCCTATGGTACACTCCTTCTCTCCCTGTGGAGCTGAAGAGCCGAATGCTGGACTAACTCCCAGGCTCTCTATAAATCCTATAACTGATGATTCTGGCCTGACAGTCTTTGCCAGTTTAGGTGGAGGGTCAGATTGGACCAAGCCTGGAGACACCCAAGAGAATTCAACGAGTTGCATGGTGCTTGAGCCTTGATTTGACTTTGATCCAGGTGGAATTGGGATAGAATCATAACTTCAAATACTCTAATTCAGAGATTCGTTCAGGCTTAACACTCAATAGTTAACATAAGACTATATTTCTGAATTACGGATGGAACTGAATAAAACTATTGTCAAAGGTAATTCTGGAGCTGGCTCTTCTGTATAATCTGATGTACTTAAGACTGCTTGAATCACTAGGGTGAGCTCATGGGAAAAGTTTTTTGATAGCAACTCCGCAAAATGGACACAAAATATTAAACACCTAAAATGAAAGCTGTAGTTTTCATTAGATTTGAATGAGAGAAAGTGTTAAAAATAAGCAATTCTATAAAAAAAGTATCGGTGGTTAAAGAATTGATAACAGTTGTAAGATTGGTTTGGCAGCAGAAGCAGTCTTGTGGTGGTTTGGGACAGCTGTAAGGGCACATGACTGTCACAAGTTATGGTTTCAATCCTAAGCATGGTGTGAACATTCATTAATCTGGGTAAGAGTTAGCTAAGTGGAAAATACAGTTTTGGGACTAGTCTGAAACTTACCCAGTGCATTACTTTGGGATCTCCCCACCTCCAACTTAGTGTTTGACTGATTTCCTCTTTACTCAAAGTTTAGATGAGAGAGACGACAATGATGAGAATATTTGTGATTCACTAGGTACACAATGGTTCTAGGTTTTGTGTTAGGCACTTGTATGCACACATTAGCTCTGAAGTTAAAGCTCATAAATAGAAAGGACTCATTTCTTTATTTAAAAAGTTTTCTTCCAGTTCTATTCAGATATAATTGACACACAGCACTGTATAAGTTTAAGGTATACAGCATGATGATTTAATTTACATACATCATGAAGTGATTACCATAATAAATTTAGTGAACGTTCACCATCTCACATAGGTACAAAATTAAAGAGATACAAAAAAACATTTTTTTTTCTTGTGATGAGAACTCAGGATTTACTCTTTAAAACGTTCATATATAACATACAGCAGCGTTAATTACATCTGTCATGTTGTACATTACATCCCAAGTACTTGTTTACCTTATAACTGGAAGTTTGTATCTTTTGATAGAAAGGACTTATTGTAGATACGAAGTGCCAGCTTCCATCTTGTTCTCCATATACGGAAGGAGCTGTAGCACCTTCAGGGACACTAGCAACATTATTATTGAGCTCTCCTGGAACTGTGCTTGGGTGGGACAGGTGCTAGAGTTAAGTCAGGGAAACAGAAGTCATGCTCTGTTCAGGAGCTTGTATTCCCTGAAGAAACTGAATATCCGGAGTAGTCTTGGCAGGGTCTGATCCAGTTCCTTTGTTTCCCAGTATAGTTAAAAGTACAGGGGGAAAAAAGCATGAAGAAAGGGAACAAGTCTGTATTCACAGGTTGTCTGCTATACTGAAGACTTTCTTGGGCAGGCTTTTTTTTTTTGCGATACGCGGGCCTCTCACTGCTGTGGCCTCTCCCGTTGCGGCGCACAGGCTTAGTGGCCATGGCTCACGGGCCTAGCCGCTCCACGGCATGTGGGATCTTCCCGGACCGGGGCACGAACCCGTGTCCCCTGCATCGGCAGGTGGACTCTCAACCACTGTGCCACCAGGGAAGCCCCTGGGCAGGCATTTTTGATGCAGTGAAAATCATACAATCAAGGAGCTTTAAAAATAGACAAACATAGCAGACTTCTCCCAGTGGAGAATGTACACTCCCTTCCAGGTGTTACATCAACAAAAGAACAGACGTAGTGAGCAGAGTTCTGACTCGATGTTGGCCGTCACTTAATGTCTTGCCTGAACTCTTGTGTAGTGCACCTCCTGAATAACCATTCATGGCATCCCTGACACAAGATTTTATTTTATTTATACTAGTTTACTGCTTATAAGATAAGGGGATGGTTGAAGAAAAGTATTTCATCTTCAGAGTCTCAGTATCGTATGTTTTCAACTTGTATGTAGTGGGAAAAATTTCTCCCCTCCTAAGTTGAAACTCTAAGAAGAACAAAACAACAAAAAAACCAAATATGTCCAATTTTTATAGGTCAGTCAGTGGCTTTTGTACTGCAGAGCAAAATTTATTGTGGATTCTACTGTGGGTTTCCAGAAAGGGGAAATGTAGGTACTTTCTGGAGGGTGGATCTTGGTGCCACCCCTTGAGAGACAGTGAACAGATATAGGAACTTGAAGCCATTCAGGGAGGGAGGAGAAGGAGAGTATTGGGTTTCTAGTTTGAGAAGTGAGTTAAAAGTCCTGATGATAAACGTTTGGATATTAGTGGGAAGATTATGGGAATGAAAAGACCCCGTAATATGTTCATGTGAAATCTAGGCCCCATCAGAAATCAGGGTTAACAGAATTAGTCACTTTCACTTATTCTCGTGTCATAATACTTACAAAATAGCATTGTTAATCTACTTGATAGAATTGTCAGAGGCTGCAATTTGGACTCCCAAACTCTATCACAATCTTCTTTAGCTTAAATTGTAGAAAAAATACATTAAATATATTTTTGAAAAAAAATGGAGTTGTGTATTCATCCGTAATCTTATAACTATGAACTTTTCTCTCTTAGACTTTCCTAAACACATACATATATTTAGTTGTACTAATTATGTACATGCAGTTTTGTGCTCTACATTTTGATGTATTTTCTCATAGATATTTTTATATTGCTTAATAGTTTTCATAATGATCATTTGTAACAACTGCAAAATATTCCATTGAGTGGATGTACTATAGTTAACTCTTTTCCTATTGTTGGATATTTAATCCTTTTAGACTCTTTGCTTTTTAATAAAGGTAATCAGGCTATTTACACATACTATATATATATATATATATATATATATATATATATATATATACACACACACACACATAAAATTGAGATATACTTGGTCTTTAGAAATCATTCCATTGAATTAAAAAACATTGCTTGTCTCTTGCTTGACCTATGCTCCTGTCTTGTATTCTGTAATTTAGAAGATGAATGTAATTACTAAAATTCTATTGGTGATTATTTTAAAGGATTGGTTCTCAAACTTTAGTGACTGTCAGAATCACTTGTGGGACTTATTAAAAAGCACATTTCTGGCTCTATCCTTAGATGTATTGATTAACTAGATCTAGAGTGTGGACCTAGACTTTCTTGTGTAGGGGTTATAGAGCACATTTGATAAGTAAACACTGTTTTCAGGAAAATTTAGGACATCTTTTAACACAATTAACCATGGAATGCTTAGGTTCTATATTTGAGCTTAAGTAAACTTTTAAATATAGTCTGTATAACCTAGTGATTCTTATACCTATAAGCATAAAATCTAGTTTTGACTTTATGCCATCACTCACCAGGCAGTAGAGAGGAAGTGAGACTGAGGGAATGAGGAGGAGATCGGTTACCCCTCAGCTGGAAGACAGACAGGAAGGCAGTCCTGCCCACTGTGCATGTGACATGATGTGGGGTGTGGGGAAGATGTTGTAAGGAGGACCCAGGGATCCCTGAACTACAAAGTGATGTGATAAAGAGACAGCACACCTATTGGATTTCTTAAGAAATCTAAACAGTGCTTGAAACAAAAACAGAATATTTAAATACATGTAATCAGCTTTACAGTTTGATGAGATTAATGGCTTAAATACATGTTCAGCATTAAAAAATTAATATCTCCATGTTCTCAGAATGAAATATCTATATGTTTATCATACTTCCTTCAAAGGCATCAGAGAACAAAACTGTGATTAGAACCCAGTATGTTTTTATATGGTGTTCTTCTATTTTAGTGTGTCCATCATGAAACTCAACACATTTGTCAGACTATTCTTTTTCCTTTATTTCTCAAAATAAGCAGTGAGTGGGCAGATATCTTTCCTACTTTATAATCACAGGAAGAGAAGCACTGGAAAATGAAATTTTTTGCTTCAAAACCCATACCAGCTAATTGATTTCTTTTCCTGGATTATCTGAGGGTTGAGGCCTTTATAAATGCTACAGTAGACTTAGCACTGTTTTCTGTGTGTCTCTCACATTTCTGCACGAGCAGAGACACAGACTGCCCTTTGCTATGGAAAGTCTTTTCAAGAAGGTTTATATAGCAAATAGCCTTTGAAGACAGAGAGAGTGTTTCCCACCAGAACAAAGGGCAGGCATGCTTGCTGTCCAGTATAAAAGACCTAAGTTTCCTAAGTTCAAAGATCCTTTTCTGAAATGCAACCCACTGCATGTGCCGGCATCCATCTGGACCCATCTGCGTTGTCTCCCTGGGATTTGAAGACGAGGAAGAACTGACAGAAATATGCTATCCATGCTGCTTGCTGCTGTGCCGTGAGTAATAAGTCCTACATCTCTGACCCAAGAATCTCATGTCATCAGCCAACATTCATGAAACTATGGCAGGCTAACTTGTTATCTAATCAATAGGATACAATCTCACAGCCTTCACAATTCTTGACAACCACAAAATGGCATTCAGTTAAAGACTGTGGAATAGAATCAAGGCCCAGATAATAGACTCTGGGTCTTCTGATTATAAACTCATGGTTCATGGAGAAGTTGGCACTGCCCCACAAAGTATGGCCAAAGAAGAAATAACAGCAACCACACATCCCCTGGGAGAAAAAGACACCTAAGTAGAATGCACTGCTAACAAATATGCTTAATCTATCTCATTTGTACTTGAAACTGTCGAATTTGGAATCACAAATATGTATGACCAAGAAATGTTGTGTTACTTTATTTTCTGCAAGTTACTAAGCAGGTAAAAAAAAAAAAATTGTCATCATTGTGCTCCTTTTCCTTCCTTCCAGAGGTTTAAATTTTGCCCAGAAAGTAGAGGCAGAGCCAGTATGGTCACCACTGAAATGCACTTTGTCTAAACCAGTGAGGTTCCCCTTGAATCAGCAGCCGACCCTGCTGCTTCTGTGACACCTGGCTCTCAACATCATCTCCCCTGAAGCTCTATGTTGGGAGGAAAGTGCAGGTCACAGGCTCCTCCAATCTCTTTCCAGATGAGAGGAAACCTCCTCTCTCTGTCAGGCCAACTTCTTTCTCATCATCCTCATAACATAATACCATAATGTTTACCTTCAAGGAGCTCTCAAGTATTGGAAAACAAAGTCAGGAAGGAAACATTGGGACTTCCCTGGTGACGCGGCGGTTAAGAATCTGCCTGCCAATGCAGGGGACATGGGTTTGAGCCCTGGTCTGGGAATATCCCACATGCCGCAGAGCAACTAAGCCTGTGTGTCACAACTACTGAGCCTGCGCTCTACAGCCCGTGAGCCACAACTACTGAGCCCGTGCGCCTAGAGCCTGTGCTCCGCAACAAGAGAAGCCACCGCAGTGAGAAGCCCGCGCACCGCAACTAAGAGTAGCCCCCGCTCGCTGCAACTAGAGAAAGCCCGGGCACAGCAACGAAGACCCAATGCAGCCAAAAATAAATAAATAAATAAATTTATTAAAAAAAAAAAAAAAAGAAAGGAATCATTGGGCTCCTGGAGCAAAGGAATCCAAAGGGCATGGCTTTTTTCTGGAAAAGGGCTTAAGAGGGAAGTGTAATTTGAGAATACAGCATGATGTAATATCTTGGTAAATTATCCTGCCACACTATGTTTTATATTTTTTCTTTCTTTACATTCTCCTTGGATCCTTTCCTTTAATGAAAGTGGATGACTAGGTGGTAGCGATGGGATGAATTGGGAGATTGGGATTGACATATATATACTCATATGTATAAAATAGATAGGTAATAAGAACCTGCTGTATAAAAATGTAAATAAATAAAATGAAAAATAAAACTGGATCACAACTTTCTGTAGAAACATAGGTTTAAAAAAAAAAAAGTGGATAACAAGTTTTAAAGTGTTGCATGGACCGTTTTAAGGGTGTAAGCTCCAGAACAGTAGCCTGGGGGTGGGAGCGGGGTTTAACGAAAGAGGCAGCACCTACAGAGAACAAGCAAAATGAATAGGAAACCTGTGGGTTGGTGCCTTTGGCTATAGTCCTCTTTGTTCTCTTCAGCTAGTAACCCTTCCTCCCTCTATCAGGCTGTCAAGGTAAAACCGACTAGCAGGATGCCTGCTTAGCCAACCCTTCTACATTTGAAGACTATGTAAATGACAATAAAACACTGGCAGTATGTGCAGATTCTCACATACTAGATTGCATACTAGATTCAGAAAGGAAAATATGGTCTGTCTTGACTCTCACTGCTGTCAAGTGTTTAAATTGTCCTTCCAGCATATATTTAAAACACATTGTCATTGCAATGTTACCAAACAGTGAACAAGTCAATGTATCTGAGACCACGCAGTGATTGACACTCTCTAAGTCAAACAGAGCGACATGGAACCTCAGCCTGGGACTGCCGTTTCCAGCTCTGAGGATGGCTGACGCTGTTTCTGACAGTGTGGAGAGATGTGTTGTATTGGTTCACAACCACAAGCTGTAGAGTCAGAAGGTAGCTTCCACTCCTTGGTCGCTTGGCACACTTGCTTCCCTGAGTGGGAAAGAACTGAGGCAAATTGCAGTGATGTCACAAACACATTTTCAAGCAGTTGTTCTTTTTAATGTGAATCTTTGGGGGATGGTTTCTTCTTTTGTTGATTTTGGTCTTTTATTGTATTTGGTTTGGAGAAGAGGAGCATATCTGGGTTACATGCTCATGTAGGATCACTTATAGGATCATGGAGCAAGCCTTCTGGGCTGCATGGTCGCACGTGGGTGAGCAAGGTCCTCGTCCTCAATTTAAATCATTTGCTAAGTTGCTCACTAATCATCACAAGAACTCATCTAAGCTTCAACTTTAAAAAATGGAATTGGGCTTCCCTGGTGGTGCAGTGGTTGAGAGTCCGCCTGCCGATTCAGGGGACACGGGTTCGTGCCCCGGTCTGGGAAGATTCCACATGCCGCAGAGCGGCTGGGCCTGTGAGCCATGGCTGCTGAGCCTGCGCATCCGGAGCCTGTGCTCCACAACGGGAGAGGCCACAACAGTGAGAGGCCCACGTACAAAAAAAAAAAAAAAAGGAATTTGTACCTGGAATGAAAGGTCCAACTAACCTTCTCAGTTAGAATGAAGTTCTAAGCAGCTGCCCACACCACCCTTTCAACAGAGTCAGGATGAAACATTTTTTCACTCCTAGATTATGTGCCATTGTGGAAGGCAGAAAATGCATTTTTCATCCTTGTATTCTGAAGTGTGTCTCAGTGCCTGGCACAAAATACATGTTTGATAAATTTTTGTCAAATGAGTAAAGGAATGAATGCCGACAATTAAATAACCATGCAAATAAAAAAAGAGCCTTGGACTTCCCTGGTGGCACAGTGGTCAAGAATCCTCCTGCCAATGCAGGGGACACGGGTTCGAGCCCTGGTCCAGGAATGTCTCACATGCTGCGGAACGACTAAGCCCGTGCGTCACAACTACTGAGCCTGTGAGCCACAACTACTGAGCCCGTGTGCCACAACTACTGAAGCCCATGGGCCTAAAGCCCATGCTCTGCAACAAGAGAAGCCACCGTAATGAGAAGCACACCGCAAGGAAGAGTAGCCCCCGCTCTCCGCAACTAGAGAAAGCCCATGTGCAGCAACAAAGACCCAATGCAGCTAAAAATAAATAAATAAATAAATAAATATTTTTAAAAGAGAGCATTTCGGGTTTCCTGGGTCTTGTTTTCAGAGGTTACTCTTTTTAGGCCATTTTTTTCAGCTCTAATGACTACATCTCCTTTTATTACATCTTTCATTTTTTTCTAATTAAGCTTACCATGGTTCATAAACCCTGAGAAAGTAGCAAGGTTATCCACTAAAGAGTGTTTTTTGACCTATATTCTCTAAGTAAGCGTCCCTGGCAATGTTTTTGACTTCCCCAAAGAGTTGTTACATAGATTTTATATTATTTAGATGGAGAAAGAAGAGAACAACATGATCAATGAAATTAAGGCTTTTGCATAATTAGGGAAAAAACACCCTTTGCCTGGCACAATTTCAATCTTTTTCACCAGCTGCTAAGTCATTTTCATATCCCTAGCTGCTTCCTCCAAGTGCAAACACACCTGTTCTCCCAGCTCAGTACCCATTTTATGCTGGCTCCTTGTGAGCAGGAGATATGAGTATTTTGACTTGCATCAGAGAGCAGAATAATCATCTCTTTATTCTAGGATGACAATAGCTGTCTTTGGCAGAGGTAGGCAGCTGTGTAGTGGTCAAACTCAGAGTCATCCTCCTGAGACTCTGAGTAGGACAGTTCACTTAGAAAACTGTTTTAGGTAAAGCTACAAGCTTGGATTTTTCTCTCTGGTCAACTTGTTGCGCTAGCAATCTGTGAAAGCCCATCTGACCTGGCTGTGCTTCATGCAATGCCCAGCGCTTCATGTCTGGTGGCCAGTCCAGAGACAACCAATCCTGTGCTTCCTTGTTTACTGCAGATGAAGTCCCCAACAGACTGGGTGACTGGCAGCCTAAGTGGCTCCTCTTTCTTTGGCACTCGAGGAAGGAACTTGAACTAAAGCATAAAGCCTGCATAGCTTATGTGTGAATGGGAACAAAGCAAAAGCAAGTGTCAGAGATAAGATTAAGTGAGGTCAAAGGCAGAGCAATTAGTGTGCTGAATGGCAGTGATATTTGACAAAAGTAGGGGCTGTTCCTACCTTCTGCTGTTCCTATTATACTCTCATCAGGTACAGATGAATTATATGGAAGTCAGAGTTTCAGTTCTCAGTATCCTTAATGCTTTTTAGCTCAGAATGTTCAAGAGTAACTGGCTTATTTTTTATTGGGAATTGCTTACAGATCCCCAACCCCCATCTGATTTATAATAGTTTCCAAAATAATGGTGTCATTCTGAGGATTTCTTTCCATTGTTCCACTCTGTATTCCTTCCATCTGGTTATACAGCACTCATCTTAATTAGTGAAATGCCATCCTGTCCCTTTCTCCTTTGCCAGCAAGTCATTCAGTTCCCAAATCACTTCTTCACCTCTATCCCATAGTTTAGTATTTTGCAGCAGAAAAACTGTAACGTACCACATTCTTCTCCCTGTTAGGGAAAAGTGAAATCCGCTACAGCAGTGCTAATTAAGCCGAGTTTAACATTAGCTTTAATTTAAAGCAGCCCTCCCAAGACTTCCTAGCATACACTCAGGGTGTCATAAAATACGAAGCCACACTCCCTCTCCATTAGCGTCCATTTATTTGGGATCAACACCAAGCAGCAATAAACAGGCACAACATGTTCCTTTCTCTCCTATGCTGCCGGGCAGCAGCCTGCTCACTGGAGACTTGCTTCAGCAGCAGTAGCAGCAGCAGAAGCAGCATCCTTTAGGTGCCTGGGTTAAAGCAAATTGGGGCCAAATAAAGTATCTTGCTAGGCATCTCTCTCTCTCTAATCTTAGGCGTGTTTTATAGTTTAAAGTGCATCATGGCAGTGAGTTAACTGTTGAAATAACTTGTATTAAAAGGAAGACTCGATCACACTCAAAATGGAATTGGTTTGGCCAGAGGTGATTTTCGGCAGAAAGCAAACAGGCAGTGGAGGCTGCCGGGCATGATACTGTGATTATGATAGGTCTATGAATCAAGCTGCTTTTTAAAAACCTTTTGTATACCTGTTGTCACACCTCCACCAGCCAGATTTAACCCTCCACCCCCTTCTCCTGTCTCCTGGCAGCCAGTGCCCTCATTACCGGGTTTTCCTGATTCCTTTCCTTCATGGAACTGTAAATGCTCAGTATATCTCTGGCCAGTAGTTAATGCTACTCTATTAGTTTAGTCTAAAGTGTTTATGTTAGACCTTCCAGATAAGCATTTTTAGTACAGGTAGGGTTTAACAATTTTTTTCAATTTTTATTTTGTAAACATCAAACACCTAAAAAGGAGGTTTTAAAAGAAGAGAAAGAAATCCTAGCACATCAGTAACTTCTTAATCCAGTTGTATCAGTTGTTCCTGCTGGTAAGACCTCAATGCATTTAAAAATGCAGAGGAGTAATACATTTTAAACTGTCTGGATAAGGCGATCTTCACAAATTCAGCCCGAACACAGAAGCCTTCTGTTTTCTTCTTGTCATGTAGATCAGAGCTAGAATTTTAATAAATAATAAATAAGAGAGGTCGGAAGAAGAAAAATCCAAGGGAAATATCAAACATCTTCTAAGTCCCATCTGTTGCATCATCCATTAGCCGAGAAATTGCAGAGAGCCCTAATAATAGTACTTGCGATTTAAATAGCACCTTTCAAACAAAGAGCTTTGCTATCTCTAATCTCATCTTTTACAACTTCCTTATAGGAGCACCTGGGACAGGAATTATTTTCTATGTCTTACAAATAGAAACACCATGGCACAGGGGTTAGTGATTTAAACAAGGTCATGCTGTTTGCCGGGGCAGAGAGAGGATGTGGACCATATGGCGTGACTATGGTTCATCTCTGTAGCAGCTACATTGTTTAGATCTATGCAGACCCAGACCCAGATGTAATATAATGACCTGAACAGCATTGTGCCGAAGCTAATTGTGGGCAAAGATCAGATCCTCTGCTTAAGGGGATGATGGTTGCATGCATAGTAATATTTGTTCTTTGTAAATGCATAATAAATGTCCTTTGCCCTGGGTGAAAACACTTAAAGGACTGTCTCTTAACTGCCTTTCTCTAGCACAAATTTATTGTTTTGATGGTAATGTATGTTTATCATAGCCTGAGTTCAGTTCTTTCTGTGCGTGTGTTTACGTATGGAATTTTTGATATGCTGGTCAAATCTGAGCTACTGCTATTATAACAAATTTAGACAAAAAGTAACAGTAAATCTGATAAGAGATAAATATGTAATAAAGTTCTGTCAGTCTTAGATGCACTCCAGCAGATTTCCCTGGGATATGCAGTTGTGAGTCATCTTCCACTGATGGAAAATATTCCTAGTTGGAGGTGCACGTCTCTTTGGCTGTGGGCAAGACCACGATGCTTCACAAGAAATACTATAGGGAGAACAGTAGCTCCTTTTATTTAAGAAACATTGGCCCACCCCTTCGTTGTAGTGAGACAAACCTTCTGGGGTCTGGCTGCGATCCCTGGCTTAGCAGTGGCTCTGCTACGGTCTGTTCACCCACGATATTACTGAACTGCCCACGAGCTGGACAGCCAACTCATTTGACAGAAGTCTCTGTTCCTTCATCTATCATATGGATTTAAGGATTTCTTTAAAGTTTTGAAGAGATTATTTGTGAGCATGTGCTTTGAAAGGTATAAAGTGCTGTACAGTTTGACTTGATATTATAATATTATATATATATTTTTAAGTATCTATTTATTTATATATTATTTATTTTGGCTGTGCCGTGTCTTAGTTGGGGCACGTGGGATCTTTGTTGCAGCACGTGGGATCTTTTCATTGAAGCATGCGGACTTCTTAGTTGTGGCATGCATGTGGGATCTAGTTCCCCGACCTGGGATGGAACCTGGGCCCCCTGCATTGGGAGGGTGGAGTCTTACCCACTGGACCACCAGAGAAGTCCCCTATAACAATGTATTTTTGACATACGTCTATCAAATTTCTGTAGGAAATCACATGGATGAATTTTTGTTGTATTATAATAGCCAGCTATTTCATCTAATTCAGCCAAACATCTGGTCAAATCCATCGTAATGTTATTTTGACTGAATTGATTAATAGGCATGAGAAGAATCTCCCCAACCCCTGTAGAGAAAGTCCAAAATAGCCTGGAAATTTAACTTTGCTATTTAATAAAGAAGTTTCCTGTTTATCTCATTAACGGCACCTATATGACTCACTTCGGAGCCAGATGTTGTACTTCACCATTTCATAACGTGTCATTTCTGCACACCGGATTTCTTTTCATAGTTTCTGAAGCAAAATCTATCTCATCCCATCACCAGGATATTGTTGGTGACAGCTGCAACACCTGAATAGGTAGCTTCAGCTTTCATATGGACATAGAGGTGGAACATGTTCTCAGAACGGAGCCAGCAGGGGATGAAACATATGGCAGGAAGTGGAAGAAGTGAAGACTAGTTTCTGTAACAAACTCCTGTGAGTTTTGACAAGGCTCTCTGATATACTGTCAAACCACCCCAGGCTGAGAGGCAGGTAAAACTTCTCTGTCTCTAGTCTGAACACCAAGATTTGCCTGAGGAAAGAACTTGCTTACATTGTTATCCAAAAAACTGTTGGGAGGCAGTGAGTTCTTCATTACTGGGTATAGTAAAGAAATGGTTTGCAACCTTCACAGCTCATCAGATTCGCCTGTGTAGATGTTTCCACCATCTCCACCCACCAACCCCCATCCCACCTCTACCCTTAGATATTTAATTCAGTAGATCAGGGATGACGTTCAGGCACCTATACTTGTAAGAAGTCCTTCTGATGTTTCTGATGTGCCAAAAGCTAGGCAGAAATGTATTAGATAATCTAATTACTTAATGGATGATTGTTCTCCGAGATGGACTTTAAGGCTGGTGCTAATGCTGTGTTTACGTGAAAGTATGAAGATAAATCTTCATTTGAAGGGGTCAAAATCTGAAATGTATACAGGGACTAATAGATAAAGTGGATTGTGAAGCGCTTCTGTGAAATATAATGTGTAGTGGTGGGGTTGTGGCATATTGAAGAGTGATGCTCTGTGGAAAGGCACTCCAGTTATCAAAACACATCTGTGGACAGATTTGGCCCCATTCGGTCTCCACTTTGACCTGAGTATAAAGTCTTCTGGGGGTTGAGGTGTTGGGGAGATCCTTCTCATGCCTGGAGTTTTCTTCAGCTTTTCCAGTGTGGAATAGTCAGTACTATTTTCTTTTTCAGGTTTTTAAAACAATGTTAAAACATTAAACGTAAGAGGTATATCTTGCAGATTGTCTTTTATAAAGATGGAGGATAAGACTATGATTAAAATGGATCCATTTCCTTCTCTCGTTTTATCCCCCGGCTTATCCCATCTGATGACATGTTTGAAGCTAGTTTGACTTAGATCTGGATAAGCAGAGTACGGGGAGCTTGATCTTCAGTTTACCTAGATTTCTTTTGCTCCTGCATCCAGTCCCTAATTCTGTAGGACACTGGTAAGAAAACGTTAATAAACTAAGAGAAATATAAATGAATAGCAAGCACTTCAAGAAGATTTAAAGAACTATTTTAAAGTTAGAAGTATTTTGGGGGCATCTGCTGAAAATGTTGCCTAACTGTGGTATTCATTTTTTTCACTTTGGGGCAATGAAATTTTATGAGTCACTAAATACGTATTTTGACATCTGGCTTCACTGCTTTTTTTTTTTCTTGAATGCTATAAATTCTCATCATAAGAGTTTCCTTCTTGTCAGTCTTTTGATATTACACTTTCAATCATTTTCTGGGTGATTTACAGATGGTTGTACCTAATTGCTTTAGGTCTTAGTCTCTTGTGAATTCTCTAGGCTAGGGTAAGGTGTTAGGGCAAGGAATGGATATGTTCAATTTTATGTGAGGACAAGCTAAGTTTTGGCCTTCCTTAACTGTGTCATTTTTATCCTTGTGCCTGTTTCATTTGTTAATGTAAATTATTATAGCTAGCATTATTTAGGCATTTCTTTCAGATTTTAAGACTCTCTTGCCTTAAAATTGCTTTCTGACACCTCTAGTCTTAATTACAGCTACCAGTTTTGGAACTCTGATCCATGTGAGATTCTCAGATATTTTAATTTTGAATTTGTCTGCTGATTTTGTTTTGTAGAGAAATTAATTTTACATTGTTATAGTGTGATGAAGGCTTTTTTTATGAGTAAATTAAAAAAATTCTAAATAGGATGTTTATGACCAGAAGAGAGTTTTAATTTCTATAACTGAGGAAGTATGTCTATGCTGTTTGATATATGGAGTCCTGGTTCTGCATCTGTGGATTCATGCTTTGATGTATGAACTTTTATATCAAGAGTTAGATGGTAGGTTGAAAACGACTATTGACCATACTACATCAAAACTGGTTGCCTAGAAAAAGTGTATTTTTTTTCCTCTTATCTCCCAGTTCTCAAATTTTATAGATTCCTCTAGTAGTGTTTGTAAAAGTTTCCTTAAAACCTGATCATCCTCATGGGAAGAAGTACCTGTGAAGAGTAAGCAATCATATTCTCCATCAGACAATTTTGTGAGGAAGCACACCAGGAAGGTGCTGGGGTGAGTTTGCAATCACATGTGCTGGGACATTTAAGATAAAGTGAAGTCCAGACTCTCTAATAACCACCTTGATTAGTGAATCTGCGAAAATGTGAGGGAAACCCTGCTTATGAGTGTATACTTTTAGGAAATTAGCTCAGAATCCCTCAGGAAACCTTAACGTCTGAGATATCAACATCAAGCCCTGCTGATCACATTAATTCCTTAACTGGTATTGCCTCATCTTAGACATTGCTGCCAGCATGTGAAAGAATATGTTTCGAGTGGGCTGCTCTTTGCAGTTGCCAGCAATACTCTTTGGGGTGTCTAGAGGCACAGAGTTAACTGCTGAAGCAAACTACAGGAACTCTAAGCGTTCTTCGGACTGCAGTGAGAAGCTTGGAATGGGGCATCACCCTGAATTGCTAACATTTCCCAGTAACTCTGATTTCTAGTTGAGAACAACTTGGCATTTATTTTACAATCAGTGGAATGGCTTTCACTTTCTGTCTTGTTTTGGCTTACTTTCACTTTTTTTTTTTTTTTTTTTTTAGCCTCACTGCAAGGCTTGCCAGGATCTTACTTCCCCCAACCAGGGCTCCAACCTGGGCCCTCAGCGGCGAAAGCACGGAGGCCGAACCAGTGGACTTCTGGTGAGTTCCCATGGTTTGCTTTCACTTTTGACCATGGAATTAGTGAGGAAGGTTTTGCCAGCCTAGTGGCCTGGACCTCCTTGTTAGCTCCTTTTGGGCAGTGGACATTCAGCCCATTTGCCTGAGGGTAAATAAGCAGTTCTGTTTTCCTGTTTTTCTGAAGGAGAACTGCTTCATTATGTAGCCTAACTTTGGCTGGAGCTAGAAGTTAATAAAATTGAGACCCACCTCTGAGGGGCAATACTTGAGCTGCTCGAAGTCAGTTATATTTTTTGTTTCAAAAGCTGCCTACACGCCACTCATTGGTTTTTACTCTCACTCACATCACGTATATTCAACCCATAAACTTTGATTAAAATATTAGAATACATTTTTATTTTATTGCTTTTTGCATCTGAGCACAGCTTACCCAGACAGCTACATCACAATGTGCACATTATTGATTATTCATGAAGACACTCTAGGCATTGTAAGTATTAGTTTTTCTTCAAATGGAGTAGGCCTAGTCATATAACTGAAAAGATTAATACGAGCTGGAGCAGCAAATGAGGAAACCAGGAAGGCCAGCTTGCAAATCTGATTAAAATGTCTAGTATATTGAAATTGAGGAGAAGATGTAAAATTAAGAAAGTTACAAGCAGGAAATGGCAAACACCAGCTGAGGCGATAGGGAATGCCATATGTTATATGTTCTTCATGGTTTTTTTTTCCTCTTGCTTTTTTCAAAAAAGACTATATATAAAATACATTTTATATATATATATATATATATATATATATATATATACATGCATATATTTCCTTGGCACATGTATCATTAAGGATCTCCTCAGGAAGTCAAGTTGATATAATTATTATTTTTGAATAACAAAAATCCAAAGTTATTTTCTGCAGCATCAGGTTTGCATTGATAACAGTAATACCATGACTCTAGTCATTGTTAAAAGATTTAAAATTCTAGTCAGCTTTCTTTTGGTTTTCCTGTTGGATTTTATCTGTCCAAGTTCTGAGCTCTGCTGTCTCTCTGTGTTTCTGTTGATGAGCATCCAAGGAATGGTTTTGGAGCCTGTTCCCATCTATTCTTCCCACAATATTTGTTTAACACGGGATAAACAACTGATCACAAAGGATAAACAGCGATAGAATATTCTTAATCTTATTGTATTAGGGACATGCAAATCTAGCCAGCATTTATTACACAGAGGCCAATGTGAATTTTATTTTATTTCATAATGTGTAATTAGTTTTGAATGTCAAAATGAATTATCCCATGTCTGTTTCCTGTGCAGATTTGTTTTAAAAATTTGACATTTTCCCCTTGAATTCACTGTTCAGAACCCATCTGCATATTTATATTCTTTCATCATATTCTGCTATAAACAATAATCAATAAAGCATCCAATAAAAAGTCTAGAATTTCTAGTTGTCTAGAAGATCAACAGCTTTCGTAAAAGGAGCAGCTATTCATCCTGTCGCCTCATCTACATTTCTCCAGGCCTTAGATGTCTTTGACCTTCCTAGTTTGCCTTCCAGATGGCAATAGCAACTAAATTTCCTCTACATGTTCTGTATTCATAATTTCATAGAGCTTATCTTAATAAAAACCTCTTAGCCCTGATTAATAATTTATTATCAGTTTACAGATTTGCAAAATTTATATCAAGAATTTGCTCCCTCCTTATTATAAAAAAAGAAAAAATAGCAATGATGCTTTCCATTTTAGAAAGGAGGCTACCACTTAAATGACTTAGCCATATTCTATGTCTTAGCTCTCTGTTTTTCTGCTTCTCCAAACCTGTGGGGACTGTTCTCCTTTTGGGGAGACAATGGAAGTGAGCTGTAGTAAAATAAAGAAATATGTTTCTTTGTTTTTTGTTTTATATTTCTTTGTTTTATCTTTTCTGAATAGCATATCTAGAAATATTCATTCTGGATATGCTATTCTCTTCTGGAAGACCCATTTGCTAGAAAGAAAGGATTCCTAGTTCAGTCAAGAATTGGTAGTGACCTGGTATATCAGCTTATGCTAAAAATAGACTGCAAAAAAGGCTCTTGTTAAAATGTTTTCTAGACAATGATGACTTTAGCTAGCACAGTTACTAGGACCAACTTTTTAAAGGGAATTTACTGGTAGGGATGCAAACATTACAATTCCTAATTCAGAGGTCCAAAAACTCTAAGACCTGGAGAGTGTAAAGGGTTAGGGATAATAAAAAGCTGTGTCTACAGAGATAGCAATAAGCTTTAGATTATTCTACAAAATCTTGAGTTACTGGATGTTTCAAGTAAGGCTCCCCTCTTCTTCTTCTTCATCTTTCTTTTTAAAAAATAAGTAAATTATCTATCTATGTCTTAGTCGTCTATTGTATACCATAGATGATAGTCTAGGTGAGGAAAATGGAACCTGGAAGTGGGGAAAAAAATAAAGCCTTACTCTTTTTATATTATTAATGAAATAGTAGTTATAAATACAAAATCCCAGGATAATTTGGCTGACAAATGTATCAGACCTAGCTAACTCTTTTTCTCAATCTTTACAAAGAGAGATGCAGAGCAGCAGTCAGGAATCAATGTAATTTATGTTTCTCAGGAGAGAAAGAAGAAAAACTGAAGGAAATAAGGACTATGTCAGAGCAAATGATTAAGAAGTTACACTACTGTGAAGTTTAAAAAAACTATAGTATCAGGAGAACAATTGAATGAGAAAATAAATGAGCTAGAGTACAGCAGTCAGTAAGTTTTGGAAGTGGGAGATGGGAAAGAAAGAAGACACTTTGGAACCTTAACGTAAGATAAGTGAAATAGGACTGTATTCCTGTCTGTCATTGTCTCTCCTCGCTTCCTTCCTCCTCACCCAATCATCACGTAGAAGGTCAGTGAAACCTGTCAGTTGGGACTGGATTCTCATGAAGGTGTACACCAGTCATCCAGGAGGTGATATCGCTTATGCAGAGTGATTTTTTGTTTGTTTGTTTGTTTGTTTTTTGCGGTACGCGGGCCTCTCACTGCTGTGGCCTCTCCCGTTGCGGAGCACAGGCTCCGGACGCGCAGGCTCAGCGGCCATGGCTCACAGGCCCAGCCGCTCCGCGGCATGTGGGATCTTCCTGGACCGGGGCATGAACCCGCGTCCCCTGCATCGGCAGGCGGACTCTCAACCAGTGCGTCACCAGGGAAGCCCTATGCAGAGTGATTTTTGATAAATGTGCTTAAATAAATACATATTCCCATTTCCACTAAATCATTTGGTGGGAATCACAGGGTAAAATGCCACATTATGAACCATATCAGTTGTCCCCTAAAAAAGTGAAGGTAGAGTTTTTGTTCTTGTAAATACTGATAGATGATGTTTCTATTAGTACTTGTTTTTTACAATGATATTTGCATTCTGTGTGATGTTCAGGTATGGAATATTGCAGGGATAGGAAAATAAGCAAGAAGGGGAAAATATAGAAGTATTTTGTAACATTTCCAGCACACTGACTTCTCTTTTTTTTTTAAGTTTACTTTAATTGATTTTTCTCTGTTGTACACATTCCTAAACAGAGCTGTCTTTGAGTAAAGTGTTACTTTTCTTATATGATTTAATTGTTACTGGGAGAATCCTATTTCTTCCCAAATATTTTAGTTTCTTACTCTTTCAGTCTCTATGGTTTGACTATTCAGAATTGACTTCATCAGGTCTTCAAAAATGTCCCATTGAAATTTCTTTATACTGTGTAAGGTAACATCTTGAGCTTCTGACAGTGGAAACCAGGGTGGGTGGGTGAGGGTGGACTTAATTCAGTGAGATAAACCTGCTTGAATGTAATATAGGCTAAGTGTGAGGATGGAAGGGACAGCAGTGTTCCAACAGGGAAGCTGAGCAGGGAGGTAAGAAGTTGTTATGTAGATGGGAGAGTTGTAAGTTACTTTGAAGAAAACTAGTTAGCAGTTAAATATAGCTTCCATTCTAGAATTGAACAGATGAGTTACTTAAAATGGTTGCTTTGGGGGGCAGGTTGAAGAATTTCATGTCATTCATCATTTTACTGAGACTGATATACAAACAGGCTTACTTTCTATTTTAAAACAAAGAAAACAGAGGGCTCTGACAGAAGCACACTGTAATTGTGACCATGTGTGAAACTCATATATAGGCCATAACACTATTTCTACCTGCCCCTGCAGGAACTAAGACATTTGGTGAACTACTTTCTAAGACTCCAAATAGATTATAAAAAATTTAGAAAATATAAAGAAAAAATTACATGTAGCATCACCTTCCAAAGACAACTTCTGATAATATTTTAGAATATTTATTTCTTGTCTTTTTTTCTTTTAAATTAATAATGTTTCTCATCATCTTATGAAGGAAATAGATAGCCATTGTAGGAAGTTTACAAAATTCAGAAAGTAGAAAGAGAAAAATTACCCCAAGCCCTACTATAGATGGCCACTGTGAACTTTTGGGTGTATTTCCTTCTTGCATTTTTTTTTTTTTTTTTTTAGTGTGTATAATGTGATGTGGTAGACTAGTGGTTGACCTCAAAATTCATTCTGCTTTTCTTCCTGGATACATGGCCATCCAACTAAAATCTACATTTCCCAGGTTCCCTTGAGGCTAGGTGTGGCCACGTGACAAACTTCTTATCAATGAGACATGCGCAGAAGTCATATGTGGAATTTCTGGTCATTTTCTGTAAGGTGACTGCTGGAGCCCTGTTCCTCCATTTTATTCCCATTCACAGGGCTTGATTGCTATGATGGAGCAGGAGTTCCAGGCTAAGAGGGAAATGGCACATGCATCCACCCCAGCCTGGGCTCTGTACAAGCGTTCATCTTGGAGAACCCATGTGCCCTTTGGGGACTTTCTAAGGGATATTCAGCAGAAGGAAGCCTGAGGGTTTGTAACTTGGATGTTAAGAGCTAATGATCCCCAAAGGGAACTATATTCAATATCATGTAATAAGCTATAATAGAAAAGAATCGAAAAAAGAGAATATATATATATATATATATATATATATATATATATATATCTCCGAATCACTTTGCTGTATGCCTGACACTAACACAATATTGTAAATCGACTGTACTTCAATTTAAAAAAAGATAAAAAAATATTTAAGGTGTAAACAATCTGTTAAACCAAATAAAGGATATTAAAAAACAAAAAGAGCTAATGATCCCTTGGATTTAGTTACCTTTCCTACAAATAAGCTGATGGGACCTAGGGGAAATTTGGATTTATATATTAATATTTTTATGAATACTCTATACATTTATATATCCTCTGTAAATATTTTAATAAATACATTAGTTTTGGCACATATCTCTCTGTATCATTAATTATTCTTTGAAAATATACCCTTTAACAGTTGTGTAATAATTAACCATATAGATAAACAGTTATTTATTGGACATTTTAGTTGTTTTCCATTTTTATTATTAGAAATAATTTTTGATATATATAGTTTTTGTTTTCTTTAACTTACTAATTTTGTATTTTGGATAAAATGCTAGAATTGGAATTACTGGGTTAAAGGGCATATGCATCTTAAAGACTCTTAACATATTTGGGGGGTTAATAAACTGTGACCACAACTGTGAGGTACTAGGGATGGATCTGTAAGTCTCTTCCTAAAAGGTAAATTATACATATGGCAGTGAGGGAAGAGATCATGTAATGTTTGTACAAGGATCACAAAAAGCCCCTTGTTATCAAGCAATTATGCTTGTTTACTCTCTAAAGTTTCTATTAAAGAACAGAGTGGGACTTGCTTTTCAGTGCTTTGAACAAATCAAGAAATTTGAGATTGATATTACCATAGACCTCGGCTTAAATGACATAAGACCCCTGTAATCTCTCAATTTCTGCTTCAGTAGAGGTAATAAAAGAGGAAATAATCTTTTTCCCATTGGAAGCAATTGCACACCTGCCACCTTGGAGCTTGGCTGTAGTCTGAGGTCAAATCCTTCCCTGGCAGTCATTCCTAAGACCA
Source organism: Phocoena phocoena (assembly GCF_963924675.1). NCBI lineage: Eukaryota > Metazoa > Chordata > Mammalia > Artiodactyla > Phocoenidae > Phocoena > Phocoena phocoena. The sequence goes on along the minus strand of NC_089225.1, from coordinate 44,654,051 downwards.
AGAGTAGCAGTCCAGAGGGGGTCTTAGATGCAAAGTATCCCCCCTTCAACAGATGCCTAGGAGTTGTGAGGTATTATTTGAATATTGTTTAGTGCTGTATGTGTTAGGGAATAAGGGGAGAACAAAAGCCTTTGGCTTAAAACTTCCATTTCACTGTGATGAGAAAACCTAAGTAAAACTTTGCTCAGTATGGAGGAAGCAGCCCTAGTTCTGGTAGTTCATAACAATGTTAGTGACATTGGAGGCTTCAGTTTCATGGATGAAATCTATAGCCTGGGGAAGGCATTACTGCTTCCATTGCCCAGATGTGCCATTTGCTCTTACTCCTTATATTTTTTCCTATTTTAGATTATGATTTGCAGAATCACCTTTGAGGTGGATTTCACAATGAGATTTTCCAACCACACTTCACAAACAACCCAAATTTTATATTTTTATTTTTTCTAAGTAAAAGATTTGGTTAGTAAAACTGTATGATTCCAATGACTGTAAGTGTTCCTCATAGCAGGAAAGGAGATAACTTCCTAGGAAATGTACACCAGACCTACTTAGGAGTATGCAAGACAAATTCTCCACTCCAAGTTGGTTTAAACCATTCTGAATTCATAGGATAGCCCATCTATTTGCCCTTTAATGTAGGAAGCAAGGAAATGACTTTGGTTCTTTGCCTTGGAGATAAGAACAGGAATGTAGCTTCTCTTAGCCCTATGTTTTCTCAGTTGCAAAGGTAATCTTCATTGCCTGTTCCCTCTCACATCCACTTGTGTTGCCCACCAGGGTTGCAGTGGCAGGAACAATATACCCGGATTTCCCTGCTGCCCGTAGTCTAGCTAAGAGCTGGTTTCATATGGCCATCTTGCTTGCCAACAATTGGAGGAGTAATTATATCACATGCTTAGACTGGCTGGTGAATAATTGCAGGTCCAATTGTGAGTCCTAGCCCTCCTGTTCTACAGAAGTTATAAAAATGAAGGAAGCTAATTAGAGTCTGTGGGTCAAGGTCTATAGTCTATATGATATCTCATTAGCAGGAACTAGCCTCTCATTTTCCAATTCTTTCTGCATTCCTGAGGTGAGGCATCATTCAAAATGATACTAAAGTTTAGGGGTTGGGTTAGGGAAAGAACCAGGCAGATTATGAGACAAAAGAGTAATAAGGTGGGGACAGGGCTAGGAGTGGAGAACAGCCCCACCAAAAAGAATAAATAAGATTGTAATAATTTTAAAACTTTGAAACTAGACAGACCAAAGGAATAGAAATGAGAGTCCAGAAATGGACCCAAATGTGTAAGGAATTTAGTACGTTGGAATTTCAAATTAGAGGAACAGATATCCATTATTCAGCAAAAATGTCGGAGTTCTAGCTAGCTATCTGAAAAATATAAAATTGTATCACTAACTTACTCCATAGCTGAAATAAGTTGCAGACCAATCAAATATTGAATGTGAAAAATAAAACTGTAAGAAACGCTGGACAAAAACATGAGTAAGAAAAAAAGTTGGAGCAGGGAAGACTTTCTTTTCTATCATGACATAAAATCTAGATATCATAAAGGAAAAGGCGGACTAGTGAAAATTTAAGACTTCTGAAAAGAAAAAAAAACACTATTAAAAAAGTTAAGAGATAAGTACTGGGAAAAAATAACTTCAGCAAAGGTGGAAATAAGGAACAAATTCCTTTAATATGCAAAGAATGCTTATAAATCAATAAGAAAAAGACGAATAACCCAACAGAGAACTAGGCAATGGACACGAGCAGCTGAGATTCACTTGGGTTGGTAGAAATGGAAGAAAAGTGGGTGGAAAAGGACTTTGAAAGATGCTGGTGAGACCCAAGGTGAGGGGACTGGACTTGTGGGAATCATATGGAGAGCAGCAGTCACCATTGTAGACAGCTGAGTACTGCCAGTCTCGGGCAGCGGGGACCCCCCCGAGGGAGTCTGCCAGTGCAGACAATCTGTCGCCATCCAGAGGACACCGCCCATAGCCTGTGCTGAGAGACCGTGTTGGGCTGTTTCCATATTCTAGCTCTTGTGAGGGTCTTGTGTGGAAAGTTACCTGCATGTGGCATGTGGATTGTTCAACAGTTGTGACCTCTTAGCTGTGATGTGATATTTTGTCTAGACTCATCTGATTTCCCCTTGTGGTTTCCTCCCTCCTAGAAATATAATACAAAGTCTTTGATTTCCAGGACACTGGGAGTCAGGAAGGGAAAGCCCAACATATGTACTTGGGCAGGCCTGGCCAGTGACACAGTGCAGGCTTCTTGTGTTTGCAAATACACTTTCTGGAAGGATACACAGAGAAGGAACTGAAGTAGAGTTGTATAACATTTATTTTTTAATGATAAATAGACATTATTTTATAATAAAAATTGTTGAAATAAAGTTACAAGTAACTTATCCCCCGCTTCCCCACAAACCCATTTTAATCAAGTTTAGGAAGAGTCATGGCAATGTATATTACTTGTCATCAGATATTTTAATTATTTTGGTGTCTTGAAGCCTCGGAGATGCTTCGAAGTCGCAAGGTTGGAGCCACCATGCACACTTCATAAGACTGAAGCCACCACACGTTATTCAAGATCAGCTACATAGTAAATAGAAGCTGGTTTGAGAGCCTCGGTCATACCTAAATGATTCTGAGATTTAACCTTTTTATTGCCTCTGTTCCCACATAAAACCAAGTCTTGCTCTGCCACAGTTATCTACTTTGGTGTTTTACTTCCTACTGTGTCACTGAGCCTCCTGAAAATTTCCGTGCAGGAGACCCTGTATGCTGTTGTTGAATTTGAACATGAAGACAATATTTGTTCCGCCCAACACTCACGTTCTTTTTGGAGAGAGAGAGTGTGGTGGGTGGAATATCCTCCCTCTGGGCAGAGGCAAGCAAGTAAGTGGTGAGAAACCATCCCCCAAACCCTCATGATGCTGCTGCAAAATTATCATCTCCAGTTTGAAGATGAGGAAACTGAGGCTGAGACTTAATCTGTGCTACACAACGTATGGACTTGAATTCTGGTCTATATGGTTCCAAAGTTAGACACCTTCCTGACTCCTTGGTGGATAAAATATTGAGAACTAAGGCGATGGGGATCTTTCCGTGTCCTGGGAAACAGCAGGGCTAAATGTTACATGTTCACCCCTTTGGAATTCTTGTAATATTAGGCTAAACTGACGAGAAGTGGAGTTAGCCCCCCAAAGTTTTTGCCTCATTAAGGGGTCATTTGCTAAAAGCTTGCCTGTATTTTTCTTATTTTACTTCTGCCAGCAAAACAGATCAAACCTAACTTCCTATTTTACAAAATTGCTGAGGGCTAGCCTTTGTTCTAGACTGTCAGTACAGATCCTAGCCTTTGGAAATACCAAGTTAGAAGTGGTTATTAGACACACTGGCTCAGTTTTCTTCTGGAGGAAATTCCGTGTGGACGCTTGTGTTCCAGGAGTCTTGGGTAGTGTGTACGGCATGGAGGAGGGTGCCTTGGTATGAAAACTCTGCTTTGAGGCATAGCTCACTGTGCCAGAATGTCCTGCCCATGTGTTCTCTGGATGGAAAAGCTGTATGGTTTCCTTCTTTCTTCTTTTTTTCCCCTTAAACAAAGCTTTATCTATAATCACAAACCAACTGGAGGAAAGAAAAACCCTGAAGAGTTGAATTCAAGCACCAACAGTCATTTTGGAGACAAATGATTGACTGAACTTAACATTTCCTTCCAGCAACAAGTTCTAGGGTGAAGACACGAAGTTGGAGAAGGGCAGCAAGTTCAAGAAGCACAAAGTAAAGGAGAAGAATCTGCTTTTATTTGGTCAGTTGTAATTACTCAGTTCAGGTTACTTGTCCACAGATTTTGATTCCGTATCTTATTTTATCTTTAAACTTACCAGGACCAAAACAAGGAAGGTGAGACAGTTCGGACTTAAAATATGAAATATGTCAATCTACATATATACTACATAACTGCTAGAAAGTGGTTTTTTCTTGCTCTTTATCCTATTCAGTGTAGATTCAGCTGAACAAGAAAGCATGAGGGGTGGCTTTACCACATTTATTCCCATTGCACAGAAAGTATCTTGCTTGTTTACGTAGTAGGTCTGCAACAATTCTGTATTTTTCTTATTGGATTTCTTCCTTGGTAATTAGCATATTTTTTTTCTTAGAGGAGCATATGGCATTCTTACTTGTAAACAAACCCTGCAAACCTCTTTTCCTGCTGTTGAGATTTGAACTGAGCTGTATTTTATTGAGTCATAATCATGGAAGCACAATGCAGTCCCAGAGATAATGAAATTTAACACACAGGCAAAATAGGTACATTGGCAGGAACTGGACTAACTGGGTCTTATATTACCAGATGATTCAGAGTACATACGATGTATAGAACTATAGGATGAAGTGAGGACACCTAATTGCAGCAACCTCAGGCTGCAAACAAAGCTAGGAAAAATGAAAGGCCTGATAGAAGTAGGGAGCTGCTGTGTTTGAACCACAAACTTGGGTTCAGTGACTCTCCGAGGAAACTGAAGTTGCTCTTTTTTTTTTTTTTTACATCTTTATTGGAGTATAATTTCTTTACAATGGTGTGTTAGTTTCTGCTTTATAACAAAGTGAATCAGTTATACATATACATATGTTCCCATATCTCTTCCCTCTTGTGTCTCCCTCCCTCCCACCGTCCCTATCCCACCCCTCTAGGTGGTCAGAAAGCATGGAGCTGCTCTCCCTGTGCTATGCAGCTGCTTCCCACTAGCTATCTATTTTACGTTTGGTAGTGTATATATGTCCATGCCACTCTCTCAGTTTGTCACAGCTTACCCTTCCCCCTCCCCATATCCTCAAGTCCCTTCTCTAGTAGGTCTGTGCCTTTATTCCTGTCTTACCTCTAAGTTCTTCATGACATTTTTTTTTCTTAAATTCCATATATATGTGTTAGCATACGGTATTTGTCTTTCTCTTTCTGACTTACTTCACTCTGTAAGACAGACTCTAGGTCCATCCACCTCATTACAAATAGCTCAATTTTGTTTCTTTTTATGGCTGAGAAATATTCCATTGTATATATGTGCCACGTGTACCAAAATGTTCATTGCAGCTCTATTTTCAATAGCCAGGAGATGGAAACAACCTAAGTGTCCATCATCGGATGAAGTTGTTCTTTAAGCAAAACTTTTTTTTTTTTTTTTTTTGCGGTACGCGGGCCTCTCACTGTTGTGGCCTCTCCCGCTGCAGAGCACAGGTTCCGGACGCGCAGGCTCAGCGGCTATGGCTCACGGGCCCAGCCGCTCCGCGGCATGTGGGATCTTCCCGGACCGGGGCACGAACCTGTGTCCCCTGCATTGGCAGATGGACTCTCAACCACTGTGCCACCAGGGAAGCCCCTAAGCAAAACATATTTTTGCTAGGAAGATTCTTATATTTAGTCTGAGACAGGACTAAGCATGATTTTTAACTACGTGATTTGTCATAACTCAGTAGGAAAGGAGTGGTTATATATGGTCACATTTTGGAGAGTGTTGTCTAAAATTGCACATGGAAATTTTGCTTGACAATCATTGTATTCAATATGCTTATCACAATTGTAGCACACAAACAGCATTTATCTACTTCCTAAATGTGTAGGTGTAAATATAGTCAATCTAAGTTTAAAAAAACCACCCCACAACATTTAAAAATTTTGGCCTCGAGTTTGGAAGACCGACTGTGCAGAAATCATACTGAATATTTATAAATTGGTTATGAGTAAAAATCCTAACAGGATAATTCAAATATACCATTTTTTTGGTAGTGGGATACCTATGTACACCCAAGCATAGAGCACAGGTGACTAAGTAGAGGGGTTGAGTGGGTGCTTGTCCTTATTTTTTTTTTTTTTTTTTGCAGTACGCGTTGTGGCCTCCCCGGTTGCGGAGCACAGGCTCCGGATGCGCAGGCTCAGCGGCCATGGCTCACGGGCCTAGCCGCTCTGCAGCATGTGGGATCTTCCCGGACCGGGGCACGAACTCGTGTCCCCTGCATCGGCAGGTGGACTCTCAACCACTGCGCCACCAGGGAAGCCCCAGGATTGGGGAGTTTTAAACATTCTCCAGGTGATTCTAATGGACAGCCAAAGTTGAAAAGCACCTTCATTAATCTATTTAGGTAAAAAAGTTGAAATTCATTTTCTCTAAGAAGGTAAAACAAATTTGATTTAATCAAAGTTAATTGGCACTAGTATTTTGGGGTTCAATAGCTACCGAGGTTTAAGAGTTCAGTCACACACGTTTGAAATGTAGTAACAAACCAGGGTGAGGTTCCTTTGGGATCCAGTCTGGGTAGCCTTGACGTGAAGATGCTTGCCTGCCTCTCACCTCAAACCCTTGCTGTAATCCTATGTTCTCTCACTGGAGTCACAAGACACTTGGCGATTGCATATCTGTTTGCTTATGATGAGGAAATAGTGGGCAAAGCAAGTGTTCTTAGGAACCAAAGATAGCTATGGTACCCTGTTATCTGTAAGATAATTTGGTACTTCACTGAGTCATTTGAAGTTTTTTGTGTCGTTAATGCTTTGCCTTTCCTTTTCCAGAAAAATAACGTTTTGTTCAAAATCTGTCAACCAAACATATCTGAAATATTGTGCTCAACACATATATTGCCTCTTAGGATTTAAATATGGATGAGCTAAAAGCTTCAAAAATCTGGCAAGAAGAAAAATGGCTGGAAAATACTTTCGATTGCCCTTGGGTGATAGAGGAAACAAGTAGAAGAAATGGAATCTAGTGACTTTTAATTGTGCTATCACATCCTCTTGAATGTTTATAGACATTATCTTGTGGTGATTTCTAAGGGACTTTAGTGTTCTTTTTTATTTATTTATTTTTGGCCTGCTGCGCCGCGTGTGTGATCTTAGCTCCTCGACAAGGGATCGAACCCACGCCCCCAGCAGTGGAACGGCAGTCTTAACCACTGGACTGCCAAGGAAATCCTTGGTGGTGTTTTTTATATCATTGGCTCTCACTACCAGGTAGTTTAAATGGACCTGGGGTTCCTACTCCCAGTAGAGGCCTAGCCTCTTGAAGGCCATGGTTATGAATTTCTTCCTAGGATTATTTTCACTAAATATATAAGGATTAAGCTATAAAGGTAAAATAAATGAACCGAGTTGGAGATTATGGGATCTCTCCCTATCACATCACCTGAGTGGCTGACCACCCCACTAGTTTTAAGTTCAGCCCTGCCTAATCCTCAGAATCTGCTTCCAGGGGAAGGAGACTAGCTTGTCAAAGAAAGGAAAATTTACTTGGAGAAGACCATCATGGCATGTTCTTAGATCAGATTCTACATTATTTACTGAGACCATTGGTGTATTTGCCAAATTCTCACTCTACTTGTAAACATTTTGTTGCTACTGTTATTTTTCTACTTAGTGAATGAGACTGTAGAGACCTTTTGTACCATCTTGTCATTTGGGCAGAGAAAACCAAGACCTAAGGAAGTTAAGTTGCCAAAATCAAACCGTGAGTTTGTAAAAAAGCTGAGACTAGAACCTGGTTCTCTAGCCCCAGATCCACGGCTCTTTCCTTCTCCCAGGGGGCTGTAGTTTCAGAATAAATTGAAGAACCTCACTAGTCAATCTCACAGCTTAAGAAAGCTGATTAGGAACTATGAAAATATTAAAAAGACTTGTCCTTTTGGAATTTAGTAGAGAGGGAAAAGCACAGGCCATTTACTCTGAACTAGATGGTATAATAAACCAGTGGTGAGAGCGCAGATTTGTCTAGACTTCCTGGAAATAAACATTTGGCAATATGCACCAAAAGCGTTAAAAGTGTTCACAGCTTTTGACCCAGTAAGTCAACTTTTGGAAATTTTCCTAATAATCAGAGAACGTCACAAAGACATGGTTATGGATGTTCACCCAGCATTTATTTATATTATAAAAAATTGGAAATTGCCTAAATGTCCACAGAAGCTGGGACTGCTGGGTAATATACTGTTTCCATCATATAATATGATGGAATATAATCCAGTCATTTAAAAAAATCATGTTCTTGAAGCATACTTAAAGATATTGAAAGAACATCATGATAAATGGTAAACAAAAAAAAAATCAGATCTACAGAATATTATGTATGATATAATCCCAATTTGTAAGAAAACTATATACAGACATAGAAAGAAGATTATAAAGATAGAGAAATGTTAACCATTGTTATTTCTGGGTAGTACCATTATGATCCAATTTTACTTTCTTTACACTTGGCTGTATTTTCCAAATTTCTACCATGAACTTATATAACAGAAATATGCAAAACAAAAATTTTATTGAAAATATAGTTTGGATGGACCTTTAAAAGGATTTATAGCCACATTCTTTGACAGAGGAACATTTGTCTCAAACAGGGAAAAATACCTAGACTTTCTGTCCTCCAGAGGGACTTGAAAAGAGGGACAAAGCACCTTGGACAGACCTGATGGAAATGCCCTTACTCAATATAAGTGAGGCTCTTAGGTCACAACACAGAAGAATAAACATCTTAAAAGTGCATAGGGGTGGGAACATCTGAGCCCAAGACAGAAAACCAAGTTGGAAGAGCATTAAGTTTAGATGCTAAGCATTATTTCTAAACTACTAGCCTTGGTGTCTAAGGCTACACATTTCTGAAGTTTATAGAGAGCCTTTAAATGTCAGCATCATTTTTAGCCCAGAGCTCTTTTCTTACACAACATCTAAAAATATCTATTAGTTTAAATTGTCAGCATGTAAAACATTTGCTATGACTTTTTCTCATCATATCACTCAAATCATGTCAGAGCTAGAAAGAAAAATCAAAGCCTGGTATAATCTGGTAGTTACTAATGTTACTCGATGAGGTTTTCATGGGAATATTTAATAGTGAATTAATAATACTATTTATGATCATAAGCAGCCTAACCAAACAGCACTGTCTACTGCACATTTCCCCTTAGATGTCCCATAAGCGCTTCAAAATTACAATGTCCCAAACTAAAGTCATAATCTTCCCCATTATCGTTTGTACCCTCTGAACTCTCCATCTCTCTACCAGTATCTATTTAGTTACCTAAACCATGAATGTATCCTCTAATTTCTAGGTTTCTGGCCTGGATTACTCTAAAAGTATCTAAATGGTCTCTCTAAATCTAGGCTTGACCACCTCTGATGCATTCTCCATTCTGCAGATGAAGCGAATGCTCTGAAAAGGGAGTCAGATTATGTTATTTCTTGTTTATAAGCCTTTTTTGGAGTCCCGTTGTCTTCAGGTCCAGATGTAAGCTTGGCCTTCAAGACTCTACCTGATCTCTACTCTGCTTACATCTTTAGCCTCAATGCTTTCTAGTTCCTCAGACATGCCATGCTCTCAATTGCCACAGGACTGGCTCCTTCTCAACTTTTAGGACCCAGCTCGATGTTGCCTTTTTTGGGACTCAAGGCTGGTTGGGTGCCCCATCCAAGGAGCTTCCCTGGCACCATGATGTAACACTCTATGTTGTAATTGCCTGCTTACTTGTGTTTCTTCTCTCTTAAAACTGTAAGTTCCTGGAGAAGAGAGGTTAGGTCCTGTCCACTATTATATTCTCAGCATCGATCACAGTGTCTGTCACCATCTTCAATTACAAAAGAATCCTCCCTCTTTTCATGTCATTAACAACATGGGAATTGGAGCAGAGAAGATTGCCTACCCAACATTCATGCCGTACACCCCACTCTTACCCCTATCCCCGCCCTGTCTCCACTCCTAATCTCCTTTTTTCACAGCAGAACCCAGATTGTGTCCACATAGCCATCCTCCAAGTGTTTCAGGGGAAGCAACTCCATGCCCGATTTGTCTCTGATAATTACGTTAATCTCCTTCTCCTTGCCATTGATTTAAGAATGGCCACATGACCCAGTTCTGGTCAAGGAGGTTTGAGGAGTAGTCTGATGAGAGCTTCTGTGAAAGTTTCCTTGCTTCTTAGAAAGAGACCAGTAAGAGATGGTTCATTTTATTCTTCTTGATATTTTTATGACTAAAACCGCTGTAGCCCTCGTGTTCCCATGAAAGGAACCAGCCTGGGAACAAAGCTGACACATTAGCAATGCCTGCATGAGAAGTAGAAGGATTTGAGCTTCTTTTGGCATAACTGAGCCATTGATCGTACTACTTGGGGCCCCCCAAGCTCCAGACTTCTTACGTGGGGCAACAAATTTCCTCATTGTTCAAATAAATTTGAGTTGGGGATCCCTATTATTTGTAGCCAAGTATACAAGAAATGATTCAAAGATGAATTATAAATAGGCCTCTTCCCACTAAGAATTATTATCCTGGTATAAAAAAGTAAGCTTTGCTCTATTCAGAAGTATAACACTGGACTTAATAAATTGTACAATTGTCAGATCTGGAATGGCAAATTATTATTAAAGGGAAATTATTATTATTGTTGTCGATAAATTGGCATATATCTTATTTACATGCTCTTGTCAGGTTGATTGCTGGTTTATGTAGTACCCAAAGGAAAACATGACATTTGAGTTTGGGGAATTTGAAGTGACAGAGAAACCAGACTTTGAATTTTAAGTTGCTGAAGTCAGTCTTAACAGAGTTGGATAAGTCATAACCTGACTATAAAAATTAAATTAAATTTAATTTAAAAAACAACTTTTAAAATATTTTAGTATCTCATTCCTTTATTGAGGTAGAGGTAGCCATAAAGTCTACTAGATGCCAACAATTGTAGGAAAATTGGAAAATACTAACAAATGTAAAAGAGAAAGTAAAAAGTAGCATATAAATTTATTATACAGAGGTAACTAATTTTATTCTTTGATGTATTCTTCAAATCTTTTAAAAATCAAGTATGTAAATATAAATGAATATATATTTATTCTTTACATATACTCATACATGAAAACATATATGAGCACATACGTAGAGTTGAACCATGAACATTAATATTTCACTTAATATTTTTATGAACATTTTTTTCATGCAATTATTTACTTGTCAAAATTATGTTTTTAAATGGTTATATAATACTCTATCACCTAGACGGACATGCCATCATTTGTTGGCATCACTCTCTTTGGTTGGCTATTTCAAGGGTTTCTTAAGATTTTTAAGAAAATGTGAAAGCCAATAATTTGGGTACAAATCTTGGACTATGTCTTTAGGGTAAATTTTAATTTATACTGGTCTGTCTTTGGGCCATCTATTCTGTTTCATTGATTTTCTTCATACTCTTACATTAGTCAGGATCACTTTTAAAAATTATTTTATTTTATAATGTATGTCAGTTTCTAATAGAGCAAGTTACCCCACAGAAATCTTCTAAGTATATTTCTTATTCCCATGTTTCTTCTTCTAGATAATTTTTTAAAAATTGGCCAAAATTCCAAAATATCTTATTGGATTTTTGATTAAATTGTATTAAACCTATATATTGACTTGGTGATAATTAACAGCTCCACAATATTGAATCTTCTTATCTCATTTCCTCATACATCTCTCTATTTATTGAGGCTTCTTTTTATGTCTCTCAAAAATATCTGCAGTTTCCCCTGCTTATTACTCTTTTAAGTATTTTTCTTCAAATGATTTTCTTAAAAATTTTTTTTTTTTTTGCAATTGTAGATCTGTGGACAAAATCCTTAAAAGTACCTTACTGAAAGCTCTGCCATTTTATTGTCAGGCTATTTTTCTTTCTTTTTTCTTTTGGCCTCACTGCACAATTTGTTGGATCTTAGTTCCCCGACCAGGGGTTGAATCCGGGCCCTTGACAGTGAAAGCGCAGAGTCCTAACCACTGGGATGCCAGGGAATTCCACAGGCTATTTTTCTTGAGATGTTCACTTTGGTATTTTCTGGTAACAAAATGTAACTTCCACTATGTATGAGACAGGAATCAGAGCATGGTCTGAGTCCCAGTTCTACCACTAATGGTAACAATATATGCCATTTCTTATCACATTTTATAATTCTGAGTTTATAAATATATAATATGCCTGTGGAACATATGCCATTTAAAATTTTAATTATTCCTTTAAAAAAATTAAAACTACACTCTAAAAAAGGTAAGTTATAAAGCAACAGAATTTTTTTCTTTTCTTCTTTCTATATAAAGCAATATAAGATCAGTTACATTTGCTTTTAGAGACTTGATGGCTCACATAATTATGCAGAACTAATTAATTCAAAATCTGTTTATCAACAGCAGTCTGTAGGTACAGCATTTTCTCCCAGAGGCATTAACAAAGGCTTATCACCTGCTCTCTTGTTGCGGTTTGTCTCAAAGGCAAATCAATACGAAAAATATAAAAATGCTACTCCCCGAACTAACATTTCCAACAACTTACAAGAACGTTTAGTATCTGATACCAATTAGTTTTCTTAGCTTAAATTAAAAGTTTTATTTAGCAATGAAATGTGTCAAAATAATAAGAATTTTAAGGTATAATAAAGTTTTCCCCAAGAATTTTTTTTTAATTTAGGTTATATATAATTATTACATTTTTTCAGGATAAATAATTGGAACAGATGGTTGAGGGCAAGAGGTTATAAAAGAAAGCTATTATATGCTTTATAGATTAAACAATATAGTGTTCCTTGCCCATACCCACATATACATGCATATAGAAATAAAAGTATCTATATCATGGGCAATGTCTTCCTTGATATAAGATTAGCACAACAGCCGAAATGAGTTATCAATGAGTGTATGTGTCTGGTTTTTCATAGGTTTTTCTGATCAATTAGATTCCCTCAAACTGTATTCCAATTACAATGTTTCTGGATGTTCATTTGATAGGGAGAACGCTAGTTAGAATAAAATGTGTCTTGGGTTAGAGAGCCAGTATTTATTTATTTAAAAAAAGGAAAATGAATTTCAGGAATTGAAATTCTCCTCTCCCTCTGTTTTTTAAAGAGGTGTGTTTGTCTTTTGAAAAATGAAAAGTGCTTCCTGTAAAGTAAGTTAACTTTCGGATAACGGGAACTTGTTTTTATAGTTGGCTTTGCAGGCTTGGGGAAAGGGTTCACATAAAGTTCTTGCTCACTAACTTCAGGATGCCTGTGGTTTGGACCCTTGGTCTTATCCTTCTTGCAACATGACTCAAGAAACTGTTAGGAGTTTCCGTCTGCCAGGTCCCAAATAAACGAGAATCCTGTTACATACCAAACCGGGCACCTGCACCTCGTGGTTGAGATTGTTCAAGTAGCGAGTATCCTGTATTGATGAGATGCAGTTGTACCAGGCAATGGGCACGAGTTCCGACCCCCTTGAGAGGGCTGCATTGTTAGCTAGGCATAAACGCCGAAGCCACCTCAAAACTGATGGCTTCCTTGAGCTGAGAGGGTCAGTGTCCACTCAACTTCATCTGTCACTGTGACCATGCCTGTCCCAAGTATCTAGGGACGGGGACATTGGGAGCTGTCCCCAGGAGTCATGAGACCTCTACTACATGTTATTGTATACTGTGCTTTACTTGTTCTGATGCTTTTTAAAACAAAGTAAATTTGGAAATGAGTGAAGTTTTCTGTCTCTCATGAGTTTTTTAAGTTGAACCCAAGTCAAACAGAGTGAGTGTTGAAAAGGCAAATTACCAGAGCAAGAAATTATCCTCTGTATTCTGCCTGAATCCTTTCATCCCCAATCCCTAAAGTCCCAAGTGCCTACAGAGAGGAAAAACCTACTTAATTAATGGGTAGGTGGATTCTCATTATAATTTAACAGAAATGTCCCTCCCCGCCTTAGCTTAGCATCTTCAAATACTGAATTGCCAGTGACTCAATGATGTTTGGAGATTGTAGAAAGTTTAATAAAGAAAGAGTTTAAAAAAGGGGGTATAAACTCTATGACAAAATGGCGTGCAAATATCAGCTCCAGATTCAGTTTCTCTCAATCTCACACTAAAATGTCTATGAAACATCGACGAAAAGACAACACCTCACATTACCTCATGCAAAAAAACTAAAACTGACAGATAATCTATTGCTAAAACGTGTGAAGAATTTACCCATTATCACAAGCCACATAAATTGAAAAAAACAATCTGTGACCAAACTAATCTTTGCCTCCTGCAATAGAATAGTACAGCTAAGCTGAAAGAAGGTAAAAAGCAATGTATTTCTCCACTGACCTCAGGTGAATTGATCTGGGGTTTAGAACAACTGGGAAAAAATGGACAGTATAAGTGCTTTTTGAGCCATACATTTTTCCTTCATTCCCACTTGCTACATCAGTTCATAAACACCCTGGAAGGAAATGGGATTGGTGGTATGTCATTGCATCTAGGGAGGTCCAGCCCTCACACATAAAGCATGGTAGTTGTGTAAGGTACTTAAGGGCAAGACAGACTTGCCACTTACCAGCTGGGTGACTTTGGGCAGGTTATTTAACCTGTCTTTACTCAATTTCCTCATTTGGGGTTGCTATATGTATTAAATGAGATAATGAATGTAGAGCTCAAAGCACAGGGCCTGGTATGATGCTTTGTTCAATAGAAGGTAGATATTATTTTTATTATGACAAAGAAGGGCAGAAAATGGGAAAGTTTGAACAGTTCTAGCAAGTGTGTATGTGTGTGTGTTGTAGGTTTGGCTTTGTTTTATGCCCTCTCTATGTTCAGTGTGTCAGAGTCTAGCCGTGGGACGAGCATGGTTCTCCCTCAGTCTAGCACCGTCACACAAGTTGAATATCTGTCAGACATCGGCCATGGCCAGGCACTGTTCACATCAGCCACATCTCTAGCTACGTAGTCGATGAGGGGATCATACCAATGCCCAAGTGGATAGGATTGTGCAAGCCACACAGCTTGTCTTTTGGCAAAAGACAAGCATGAACACTACAACAAAAAAATTAACATGGGTTTTGGGTCTATGAAAAAAATACTGCAAGAAGAAAAATGTTTGGAAGCCTAAGTAATACATAAGAATACATGGCATCTATGAAACAGCAGAACTGATTAGCCAATCCCTTAATCACGAAAGAGCTTAGTACCTCGTTCACCCTCTTCATCTCTACCTTGCAGTGTACCAACATTTTGAGTGCCTTCAGCCTTTTGTGGGTGACCCACCTGTTATGGGCTGAATTGAGTCCTCCCAAAATTCATATGTTGAAGTCCAAACCTCTGGTATGTCAGAATATGATTGTATTTGACGATGGGGTCTTTAAAGAGTAATTAAGGTAAATACAGATCATTGAGATGGGCCCTAATCCAGTATGACTGGTGTCCTTACAAGAAGAGGAGATTAGGACATAGACATGCACAGAAGAAAGATGATATGAGAGGATTGGGAGAAAAACAGCCACATAAAAGTTGAGGAGAGAGGCCTCAGGAGAAACCAACCCTACTTACACCTTGTTCATGGATTTCTAGCCTCTAGAGCTATGAGGAAACAAATTTTTGCTGTTTAAGCCACCCAGTCTTCGTGCTTTGTAATGGCAGCCTTAGTAAACAAATACATCATGCAGTTGCCTGGACTCTTGGTTTTTTTTTGCAGTACACGGGCCTCTCACTGCTGTGGCCTCTTCCGTTGCGGAGCACAGGCTCTGGACGCGCAGGCTCAGCGGCCATGGCTCACGGGCCCAGCCGCTCCGTGGCATGTGGGATCTTCCCGGACCGGGGCACGAACCCGTGTCCCCAGCATTGGCAGGTGGACTCTCAACCACTGCACCACCAGGGAAGCCCTGGACTCTTGGTTTTTAAAACTTTTTCATCTCCAGGAAACTTCACTTTTGCTCGTCATCAACACTCCCTCCCAACCCCCCAGGTCAGCACCCTGATGTTGTCATCATCCAGAACTGCTAACTTCTGAAATACTATATTCAAGCCTGTACTGTACGGTTTACCAATCCCTGACTGTAATTACATGGCCTTATAACTTCATGCTAGGCTATTCCCACCTAATCCATTCTTTAATCACACTGAAATTCCCAGATAAACCCAACTTCCTTCCCTCCAATTCCCTTCCTTCTTCCTACTTCTCCGCTTAATCTAGATGGTTTATCACTTCATCCTATGTCTTGTCAATATCTTCAAACTTCTATTTTCCTTCCATTGCAACAGCCTTGCAAAATCCCCACCCCGCCGTCCTGGCCGTGCCCATACAGCATTTCTGAGCACGGCTGAAGGAAACCACACAACCCCACCGTGTCTGCTGAGCCACAGTAAAGTCATATAGGCCCTCAGCACTGCCCATCGTCTCTCTCCTTCCCCACAGCCACTATTTCAAACTTCCTCTCTTCTCTTCTTCAAAACCCAGACTTCCCCACTTCCACCCTCGCTACCGGCAGATGACTTCACTTCCTATTTTGTAGGGGAAATTGAGGTCACGGGAGAGAAATTTCCCCACATTCCATCAGCAAACCTGCAAACTTCCCAATATTCTCAGCACTTTCTTACCTCATTGTACAGAGGAAGAGGTGCTCCTCTTTGCTAAAGTTAACGCCTTAACAGCTGCTAGGAATTTCATTCCTCACAGTTCCTCCAAGCCTCACTCTTTTCATCCTTCTTTATTTCTCTTTCGTGTCTAATTCTCTCTCCCCTCTCTCCCCTATTTGTTCTTTCTGCTCACCATCTACATAGTCTCAAATATATCACTAGACCCTGCTGCTACTCCCGGGTGTGTGCCTCATGCCTCAGTATGCTGGGGCAAAACAAAAGCAAAACATTGAGGTGAGCCCCACTTGTTTGTAAAAATTTTGAAGCATTCAAAGCAGTAACCCAACTGTTCATACCGAGCTGAATTTTTATTCACGAGTGAAAGAAATGAAAGGATTTTCCTCATGTGTTGGGAGGCTCAGAAAATACACCACAGGTAATAAGAATAAGAATAATAAATAATGGGGATGATATAATAGCAAACAGAATTTACTTGGTGTCAGGCATCGTATTAAATGCCTTCCATATTTCAACTCATCTAATGCTCAGTAAACCTCTGAGGAAGGTACTATTTTTCTCCTATTGGAGAGCTCAGAAAATAAACCGCACCTAACAACAATACCAACAAAAGCAAATATTTACATGGCACTCACTATTATAAGTGCTTTACATGAATAATTCATTTATTCCTTATCCTAACACTGTAAGAGCCGTACTATGACTCTCTCTGCTTTACAGAGTGAGCTCTCCAAGGTCATGCGGTTGGTAAGTGGTAGAGCTAGGATTTGAACCCAAGCACTTTCGACATTCTCTACATGCTCCTCAAATTTACTTTAAACAATTATTTTATAAGTGATCAAAAAGCAAATCAAAATTGAGAACTGAAGGAGGAGAACATCATAAAATAAAAAGATCATGACTAATTCATGTCCTGTGAGTGAAAGCTCTAGTACTTTCTCGTTTTAAGTACTGGCTCCACCCTATCAGCTCTGTGACCTAAAGCAAGTTGCTTAACCTTCGTGTGTCTCGATTTTCTTTTTTACTGAAGGATAGTTGATTTACAATGTTGTGTTAATTTCTGCTGTACAGCAAAGTGATTCAGTTATACATATATATGCATTCTTTTTTTTTTTTTTTTTTTTTGCTGTACGCGGGCCTCTCACTGTTGTGACCTCCCCCGTTGTGGAGCACAGGCTCCGGACGCGCAGACCCAGCGGCCATGGCTCACGGGCCCAGCCGCTCCGCGGCATGTGGGATCCTCCCGGACCAGGGCACGAACCCGTGACCCCTGCATCGGCAGGTGGACTCCCAACCACTGCGCCACCAGGGAAGTCCCATGTGAATTCTTAAAGTCAATCCTTCATTGACCAAGAAGGCTGGGTGGCTGGCTTGGTGCGATTATCTTTCTTCATTCATCCTCCTCAAACTGTCTGCCTAAAGCCTGACATTTCTTCATCAGAATCTACTTCTTAGGCTAATTCCAAATAATTTTATCTTCTCTTTTCAAATGTAAAGAAACATTAAGTACACTATAATTTTAGCGTGTTCATCTGATGGTTTTGGAGAGCTGGTTGTTGCAGGGCTCTTGAGGGTGGAAAAGTTGTTTTTGAAAGACTACAACCCCTTTCTATGAAGGGAAGAAAGATGGCTGAAGGTAAGTCATCTACTTCAATATATTGCCCAGAGCAGGTCCTGACTATGGGTATGGGGATTTACAGGGCTCTGCACCACGTATGGCTTTGCAGTTGCAAGCCTTGGAGAAGTCACAGGATCCATTCCTGTCCATTTTAGGAAACAGGCCCCAGGAGTCCCTGGTTTGGGATGCTTCCAGCACAAAACGACAAGGTGCGCGCTGAACTACACTGCCCAGTACAAACAGAATTCTGCTTTTCTCTTCTGCTAGATGTCCAGGAACTAAAACATCTCTTCTCTTGAACATTTAAAAGTGCTTCCCATTATCTTTAAAAACATCTTAGAAAAATATATTCTAGGTTGTTTTCTAATTATGCAACAAAATCACTCCCAGTTCTGGTATGTTGGTTAAAAGTCAAAACAGCTTGTATTTGAATACAGCTACACACATTCAACATTCAAAAGCTGTTTTCGTCATGATAATTAAACATTAAATTGTGATTTATATTGTTAAATACTGATTTGGAGTTAACTACGTAACGGTCTGGAAATTTAGAAGTATTGATACTTTAGGGTATTATGTTATAGTAAAGTATGCCTGTGATATATCACATTTTTTCTCCAAATTTAACAGATTATTTAAATTTTTATCTTAAGATATTTTGAATAGGTAAGATGTATATGTAACACAAATAGCTAAAGTTACAAAAGGATTTTTTCGTGAAAAGTGTTCCTCCCATCCTTGTTCCCT
The DNA here is from genome assembly GCF_963924675.1 of Phocoena phocoena. Taxonomy (NCBI): domain Eukaryota; kingdom Metazoa; phylum Chordata; class Mammalia; order Artiodactyla; family Phocoenidae; genus Phocoena; species Phocoena phocoena. Next base: position 44,635,315 of record NC_089225.1, on the reverse strand, counting down.
AATCTTTGAATTCCTCCCCCCAAAGATAACAACCTTTGTCAGTTTATTGTGTTTTCTTCCAAAGATATTCCATAGCGCTATGAATTTTCAAATGTGTTTTTGTGAGAGTATTTGTTTGCTTTTACACTTTGTTTTTCACTTAACAGTATATCTTGGAGATTGTTTCAGATCATTATATACAGATCTGCTTTATTCACTAACCAACTACATAGTATTCTATTGTATTGATCTATCATAATTTATTTACCTGGTTCTCTATCAATGGGTGTTCATGTTGTTTCAAATCTTTTGTTTTATGGAGAGTCCTGGAAATAATATTCTTGTATTTAAGTCTTTCTATATATGTGTGATTTTACTGTTGGACGTAATTCTAGAAGTGGCATTGCCAGATCAAAGGCAGATTTTCTTAATGGAAATGTAATTAACATGAATTAAGTTCTAAACTGTGACAGCATAAAATCAAAAAAGTTTTCTATCAAGGTGAAATATTTGTCCACTCTATTGTGCAACTCTGGGCTAGCAGTCAAATGAGACACGGTTCTGGACCTCAAGGGACTTAAATACTTTAGATGAAATGGCAGCCATTTGGCAATTATGTATCTTGAAAACCATTCTTACATTATCCTTATAAGATTTGTTTATAAATGATAAAAGTGAATCTAAAAGAGATATTTAAATGTTCCTATGCACATGTCTGGACTATGAAAATTCCTTAACTGTGGAAAATTATTATAATATTTCTCCTTCAAAATGAAATGCATTTTCAAACAATGTTCTAGTAAAACTCTCACCAGGAATAATAATATTAAAACCTGCCTTGGAATTTTACAAAGTCAAAACAGTGATATGCTTTTTTAGGGGATCTCACTGAGAACTTCTTTTAACTAGAAAATTCCCTGCTCCACTGTTCCATACGTCCAAGAAGATACTGGACTCTTTAGAAAACCTTGTACGATTAGGGATGATTTAAAAAGTTTCATGGGCAAACCATCGCAATCCATTTCCTAGAGAAGAAAGGGTAGGGTTTCCCAGAGAAGCACCGGAAGGGTTAAACTATCACTCTTTCCTGATTATTTCATATCATTTGTATAAGATTGCTAATGTCAAAAAGTGTTTGTTTTTTTTTTTTTTTGCTAACAGTATAAAACTGAACATACTGTGAGACATAAGGTAGCAGGTGTCTTGGCTCTAAACTATCAAGTCTGTGGGCATTCTGTTGTAACAGGTGCTCTAAAAAATTTGAACAGATTTTAACAAGAGCTGTATGGGCTTTTTAATTAGCCTGGTTATTCGGCATGTGTAACAAGCATTAGGTATATGCTTAAAACATCATAGGGTCTAAAAAACAAATGCTTTACATAGTCACTCTCTCTTTCTGGCTTCTCTTTGCTTTCTGCTATTACATTTGACGTATGTGCTTCTTTTATCACAAAATTTCCCCCACCTGAAGGAGGAGTGTGACAAAAAATGACCATTAGTAATAGTAATAGAATAGGAGATCCAGAAAACTGCCTGAATGTTACACCGATGCTCTGTGCAATTTTAGTAGAAATCAAGTTCCATACATATTAAGAAGCAGCCTAACCCTCCCTGGAATAGCCTGTTTTAATTCATATGTCTCATAACTTAAGGACTTTTCACTAATTTCTGCAATTTGAAAAGATGAGCTCTTACTTGGGCTTCATGTTTAGGATTTTAGGGATAAATAATGACAAAACCAAACTCAATTCTATCTATATTTTAGTTCCTTTTCTAGGTCATCATGTTAACATAGATATTAATTCGATTAATTTCCTTTTGTTTTTATGTGCTACTGTTACATTTTGATCTTTGGGATCCAACTTTGTAGCATTAGTTCATTTATTGAACAAGTACTGAAAATCTATTATGTTGAGTGTGTGTGTGAGTGTGTGTGTAACATAGAGGAATAAAACAGAGTTCCCATGCTTAAGATACTTAAAATCTATATAAGCTACAAAGCAGAATGTTTTCAACACCTTAATTGTGCTGTGAACAGAGTACACTATAGGAATTGAAAGAATGGGGAGATTTATATTTGGTAAAACTGGGGAAAGTTTCATTGAAGCAGGTGACATTTGATGTTGGTCTTGAAAGTCAGAGAGAATTTTGAAGCCGTGATAAGGCTAGCATTTGGCGTAAGGCTACATTCCTGGCACATGCGAAAGCATGTTATAGGTTTTTGACTCATTGATTACAAGTATTGCACGTGTTGCTTTGATCAGTGTTTCATCTTTTAGATATACAGATGTCCTGTTTAGATTTGCTTTAATTAAACAAATGAAAACGTGCCAATGATTGGTTGCTTCCAGTGTGCCAGGTCCAGTGCTAGGGGTTTTACCCACTTTGCTGTAGCCAGTGAGATACCCCATGAGACATATCATTACAGTTGTTTAACAAGTGAGGATAAGTTACATAACTTATGTAAGGTCATGCGATAAGATGTGGTAGAGTCAAGATCTGGTGCCTAGGTACACACATTTCCCCACTGCACTGGACCACTTCCTCAGTTTCATGATTAGAAGGAATCTTGAGGGTCCTTCTTGTGGCTATAATTCATGCATTTTCAATCTGGGCTAAATTTGGTTCTTAGGGGTTGTATTAGTCAGGTTGCTCCAGGGAAACAGAACAAATGGATAGATAGAAAGACAGGTAGATAGATAGATAGATAAGTAGATAGATAATTATAAAGGGAGATTTATTACAGGAGTTGCTTTATGTGATTATGGAGGTCAAGAAGTCCCACCATCTACTGTCTGAAAGCTGGAGAAACAGGAAAGCTAGTGATGTAACTTAGTCTTATTTTGAAGGCCTGGGAATTAGGAGCATAAACATATGAGGCAGGAGAAGATGACGTCCCAGCTCAAGTAAAAAGAACACATTCATCCTTCCTCTGCCTTTTTTGTTCTATTCGGACCCTCAGCAAGTTGGAGGACGCCCACCTGCATTGGTGAGGAGACCTTCCTTACTCAGCCTAAGGATTCAAGTACTAACCTTTTGCAGAAACACTCTCACAGATACACCCCCAAATAATGTTTCACCAGCTATTTGGGCATCCTTAGCCCAGTCAAGTTCCCACATTAAAACTAATCATCACAGGGGGCAAAAAGGGACTTTTTACGTATAAAGCACAGATATACATATGGTACATACACTATATGCTGTATACGTGTGGTATCAACATTTTATGGTGGAAGGTGATTGGAGAAAAAAAGAGTCTAAAGAGGCTTCTTGCGGTGGGGGGCTGTAGGGAGGTGATAATGAAAACAGGTTGAGAAACGCTGCTCTAACTCAAGCTCCCTCATTTTTCAGAGGACAGATAAGGAAAGTCAGAGAGTGAAAACAGCTGCCCAGTCACACAGCTAGTCGGTGATGTATGTGCATGTGTTTAGTTTTAAAAATCCACCATTCTTAGGAACAAAAAAGGTCTAAGAACCATTTATCACACTGCCAAGCTCAACGATCCCCTTACGATGTCCTTCCCTTTGACTTGATTCCTTTCTGGGTTTGTAGGTGGGCTTATTTACGCCATCTCACCCTGAAGCAATAAATAACTAAATTTCAACTTCTTGGTGGTCAACAAGGAGTGAGCTGGCCCCGGGGGTAGGTCTGGACCCTAGAATGTACATCGTTCAAGCTACTGTGTTTTGGGGGTACTCATGGACTGTCTATTCCGACACCCCCAGAATAGCACCTAGTAGTGGGTGCTCATAATTATGAATGAATGTGTGAATATTGGCAGCAAAGGAAGAAAAAGGCTCAGAAAGACTGAGTACTGTGTGTCTTTTAAATTATTTAAGTATTAGTTAAACTCATTTCACACGGAAAGAAGCAACACCGACTCATTAGCCTGCTGTTGGACATCGGCTCATGCTAAACGTGGCTCGAGGTCTTGAAGAAAAGCCAAGCACTCAGCAGAGCTCTTATCTTGGGGTCAGGGCCTCTACTTCATCTCAAATTCTGTTATCGTCAGTGTGTGGGAAAGCAACACCCTTAGCTTGTTAGGCTCAGACAAGGGGGTTGGCAGTAAGGAATCAGTATTAATGCAGCTTTTAAACAGTTTAACTTACAGTCTTCCTACACATCAACACACAATTCATTACATTTGTTGAAGATGAAAGAAGGGATTCTTTTTGAACCTACTGCATAAATGATTTATTACATTTAATGTTTGTATATGTGAGGCTTTCATATATTCCTCCTTTCCCCATAAGAGTGTAGTGAAATGTTTTCTTCCCACCATCTGCCTTTTTCATTAACCAATGTTATTACTTTTTTGGGTATCCTTCTAGAGTTTATTTCTGTTTATAAAGCAAAAAACAAATTCTGTAACTATAAAGTGGCATTTTATGCACATTTTTTTACCTTGTTTTTGATTTTTTCAAGTAATTTATCTTGGAGATGGCTCTACATGGAGAGCTTTCTATTTTTTTCTTAGCTGCATAATATTCCATTATATGGAGGTACTTTTATTTAACTGTATTCTTTTTTTTTTTTTTTTTTTTTGCGGTATGCGGGCCTCTCACTGTTGTGGCCTCTCCCGTTGCGGGGCACAGGCTCCGGACGCGCAGGCCCAGCGGCCATGGCTCACGGGCCCAGCCGCTCCGCGGCATGTGGGATCTTCCCGGTCCGGGGCACGAACCCGCGTCCCCTGCATCGGCAGGCGGACTCTCAACCACTGCGCCACCAGGGAAGCCCTGTATTCTTTTTTTTAAGAGTTTTTAAAAATTGAGATATAACTGACATATAATATTATTTTAGTTTCAGGTACACACGTAATAATTTGATATTTGTATATACAGGCATACCCTGGAGATACTGTGGGTTTGATTCCAGACCACAACAATAAAGTGAATATTGCAATAAAGGGAGTCACAAATTTTTTGGTTTCCCAGTGCACATAAAAGTTATGTTTATGCTATACTGTAGTCTATTAAGTGTGACATAGCATTATGTCTGAAAAAACAATGTAGATACCTTAATTTAAAAATACTTTATGGCAAAAAAGACGCTAACCAACATTTTTGCCTTCAGAGAGTCGTAATCTTTTTACAATAGGAACATCAAAGTTCACTGATCACAGATCACCATAACAAATATGATAATAATGAAAATGCTTGAAATTTGCAAGAATTACCAAAATGACACAGAGACATGAAGTGAGCAAATGCTGCTGGAAAAATGGCACGGATAGACTTGCTCGATGCACGGTTGGCGCAAGCCTTCAATTTGTAGAAAAGAAAAAACAAACGAAAACCCCACAGTACCTGCAAAGCACAATGAAGTGAAGCTCAATAAAACGACGTATGTCTCTATTTGTCTTTCTCTGACTTATTTCACTTAACATAATGCCCTCAAGGTCTATTCATGTTGTCACAAATGGCAAGATTTCATTTTTTATGGCTGAATAATATTCCACTGCATATATTTATACCACATTTTCTTTATCCGTTCATTTGTCACAGAAGTGGAATTGCTGGATCAGTTCTGTTTTGCTGGTAGTTCTAAATCTATTTTGCTGATTAACTCTGAATTGCTGGTAGTTCTGTTTTTCATCTTTTGAGGAAGCTTCAGACTGTTTCCACAATGGCTGCACCAATTTACATTGTCACCAACAGTACACAAGTGTTCCCTTTTCACATCCTCACCAACACTTGTTATTCCTTGTCTTTTTGATAATAGCCATCCTAATAGATGTGAGATATCTCAATGTGGTTTTGATTTGCATTCCCCTGATGATGAGTGATGTAACTGTATTCTTCTTGACTTTATGTTGTTTGAAATTTTGTGCTATTATATGTAATCTGCAAATAATCTCATTTTTATACATATCATATTATATTTGTACAAGCCTATCTGTAGACTCTATCTACCAGACATGAAAGTTGTCAGGGCCTGGAGTGTATATATATATATTTATGGTGTTGATAGTTTTTGCTAACTTGACTTTTCTAGGAAGTGTACCCCAAATTATACTTATACCAGAAATGTTATGAGTGCCTGTTTCTTCATAACTTTGCCAAGAGTGTGTCAACAAAGTTTTTAATTTTTGCCATTCTGAGAAGCAGAAATGATATCTCAATGTAGGTTTAATTTTCATTGCTCTAAGTTTGAGAAACGTTGAGCTTTTTTTCATGTGTTATAGCCATTTTTAAAAAAACACGTGAATTGTCTGATCATTTTCTTTGCCATACTGAGTTTCTGGTCTTTTTTTCTCATTGATTTCTAGAAGCTCTTTATTTATTGTAAAGACTGTCTGATATGAGGTTACAGATGTTCCACTGACAACAGTGATTTTGAATATTGAATAAACATAAAATTTTATTTTAAGATTTTGTTAGCATGATAAAAAAGATTGCTTAACATAATTCATCACACACTATTTAATTTCTCATATTAAAAAGCCTAAATAAAGTGCCTAAATAAATCAGACACTCACAAAAATAATCACATCTATGAGAAAGATGTGGCACTCCATTTAGCATTACCGTATTTGCTCTGCCTCAGGTAAAGAAGCCTGTTCAGAATACCAGCTACTCGTGCTGGGGTAGAGGTAGTTTTGTCATTTATTTGGCAAATGCTCCTTAACAAATAAATGACAGATCTAGGGGCGCCTGCTTTTTATAATCACTGCCAAATGACCAAGAAACGTGAGAAGGTTATGTTCAGAGCTTGGCAAAATATCTAGCATTCAGGGCTTGAAAAGTATTTATTTATTGTGTTTAAAAATTCTCACTGTAGTTACTAGAATAGAAAGGATTTCCATTCTTGGCTGGTATTCATAGGGCTCAGTTAAAACCACAGAAGCTGGCAGAAGTTTCCCTGTCTGGCTTATCTTTATGTATTACATTGAGCTGTATGAAATTGCCATTTTATAGAATAAAAAAGGTTGACTATCGGCAATTTCACGTGGTTCAAAATATATCTGAAAGCCTGATGCAGTTAGAGAAGATTTAGCTCTCACAGCAAGATGTCACAACTTTCTGCGCTCTCGGTTGACTAGAGTTCCTAGTATCCTCCCAGGTCTATGTGCAGGAAGTTGCCTGATATTTGACGCGCTCCTGCTGGAAGCTAAAGCTGCAGTATTCAGCAGCCACCACAAGAGGGGGCATTTCTCTCGGAAATGTGAAGATTCTGACTGGCTTTCAGAATAAGTAATAGTAGAGGCAGGCTGGGGGTGTGCCAACAGGGCAGCAATAAACATTGCGTGGGAGAGGGAACAGGGGTGGGCAGTGACTACACGTTAGGTCACTGTCTAGCTCAGAGGAAACCCCAGCAATTTTCTATCTGGCAACCTAGAGAATAATGAGAACAGGCAAGCCAAAAAGAGTCGGGGACCACAGCAATAGCAGGTCCTCCTTAGGTGGCCTAATTGCTAATCTGGTAACCAGAATCAAAACATCAAAAATGACAAGCAGAGGGGCTTCCCTGGTGGCGCAGTGGTGAGAGTCCACCTGCCGATGCAGGGGACACGGGTTCGTGCCCCGGTCCAGGAAGATCCCACAGGCCGCGGAGCGGCTGGGCCCGTGAGCCATGACCGCTGAGCCTGTGCATCCGGAGCCTGTGCTCCGCAACGGGAGAGGCCACAACAGTGAGAGGCCCGCGTACCGCAAACAAACAAACAAACAACAACAAAAATGACAAGCAGAAAGGGTTGAAGGCTTATCTCTCACACATTAGAAATAGCCGCTGCTTGGAAAAATCTCAGGATGACGTAAGAGATATACTGCGCTGGCCTGTTGCACAGCCTGTCCTGTCTGAGATTCTCATTGCCTTGCTGAAAGTACAGGACACGCTGGAAACAGGCCCCTTTGCACGGATGTCACATAGGCCGTTACACTAGGCATATGATGCAAAAAGTATTTTCTTTTTTATCAGCACAGCTGTTCAGATTGTGGAGCCCTTGATTAACAAGAGGCTTGTCCTTTGTTTGGCTCAGGAAGTTTGCTCTAAATGAGAGAGATACAGGCTGCTCATTTCCTTGGGAAATAACACATGGGAAGTGGGTACCGACCAAGGGGAGTCCTGTCTACCAGGACTGGTTGGCTTTTACAATCACATCCCCAGTAGACAAACATCGCAACAGCCAAGCCCCCTAAATGAGAACATCAAGTGACCCTAAAAGAAGCTGCTCAGCTAGACTCATTCTTATTAGAAAAACTAAGAAACAGGAAAAAGAGAGGGAATTAATGCAAGTTATGGCATCTTTTTCTGACATCCTGACTGATGGCAATCCTGGCCAGCCTTCACTGCCCAGCATCTGGGGTCAATTAGAATTCAGGGTTCTTGCATACAGCTAGTGAATTGGTAGAATTTGACCGAGAGATAATAAACAGGTGACGATTTCTTTTCTGTACTTCCCTTTCCCCCATCCACACAAATATCCAAGTTAACTGGAGTCATTTGCTGGGATTCTTTTGTGGTTTGTTGGGAGTCTGTCTCCTCCAGCTCCCAGATAAGCCGTTGTGCTTTTCAATTGTTACTCTGAGACAGAAATATGGTTGTTCTGTTAGAACATTCGAGCCCCCGCTTGTTACTGTGGAGAGGCATGAAAATGGCTGTTTGATCCATCACAGCAAGTGCGAGCTGCCCTATCTCACGCTAAAAGGAAGCAATTTCCCGGGAATGCTGGTGCCAGATTAAGATTCTCAGCGCATTGCAAGTGAATTACCATGTCTATAACTTTCAAGAAGAAAAGAAAACAGCAAAAACACAAAGCCAAGAAATGTAAGAAGGGGGATACTGGGCCAAGCTTTGGCAAGAGACACATAATTCACTTCTGAGCTAATCGCTGGCTAGACTGTCCTGTTTCATTTCTAAAACAAAATGATTTTGCAGGTGAGCTGTGTGTAAGAAATTGTCAATCACCCTTGGGGCTATTTTGAGTTCTTAGAGCCCAGAGATGAGTAATATTCAGAGAACAGGTTTTGCAGATTTTGTGTGTATGTTCTAGAAAAATACACGTGGAGGGAAACATTTTAATACACTGATGTGGAATAATAAATCTCTGTAAATGTGTATTTAAAACAATGAATTCAAGGGGATAGTTCTTAGGGAGCTCTACTACATAGAGCTTATGAAGTGCATCACAGATTTAATTGCAATAAATACGGAGATGTAGAGGAAAGAGACAATTTCTGTTGGGGGAAAGTGAGTGGGACGCAGCTGGTGTCTTCTTCCAGCTCAGACCCCTTGGAATATGAGCTGTGGCTTCCCTCTCCCTACAAGTCCCACTGTAATTCCTAGAGCAAAGCAAGGGAAAGGAGATGAGGATTGAAAGAAGCGGCAAGGAGCGTTTATTAGGGTACAGAGACGGTGGGGTGACAGCAAGACACCCTTGGAATAGTCCGGAGGCTTTCATTTTAATCCTTTTTTGGGGGATCACTCTGACCACAGCTGTTTATGATGCTCTCCTATTAGCAAAGGGGAAGAGGCAGTGCTTCTGGGATAAAGACCCAGCTGGGGCCAGAGGGCTAGCGAGTTAGAGTACAGGTGGTTTGGATCAACAGGTGCTTTCTGTTATTGTGATTCAGCCCTCGCCTGCAGTCAGGTCCAGCCAGACCTGCTGTAAGTGCTGTAAGCATTCATCGCTGAGAGGGAAATAGAACATCTGGACTGCTCTTTGTTTTTCTTACCTTGCTCTTACATTTCAAAGTGACCTTTTGTTCTAGTTCCTTTCAAATGGAAACAAGTTTTAGTTCAGGGCATTTCTCTGCTGTTATTTGTATTTCACAGGAATGTGGGCTTTCTTACAAGGAACTCAAGAGTATTCGAAATTCTAGGTCTTCTTGATGAGGATAAGCCAGCTGTGATGTTAAATGCATTTTCCCAAGAGGACTTATAGAAAAAGGGAAATGGGTGTGTTCTTCACGCTCATATAACTCGTGGTGGGATCCCCATAATCCTCAGATTCTTATTAATTTTCTAGACGGGAGGCAGCTTAGACCTTAGCATCTTGTTCATTCTCTCTGCTGAGGAGGTGATGATCCTCTTGGATGCTTATGAAGAATGCGCGGAGGCACAGGATAGAAACGGAACCAAGGCCCTATATGACTGCAAGTGTATCTTTGCATCTCTAAGTTAATTCCAAGGCCGAAAAGTGAGTCCTATTCTGGAAGAGAGCTACCTAATGGAACTCTTATGAGAACCCCAGGTTTCATCCTCAAGGGTCAGGCCAGTGGAATTTCTCCCCATGGATCTGTATCACCGAGACTGTGCTTGTCTTTGAGGGCCAGATCCTAAAATCAGGACATGCCATTGTGCCATTACAGCATCACAGCCACACATGCATGTTGATGGCTGCTCTGTAGAGAGACCTTGTGTATATTCAAGGGGGCTTCACTTCCTGTATCTTTCCCAACATTCCCCATATTAATCCTGGCAATTGCTTTGCATTGATAAGGCAGTTTTTTAGCATCCTTCCACCACCTATTTTCTAAATATTTTGGAATTCTAGCCTGATGTTAAGCTTCTGCCCCAGGAAGAGGAAAGACTGGAAAATCTGAGTTCTCACAAAATTTCTAAGGATGATGAGAATATATTTCCATGAAGATAGAATTCTTCTTTGGGGGCTTTTCTCAGGCTAGAAGATTGTTCTTCCTCCTGGGGGGAACCAGAGATTCATGGGGGCATGGGGATGCTTTCCAACATCATACGTACAAAGATGGTGGTTCCTTTAAGACCTAGAGAGTTCCAGGAGGAATCTGAGCTAATGAATCTTCCAGGTCACCTTCTCTATCAAAAACCTAGAACAAGAACAGAGCCTGGAGCTTTCCCTGCTTGGTGGCCAGAGTCTGAGTTCCGGCTTCTGTGTGTCCTGAGGTAAGGCCACTGCAGCCCATGTCCTACCTGGCTGGACTAATTCCAGGGCAACTACTCGTCTCAAACTATGTCCAACCTCCTTTGACTTATGCCAGACCCCTGTGCCACCCTTAACCAGCTTCAATTCCTGTCTAACCCCATTGCCTACCTCAAGCTGTTTGCTAGCAGTTTGCTTCCCTTAAACATGCTCCTATTTCTTTTGCTATGGTACATACACATCTTGTTCAATGTCAGGAAAGATGACACTTGAAAATCAAAACCTAAAATCTGATGGCCTAGGCGGGGCTCCTTGTTCTAGGTGGGAGGAATAAGCTTAGCTGAGCAGCTGAGAATCCAAGGTGTGAACCAGGTTGGGATGGCAGGTGGGGTCGGAGTGGGTCACAGCTCAACGCTAACATTAGCCACCTTGAGCAAGTGTCCTAATAGCCTTAGGGGAAGTTCCTAGGAGTTAGGGCTTTTCTGGAGCCTGAGGCAGAAGGAGCCTTTTATTCCCAGTCTCTGGCTTATCCTGAAGGCCTCAAAGAACCTCCAGGACAAGTGTGGTTCCTGGGAGAAGGAATCCTAGAGTTCTTAGTTTCTGTGTCTAAATGGGAGTCAAGTCAGCTCTTCGCTGTGTCATGCTTCTGTGGAGTCTGATCCCTCTCAGGAGAATGCACGCCCTGACCCCTTCCTGAAGGGGCAACTAGCATTTATTAAGCCCGTACTAGGATGCAGGCACACTTAGGTATTTTGTACAGGCTGCTTCATTGAATTCAATGCTACAACATTGCGTGAATATGTATCATCCTCACCATTTGACTGCTGAGGAAATTGAGGCCCAGTGAGGTAAAATAACTCACCCGAGATCACACAGGCAATAAGAAGTGGAGCTTGGTTTGAATCCAGGTCTGCTGGCCTCCAAAGACCGTAACTGCTCTACGGAACAGGAGGAGAAGTGCCTGTAATGAGACCTTGATTTGGTAGCAGTATTTATACCAGAAAGGGGGATTTTTTGTTTTGCTGTTGTTGTTGTTTTAATGTACATACACATTAAACACACAGAATTCCCCTAAACAGTGAAATCTATTAGTGAATTTCAAACATTTCATTTTGAAAGGATCAAGGTATGCCACTCTACAGGAAAGTGCCTTATTGCACAAAGCAAATGACAACTTGCAACTTTTGCATGTCTGTCTTCTTGACAATGCTCAAGAATGGTCTGTCTTTATTTAATTACTTCCAGTCCTTTTATCTGAGTTGCTTTATCCTTCATTTCCCCACACGACCATCTTAATTAAGCTTTTCCTATGTGATCATACCTTTTCATAAATTCTTTGGAATCCACTGTTTTCACCACTATGCTATTTTATTCTAGAAACAGAGAGATAACACAAGCAATCTTGGATTCCAGAAGAGGCTTTGAAAATAGTGGAAAGTAAAAGCAGCAGCTCAAAAAGAGCTCCATCACAAACGGCCCCGCCCCCTTCTTCCACTTCACAGCAGCCTCCTCTGCTGGTGACCTTGCTGGCAGGAGCCGGTGCTGGCCCCCCTTCTACCGTGGACCCTAATCGCATTTAGTCCATTAATGATCCGTTCGTTTCTTCTCCTCCTGCTTCCACAAAAGGAAATGCATTATTCATTGATAACCTTTCTCCTCTCTCCTTTTGTGTTTTATCAATACTGCAGACTACTGGAGTTTTATGTTGTCTCACAGAGTATGATACTGGCTCTTTTAGTGGCTCTGATGTGAAATGACTCCATTGTCATCAGATATTAACGGGGCTCAAGACTACATTTGGCAGCAGCTCTCGGTTTCTTTTTGAGCTCCAGTCGACCTTCTAAATGGCTCTCAACTGACACACTTCAGCAGAAAGCTGGCTGAACCTCTGTTCTGTTCACCTGGGGATATGCCACTTGCCTCTTGTTTATCTAACAAATATCCTACCAGATACTGAAACCTCCTTTGGAATTACAGGGGCCATGAGCACATCTTCTCTCCGTACTATCTTAGCTCATCAGCACCAACAAAATAAGGCTGAGTCCTAAGAGTTACAACCGTATCGTTACTTGGTTGGGTCTGTTCTACACTATTTGAGGACTAGGGTCCTTGGAGTATGGACTTCAGTGTCTTTTTTCATACCCATAAAACCCTGTTTAAAATGGTTGCTCCTTCTTCTGCAGGGCCACACGTGGCTTTTTAATTGAAATGAGTAAAAATTAAAATTTCAGTTACCCTAGCCACAGTTCCAGAGCTCAGTGGCCACGTGTGGCTAGTGGCTACCGTGTGGGAGGGCACAGTGGACATTTCCACCGCTTCAGAAAGTTCTAGTTAAATAGCACCGGTCTAATATTAATAAGAATTAACATTTTTGAGTATGTGTTATGTGCCAGACACTGTTCTCGGTACCTTAGAGGTATTCATTTTTTTACACCTCATCACAAACCTATGAGTTAAGTACTATTATTTGTCCTGTTTCTAGATGAGCAAACCTAGAGAAAGAGAGAATATTGATATCATAAAGCCTTGCACATCTGCTGCTAATATGAGGAACAGACAAGACAACCCAGGTACTCTGGCTCCAGACCCCAGGCTCTCCACCTTCTGGTTGAATTGTTTCTCACCCTATATGCACTAGGAAGACACTGAGCCCCGCACCACCTTTGATTTAAATAAATGCTTTTATTTAAAAAGAATGAAAGACTATTAATCTAGTAATCATCACTTCTCTGCCCTCCCCAGACCCCACCCTGTTCTCAGCAGATGGTTGACCTTCCATTGTTCAAAGAGGAACGAGGCAGAATCCCTGGCTCCCCCGCCTCTTTCCTTACTGCTTGAAGGTCACCCCATTTCTTCATCAATTTCTGTCTCCTTCCCTGTCGTCTTTTCCCAGGAAAGGCAAATTCCTTTACTGGCCTGCTTGATCTCATCCTTTCCCATCTCAGAACTCAACTGCTTTTATTTACTCTCTTTCTCATCAGCTTCTGCTTTTCTTTCCTGTTAAGGTTCTTTGTCTTTGGAGAAAACATATGAAGTATTCTCCTTCCCACTCTTTTATTCAAACAGGCCAGTCTATCTCCTTCCTAGTCCTTCAAGACTCACGTGGCAGCCCCTGTCCAGGGGCTCCTTTGGCACCATCTCCTCCCTTGTCTCAGACCAGGCTAAGCCCCTCCCCGGTGCTCCCACAGCTTTCCACCTACCTTGATCGCCATCCTTACCCCACTGTGTTGAGCAATGTATGTAAATTTCTAGTTTATCCACTAAATTGTTTACTGCTTGAGCATAGGATCAAGTTCTAATCATCTGTGGATTTCGCCCATGAGCACAAGGGCGCAAGGTAGGCACTAGAGACTAAACACTGATTGGAGTATAACCATTTGTTCTAAAAAGAAAAAAAAAAGCAACAAACACCTAAACACATCAACGTTCTTTTGACTCTATTCCTCCTCGGATATTGGCTTCTGGTGTTTTATCCTTAAACTTCTTGAATCATTTATCTACAATCCTTATTCATTACCAATTAGTCTTTATCTCCTTGCAATTTGGTCCCTGTGTCCATTGAAAAAAAAACGACCTCCTAAACACAGATGCAATCTGTGCCTTGATAATACATTTTTTTGAAATTTGCAATATTTGATATTGATGACCCTTCCATGAAATCCCCTTCTGCCTTGAGTTCTGTTCTTTTCAGTATTTGGACTCTTCTTACTTCTTTGGTGAAATCACTTCTTGGTCCCAGTCTCCTTGGCTAGCTTCTACCCTTCCACCATTCATTAATTATGGATGTTCCTTAAGCTTTAGGATATTCTCTCTCTCCCTTTGTGATGTCATAAATCTCTATGATTTCAGTAATTTTCTCCATGGAATGTTTCTTGCATTTATGTTCCAATCATGTCTTTTCTTGGCATCTTTATTTTATGTCCTGCTGGTTCTTGAAATTTAACACCTGCAAACTAAGTTAATCATTTTTGCTGTTAAACTTGTTCCTCCTCCTGACTTTCCAAATTCTTCCACTAGCATCACTGGATCACGTTATCGTATCTTAAACTCATCTCTGACTCCTCCTATATCTCCAGTCCCCTATACCCAATAAGTCATTATATCCTACTGAGTTTTCCTTTGAAATTGCTCACTTCTTCTGTTCCTTTCACACGCCTTTCACATGGCTGTCTTCCTAATCAAGACCCCTATTTAGCTCTTGGCTGTACTATTGCAGTGATCTTTGAGCATCTAGCCTCCCCTGCCTTCTTTCACACCCTTGCCGGAGTAATCTTCCCAAACAACTCTGATTATGTCTGATTATGTCTTTTCTTTATTCAAAATATCTTTAACAACAGCTCCATGCCTATTTAATAAATTCCTTACCATTTCCTTCATAGTCGAGGACCACATATCACAATTTTCCTTTTCATTTTCCACTGTTATCTTGCATATACCCTGAATTGTTTCCCAATACAATTCATAGTCTTTCCTTTCCACACTTTTGTATATATTCTCCTTTCTGCTTACGTTACCTTTGCCCACGTTCCCCCTCTTTTCCACCTCCAGCTCTACTTAGTAAAGAACTTTCGTTTCAGTGCCCCGTTCAAATGCCATCTGCTCCATGAATTCTTTCCTGATGCCTTTAGCCAGGAATGCTTTCTCTTGCTCTAACTCCCCACAGCATCTCTGGACCATTAAAGACACACTGTCTTGAATTTGTCACCTGATTGCATTATCTACGAGATGCTAGCTCCCTGAGTATGAATGCATGTCTAATTCATCTTCATATTCCTCAAAATATTTTGCAAAGGACAGATGCTGAGTCAATATTTGTTGATTATGGGCAGCACCCAGCTTTTCTTACTCTGTTCCTTTTGTCCAGTGTGTAGCATTAGCATCTGCGCTAGAGAACTTCAGCAGGAGTGAAAGAAGAAATGAAAAACTGTTACTTAAATAATGGGAAGAAGCTCTGTGGTGTGTCTGTCATTTAATCTCTCAAATTCATTTTGGAAGATAACGAAGTATAGATAATAAAGAATAGCCAGGACATGGAAACAACCTAAGTGTTCATCGACAGATGAATGGATAAAGAAGATGTGGGACATATATACAATGAATATTACTCAGCCATAAAAAGAAACTAAATTGAGTTATTTGTAGTGAGGTGGATGGACTTAGAGTCTGTCATACAGAGTGAAGTAAGAAAGAGAAAAACATATAGCATATGCTAACACATATATATAAGGAATCTAAAAAAAAAAAAGATTCTGAAGAACCTAGGGGCAGGACAGGAATAAAGACACACATGTAGAGAATGGACTTGAGGACATGGGGAGGGGGAAGGGTAAGCTGAGACGAAGTGAGAGAGTAGCATTGACATATATACACTACCAAATGTAAAATAGATAGCTAGTGGGAAGCAGCCGCATAGCACAGGGAGATCAGCTCGGTGCTTTGTGACCACCTAGAGGGGTGGAATACAGAGGGTGGGAGGGAGATGCAAGACGGAGGGGATATGGGGATATATGTATACACATAGCTGATTCACTTTGTTATACAGCAGAAACTAACACACCATTGTAAAGCAATTATACTCTAATAAAGATGGTATAAAAAAAAGGATAGAGGAGAGGAGAGTTAAATTTTGGTCACAACCTCATCACTAGTGTTTCTGTAACATGCACATGTTCCTTCCATTCCTTAGTTTCTTCAATGGGATCAGCATCTCTGTGCTACCTCAAAGGGGCCATTACCAAAACAAAAGGGTTCATATGCATGATAGCAAATTACCTTGACACTTTGAGGTGTTAAGGCTCTGTGGCCATCACTCCAACCCTTTGTCCCCCTTCCTCTGAATTTCCATGACTCTTCTTGGATCTTCTTGGATACCCCACTAACCGACACCTGTTGTACTTTTGAAAACAGGTCCACATCTTCATACCTGGAACCTGTGAATATTACACTATATGGTAAAAGAGTAAATGTTATCTTATAAGGTAAAGAATATGATTAAATTAAGGATCTTGAGAGAGACGGTTACCTTGAGTGAGCCTGGTGGATACTAAATTCGATCACATATATCCCTGTAAGACAGACACACAGAGAAGAAGACATCCGGAGGTGAAGTCAATGTGTTGATGGAGGAAGAGATTGGGGTGATGCAGTTAAAAGCTAAGGAACACTTAGGATTGCCAGCAGCTATCAGAAGCTAGGAGAGAGACAGGCAAAGAATTCTACTCCAGAGGCCCTGCAGTGAGTGTGGGTTGCACCTTGATTCTGGACTTCTGGTTACAAGAACCAGAAGAAAATAAACTTCTGTTTCAAGACACCACATTTGTGGTAATTTTTATGGCAGATATAGGAAGCTAATATACTTATCCCATCCTGTCATACATCTTATACCAATGTTTAATATTTGCATCCATGTTTTGGTTTTCTTATGAGCTACCTGAGGAGTTGTTAACAACCACTGTATTTGAAACTTTTTCATTCAACAGTTATTTATTGAGACTATTGGGTGTCAGCTACTGTTTTTAATCCCAAGGCTATGAAAACAATTCAGATCTCATTCCTGTCCTCAAGAAAGTCATAGATTTTAAGGAGGTCAGGAAGTCTAAGTGGAGAGAGGGGTAAAAAGGTCTTCTTGGAGGAAGGGACATTTAAACTGAGTTCTGCAAGTTGAATCGGGGTTAACTAGGATGGGGGGTTAAGAGATAAAAACAACTTTAGGCAAAGAAGACCGTTAGAGCTGGGTCACAGACGCCATACTTCATGTTATGTGTTCACGTGTGAGAAACTACAGAGCTGCTGGAAACAGTGGGGTCAGAGGTAGGTGGGAACCAAATCTGGAAAGTTGGGGAGAAGCTAGATGAAAGAGGGCTTCATATGCTAAGATGAAGGGGAGAAACCAACAGTTTTAATCTTAGTTAAATCATACAGAGTGGATAGGAAGTTTTAACCATATAGGTGGTACATAGGAGCTGTTCCCTGAATGACTTTATATTAAAATGGACACAATTTATAATGAAAGCTATTAGCATTACTATGAAAAATATACTTTTTTTTTTTTTTTTACTGAATGGTTGTCTGAACCTGTTGGTTATCATGTGTGAGGATAAATGTGAGGTAACTAAGATGTACAGATACATGTGTTTAAACATAGGACAGAACAATGAATATTTTACAACTTGCTACCTTCAGATCGCTGTTAAGATGTCCACAGAGCAAGTCTGTTCACTGTATGTGTACTGATTCAAAACCTCTTAGTAACAAGACGAAAACTTCAAATTCTCTCTATATGAGCACTTATTCTTGAGAGAAAGCAGGTGTCATTGTTTATCTGGTCTATTTACTGCAATGAAGATGGAGACGTTGTTTAGGCAATGAGACGCAATACTGCTTAACTAAGGTAGATGAGCTGTCCCCACATGGTATGATTATGACTTACATGCTGTTAGTACCAAATTCCATGGAATCAGGATGGAGTGGAAAAGTAGGCATCAGGTGAGCTCGCTGTGCTGGCAAGATAGAAATAAATGAAATTAGGTGCTTACTATTACTGGATCAAATCTGCATATCTGATCTCTGATACTAGCTGAAATCAACTATGTCACACACACACAAATTTGCTAATCCTGTCACATGAGTAGATTAGAAATATTCTACATGGAAAACATCTCCAAGTGGTCGTTTTAAAGTGAAGTGAGTACGTTCCTGGGAATCGTTCACTATGTATGCATTGTTTTCTGCTTTGCCAGACACAAAGACAACACGATTTCAGCTTGTGAAGGGCTCAGAGTTTTGTTGGGAAAGAAAATGATAAGATATTTGACAAAAATACATAATTATATGAAGCACAGTGTGACATGTGGAAGTCCCTAAGTGGATAACCCTGTTGGACAGCCAGATTAAAAGGTGAAAGAGGTGGGACCCGGGTCTGACTCAGCCTTGGAGGACCAGCTTTGAGTTGGTATGGCAAGAGAAATCTTGAGTGGAGGGACAGTATCGGATTAATGACAAATGGGCATGTTATGGACTGAAGGTAGACAGGTTGGCGAGAGCAGTGGATACAGGTTTCAGAGCAACGGGTTGTTTTGGGTATATAAGTTGAATCCAGTTTGCTAAAGGTCTTGAATTATTTTTCTATTGCTGTCATAACAAACTGTCACAAATTTAGCAGTTTTGTGTGACGCAAAGTTATTATCTTGTGGTTTTGTAGGTCAGAAGTCCAGTGGGCTTGACTCGTTTCTCCCTTTTGAGCTCATGTGGCCAAGGTTAAGGTCTGGTGTAGCTGGACTCCGGGGGAGAGCCCACTTCCAGGCTCACTCAGGTTATTATCAGAGTTAACCTCCTGTGGTTCTAGGACTGAGGTATCGCTCTCCTTGCTGGCTGTTGGAGGGAAGCTGTCCTCAGCTTCTAGAGGCCACCTACATTCTTCGCCTGTGGTCCCTTTCCTCCATCTTCAAAGCCGACAGTGGCAGTCTGAGTCTCTCTCACACCTTGAATCGCCCCTCTGCCTCCCTCTTCTGCTATGTTTCTCCGATTCTTCTGCTTTCGTATTCCTCTTTTAAAGGCCCATATGATTGATTACATTGGGCCTAATCAGATAATCTCCTAAACTCCCTATTTTACGGTCTGTAATCTTAGTTCCATATGCAAAGTCCCTTGTGCCACGTAAAGGAATACAGTCGGGTTCCAGGAATTGAGTGCCAAAGCTGAGGAGTTTGAATGGGATCCAAAAGGTAACTGAAAAGCACTGTAGGTCCTTAAACAGAGGAGAGGTATGTGGGTACACAGGGCAGGCGGATGACATGGCTCTCCTTCAAACCAGTATTATTTAACTCTCCATGCAACATTAATTTAGAGGAGAGGCTGAGCAGAACATAGGGAAGGAAGGGGAAGAAGAACCACTAGTGGCTGTTTTTGGTCCCTCTTAGTTAGACCCAGGCAATTCTGCTCTGACCCGAACTTGTGAACTCCACTCCGTAAAAGAAAAGCCTTTAGAGCTAATTGTACTCACCCTCCTTAGAGGGTAGTTTATCTAACGCTTCCGTTGGGGGAGGCTCATTCTCCCCCAGCCTCATGTGGTTAATCCAATTCTTCATTTGATATATGTATATGTGTAACTGAGTCACTTTGCTGTACACCTGCAACTAACACAACATTGTAAATCAACTATACTTCAATTAAAGAAATGTGGAAGGAAAAAAATTTACAAGATTTTTCTAGAGAGCTCTAAGGTAAATACTCTCCATCTCGTTACTTTTCCAGGGATGTCTGTGCCACCTGTTATCGGTTGACGCCTGAGGCAGCCACCCCTGTTGTACCCCTAGCCCTAAACTGGCTCTGGTGCCATCCATTCATTTATTCCCTCCCGAGCACTTACCTTGTGTGAGTACCATTCCAGTTGCTGAGGTTACAGCAGTGAACAAAGTCCCTTGTGCCCACAGCTTATCTTCGAGTAGGAGAAGAGAGTCAAGAATCAAATGAATATGTATCAGAAAATATGCAGAAAGTAACTAGTAGGTTAGGAGGAGAGAGAATGCTGGAGGAAGATGTAAGGTGGCATTCGAGCAGACACTTGAAAGAAGTGAGGGCTTAACGCGGCTACCTGGGGCAGGAAGGTCTCAAGCAGAGGAAAGGGCAAGGGCAGTGACCCTGCAACCAAGCGGAGAGAGCATATTTGGGCCACTTGCGGGAAGGAGGTGCGTCCGCATGGCTGCAGCAGCGAGAGTGAGTAGGGGAGGGTGTTGAGAAAGGAGGTCAGAGAGGTGTGAGCGCTGCCGTGGTAAAGTCATCTGCCACCCATCTGCACTAAGCACCCTTCTAAACCTGGCCTGTACGCTCTTATATGCTGTTTACTCCAAGATTTCAGTATGATTACTGTGCAGAAGGATTTATTTGTCTCAAGAAATTTGGACCAAAGAACAAAATAGCATATTTCAAGTTCTGGGTACGGATTGCTGTGAAAAATTAACTTGTTATGTGCATTTATTGACTATTGTTTATGACATAAACAAAGCTGCTCTTCTTTCTATAATAAGAAGAGTTGGTAAAATTGTACCTTTCTTATTTTCCACCCTCAGCATTATTATACAATAAAGAGCTGAATATATAATATAGTGCCGAGAGGGTGATGAACAGGATTCAATCACACATTTAAATGAATTAAAAAAAAATCTGAACCGTGTCCAAGTTCTCCCATCTAAGCATCACTGAAGAATCTGTTTGTTCGGTTGAGCTTCATCTCCGCAGCTGCCAAGCCACTTCAGTTCTGCCAGCTCGACTCTCTGATTGCAAAATAAAGGGTGGTCACTTAACCGTGGATGTGAAGAACACAAGTGTTCTGTGAAAGGAACGCCATGATGAGAAAACCTGATCATAGAAAACTGGAGGCTTCCCTCATATGCACCCCCTTAGCCCAAGGGCAGTTGATTTTGAGGGGGTATTCTCACCTTCCCCACATCTAAGCAGTCTTTGGCGGGGTGTGTGTGCTTTTGGAAGATGGATGCACCTTGCCGCAGCTTACATTCATAAATATTTTTGTAGTATAATAGATTGTCAAAACAAATCTGTGTTTTCCATTTGTGTGTGCATGAGTGTGTCACTACGCTTCTTAATCTTTTTGTCCATCTAGGGGTAGAGCACAAATAAGTTGCTTTCCTTATTGTGAATTTTCCCGTATGGTATAGATCTGTGCCAAAGGGCGTCATGAAGAACAGGTAAATAGATAGATGGCCATACGATCCGGGAAAACAGCTCCTCTGTCTTTCTTTTCTTTTCTTTTTTTTAAACATCTTTATTAGAGTATAATTGCTTTACAGTGGTGTGTTCCTCTCTCTTTACTTTAGCGGTTCTGTGTCTGCACTGAAAACCCATTGTTGCTTTCAAACATTTTCAGTGGAAAATCCCTCCTGAAGCTTGGCATTAACTACAGCATTGAACTGTGGAGGGACAGTCAAGGTGGTCTTATTGACAACGTTGTGCCTGTGAGAATAGAGTGTGTGTTCTGAGCACGGGCACTGTTGCATGGCTTTTGAGTCAGGGAAGAGATAGACCTGCGTTGATGGCCATCCAGTCATATTAGCCGTGTGACCTTAGGTGAGTTCCTTAACATCACCGAGTCTCCATTCCTTAGTGTGTAAAATGAGGGAAATGATGCCTCCATCCTAGGGTGGTTGTGAGAATGTAAATAAAAATTTCTCAGTGTAGTGCCTGCATCTGCTAAGGGCTCTATAAATGGTAGTCATTTTTATTATCATCATTTTTCTTTAGCTTATTTCATTTTGATGGCACAGCAGGTAGACTTGGCATAAAGCTTCCTGGTGCAGTCTTCCTGGTGCATGGAAACATAGGCCCCTGGAGGATAGCACATCAGACCCTGAAAGCCAACATACACCTTCCTTTGCATTTTTCACAATATCTTTCTCTCTTCAAGTAAACCTGGAGAAAACATTTTGCTGCTTGCTGCCTGAATTGGCCAGGAATTCTAGTTTCCAAGGAGATTGTAAATGGCTGTATCTGTGTATGCTGATTTGCCTCAACTTTAGAAGAATTCCTCAGGGAATTCTTCAAAGGAAACAGAACATAATGGAAATGCTTTTTCTTTTTTTATAAGCCATAGAAAATTGTGTGTGTGTGTGTGTGTCTGTGTGTGTGTGTGTCCTTAGTGATCTAAAAGTTACTTGGAAGCAGTCAGGCAAAATGGAAAGATTTGCTAATGAAAGCCTTATCTCCCTATGATTGCAATTTTATATGTCCTTTCAAATTAATTTATCTGGGATTTTGGCTATTTAGAAAAGCATTTAGTGCAATTCGGAATTGTAATTAGGATATGCTATACCATCTGCAGGGCTTGATGTAATTCTCTAGCTTCACTATGGTTACATCACAAAGGAGGCTGGAGCTGAAGTCTGTTTTTCTACTCTAGAAAACCCAAAAGCACCTGCATAGTGTCTGTCCTAGATAGGGATTCAATACTGGTTAATTGATAATAAAGGTTTCCTCCTGGTGCACAGTTTCCATTAGTGTTTGGGGTGAATAATTGTACATTAGTATTTGAAAAATTATGGGTGGCTGAGCAGAAGATGCAGCTTGCAAAAGCTCTTGGTTCTAATTCTAGATTGACAACAACGGCCCTTGTGACATTGACCCAGGCCTCTCATCTCTAAGTCTCTCTGTTTCCATTCAGTCAATTGTCAGATGGGATAATAAAACTGATATGCCTTCTAGCCTTATAGGGAGAATTGTTGCTATGCAGTTTTTTACGTATCTAAATGCTGACAATTTAAATTAGAACCCAATGTTGTTCTTTTCACAGAACACTCATGCTGTTCCACATCCATGGTTAAGTGACCACCGTTTATTCTGCAATCAGAGAGTCGAGCTGGCAGAACTGAAGTGCCTTGGATCCAGGACTGACTGATCCATTCACCATTCAGCATGCATTTGTTCAGCACTGTGTGGCATAATGGTGTAAAGAATACGTGTTTTAGAGTTAAGAAAACTGGAGTTTGCATCCAGGCTCTCTCACTAGCTCTGTGATTTCAGTAAAATTACTTCACCTTTATGACATCTATGGCATGATGACATCTATGGACATAGGTTGCTGTGATGGATACCCAAGAATATGTAAGTGAAATGCTTGCACAGTGTATTGGTCTACAAACATAGCTTACTTTCCACCTACTACGTACACCATGCATCCCATGGCAGGAGATTAACGTAGTCCTTGTCCTCAAAAGAGTTTACAAAATCTAGATGGGGGATACATAAAGAGGAATAATTATAACATTAAGAATTGTCCTGGCTTATCATAAAATGGGTCTGTGGGGCTTCCCTGGTGGCGCAGTGGTTGAGAGTCCACCTGCCGATGCAGGGGACACGGGTTCGTGCCCCGGTCCGGGAAGATCCCACATGCTGCGGAGCGGCTGGGCCTGTGAGCGCTGGCCGCTGAGCCTGCGCATCCGGAGCCTGTGCTCCGCAACGGGAGAGGCCACAACAGTGAGAGGCCCGCATACCAAAAAACAAAACAAAAACAACAACAAAATGGGTCTGTGGCTTGTTGGAGTGGAAAGAGCAGGGGGTAACCAGGGTTCAAGAAGAAAGTCTAAAGGAAACATGGTTGGCAGCCAAACTCAACTTCCTGGGCTGAAGCTACTCCTTTGCCAATGCCTCCTCCACCAATGGCTAAGTTGTAGTGAGACCAGAGAAGCTAAATCTTCATAGCTGTTTGCTATCAAGGAGATTATGTTTAGCTATATGTTAGCTGTGTTGGATTAAGTATTAGTAAAGAGTTTGTTTTCTCACCTACCCCTAAATAGATTAAATGACACATGAATGTGCTTCTAATTCCATTATCGTTCATATTTTTAATTCAGAATGTATGCAGTGGGCTGCAACTGCTGTGGGTGGTGTACCAGCCCCCACGAGCAGATTTGTTACCGCAGCATCTGCCACCCCAAATGCTAACTCCCAGGAACACCACTGCTTTGCAGTATGTTATATTTTACAAGACTTTGAGGAAAGAGAAACACAGAAAGATAGTGACAATCACTGTGGGGCTAGAGAGACAGAGAGCATAAGGTTAGAGTTAAAACTTCTAAAAAGCAACTGGAGTGTTGGAGAAAAGGAACAGAGGGAAGAATTGAATATATTTACCAAGGAATTAATGAACAGGCTAAAGGTATTTATGTAGGCAGAGAGCATATGGAAAAGGGGGAAATGAATCATGGAAGAAGGCAGCCAGTATTGCCGTACAATTTATTTCATCTTGAGACTTGTGTGTGTGTGTACATAGACACATATGTGCACACACACAAGTTAACTTTTTTCACATATATGTGATTGGAGGAAGAAAAAGTTTCTAAGTCCAGTCCATACTATTGAGCGAGGGAAAATGTGTCTACCATGAGGTTGTGATGATGGTTAATGTTCTCTGTGGCACTATATCTAACCTATATCTTGCAGGGGAATTCTTCAGTAAATATGAAGAGAAAGACATATAGCAAGGGGAGGGGTTGAAGAGAGCTGAGATCTGTATGAATATGGTAATCTCCTTCACTTCCTGGCACTTCTATTGCCCCCCACCCCCGCTTCCTGGATTCAGGACTTGCTGTCATGCCAAGTGATTGGTGGTGCCAAAGCCCAAATAGCTTCTGGTATCAGTGTCTCTTGCAAGGATTCCTGTAGAGGGAAATGAGGGGCTTTGAGAGATTGCAGGTTTTAGAGCGTATGGCATGACAGGTTTGTAAGCTTCTGCAGCTTGGGGCTAGAGAGGTCAGGAGGGGAAAACAAATGTGTCCCTAAGTATTTCTGATAAAGACTATCTTGTTTCGTTAAATGAAAGTATAATGTTAAGGACAGAGTTAAGGAGAAAACTTGGAACAAGGGAGGGTGGGAAGAGGTAAGGCATACAGGAGGAGCCTGAGAATGAAACCAAAGAGAAAAATGCCAGGTCAGGCTCAGAGCAGTTGAATGAATAAGTGGCTGAACTGGAAGACATAAGAAAAGGGTCCAAGAAGGTAGGTCTGCACGCGGCCAGAGGGTGGAACTGCCCTGCCAGTCTGCCAATGGGAACCAGCTGAAGCTAGAGCTGGGCAGCCAGCACAAGGCCAGGAGTCAGAATAGCAACACCTATGTTCTCACTGGAGTGTGTTGCACCTGCAGGAACAAGGTCTGGAACCATACCTCCTGGCAGGGTGTCCTTTCCACAGCTACCTGAGCAAGCTTGTGTATCCATGCTATGCCCTGCTCAAACTTTGTATGTGGAAATGGTAATCCGGCAGAGAGCCTTGAAAAAAATCTCCTGACCGTAATGAGTCCATAGCTAACACCCTCCAGATATAAAGGGAAAACATAGTAAAAGAAAGAATTTACACCCGAGGAAGTAAAGAAGTAGCAAAAACTGTAAATATATTTAATAACCTTGAGGAGATAAAGGAGTGAAAGCATGTATAAAACAAGAACAAGAGCTTATGGAGTAAGAAGATTCTTATGAATCCAGAAAAGAATATTATGGCAAAGAACCAATTTAATGAAAAATAAGGTCGTTGAAAGAACAAAACTAAACATAATGGACTGGACATAACTGAAGAGAGAATTAGTGAACCATAAAATTGAGCTGAAGAAAAACTAATGTTATCTAATATATATTGAGTGCTTACTATGTGCCAGGTATTATTCAAGCATTTACCATGTATTATCTCATTTAATTCTTACAAGAATTATATGTCCCCACTTTACTGATTAGGAAACCAAGACAAAGAGAAGATAAGTAATTTACCCAAAGTCATACAACTAGTCTTGAATTCAGGGAGACCCCTTGTATTTAATCACTGCACTATAATACCAACTCTCAAAATTTCTCAAAATACAGCACAAAGAGATAAAGAGATGGAAAAAAAAAGTTAAGAGACAAGGAATAAATCCTAGCCCTCGTGAATAAAAATCTGCATTTTAACAAATCCCCGGTGATTCATGGGCACTTGAAAGATCTATAAGACTGCTTAAGGGATTTCCCTGGTGGCTCAGTGGTTAAGAATCCACCTGCCAATGCCGGGGATACAGTTCGATCCCTTGTCAGGGAAGATCCCACATGCCATGGAGCAACTAAGCCTGTGCGCCACAACTACTAAGCCTGCGCTCTAGAGCCCGTGAGCCACAACTACTGAAGCCCATGCGCCTAGGGCCCGTGCTCCGCAACAAGAGAAGCCACCGCAGTGAGAAGCCCACGCACCGCAACGAAGAGTAGCCCTCACTAGCCGCAACTAGAGAAAGCCGGCATGCAGCAACAAAGACCCAACACAGCCAAAAAAAAAAAAGACTGCTTAGGTAATTAGTCCCAGCTGGCAATGCTGAAACCAAACTACTTGGGCTGAGAAAAAAATTTTTCTTATTGAAGTTTCAAGAAGTCTGGGAGAAAAATCTGGAAACTTGAAAATCAAGTGGAACTCTTTACCAGATCATGTGTTAATTAATCAGAGGAGCACACATTCCCTAGCTTCTGTATATTTCAGTCTGTCCAAGTAGCTTTCTGATGCAAGAATAATAGTTCTTGTGAAACAAGAAAGAGGGATGAGTTTCCTCAGGCAGTTAGGTGTAAATGTATGGAAGTGGTGGTGGTGGTGGTGGTGTGTGTGTGTGTGTGTGTGCGCGTAAGTAGATAAGGGTTGTGCCTCCTTTTGGCCTTGCTGATTGAGGTGTAGCTGTCAGAGAACACATCAGGATTTACTTGTTTCTCTTTCTAGACTGTGAGCACCTTAATAAGAAAAATGTTTTACTCTTCTTTGTATCTGTAAAGAGTAGGACAGTGCCTAGAACATAGAAGCAGACATTCTGTTGTTGTTAAATGCTTGAGTAAATTATTTTCAAGTCTTTTTTTTTTTAAGGTAGTAATTAACAAAACTCTTCTTTCATCTCCTATTGGATGTTTCTCTGAACAATGGTTCAGATTCTGGGAGGATGGGCACACAAAAACATTTGACAAGGGGTTTTGAAACACTGTTGAGAAGTGCCTAGGGCAATTTAGCAAAACAGATTTCCTTTTGAGTGCCAACTCCAAATGATTGGTAGTGGTTGCCTGGAGCTGTGCTGAGAAGGATTCTGAGGCTGCATTTGGCCTCAGCAGGAAAGAGCACTATAATCAATTAGTGGTGGGTGCCAGGGGCAAGGGGGTGGGAGGTAGCATCCTGTGACCCGCATTTGCCCTGGGGAGAATCCTATCTACCAGCAATCTCTGGAGCCAATCAAGGATGGAGTTGGAGGGGGATGGGCAGTCAATGAGGAACAGTCCTTTTACAGAGATCTTAAATACTGGGTTACCAAACTTTCAAAAGAGTACCTTTGTTTTGAGATGACAATGAGAAAGTCCTATTTGTACCAACGTGGACTTGGGGGCTTCTTAAACTGAACCACACCTCTTTATTCCAAATCCTAGAACTCAAGAGAGCCATAACAGGACCAGCTGATCAGAAGACTCTCTGCTCCAGGGTATGTGAACTGGATTTCTGACCTCCCAAGATCTCTGTTGACAAGACAGTATTTCTCGAATGAATTTGTCACCATTTATTATGGGTGTAGAACTGAGGACAATTACCAATTGATCAGGGCTTTCGACATCTTGCTCAGTTCCTCATTTCTTCCCCATTTTTATGAAACAGACCCGGCATCTGGGGCTGAGACAGTTTTCAGGAAGTTGCTCCCCGCCCCCCGCCATGTCCTGTCACCCTTGTCAGGCCATAGGGTGTTATTACACCATGGATTTTATTACATGGACAGTTATTTTACTTTATTTTTGCTTTTTTTTTTAAAGTGTTTCTATTTCCCAAGATATTTTAGAATCTCTCATATTTTTCATCAAGGCAAAGTCTTTCTACAGGCAAATACTGGCTTACTGACAAAGAATTAAAGGGTCTGATGGTGCTAGACAAGGGGCTTAAAGAATGGAATTGTGGAATCAGAGGGCTATAATGAAATGATAACATGGCCCTCTTTGGATGAATTGCTGTACTGGAAAAATCATGAACTTTGATATCTGACAGCTTTAGGTAGAACTTTGACTTTCTGTTTTAAAATGTATGAATTTGAGAAAGTTACTGTTTCTTCACCTGTAAAATGTAGGTACCTTAATACCTCCCTCACAGTGCAGAGGGTATAAGTGACATGAGCCATTAGTAATATCTAAGCAAGAAATGTGAGTTTCTCTTCCTTCTATAATCTAGTTTCATTTCACGTGACGGGATGTTAGCAACCTTAATCTGAAAGGAGTCCAGAGGAACATCCCATTAATGTTTTAGCGTTCAAACTCCCAACTAGGAAATTCTTCCTTACGCTAACTTGTTATCTAATCCAAATATTTCCTGTTTTAATTTATTCTGTAAAATGTGAAAAAAAAAACTGATTCTTATGCTGATCAGGCTGCCCCCCCCACAAGGCTTAGATGTGGGGGCTGAAAACATAAAGCTCATGCAGGGTGGAGCCTAGTTGGTGCACATTCTTTTGGTAGCAAGATCAACTACGTTTGTTTGCCGGGCTGGCGGAGGGAGGTGAAGTGCTTGATCCGGTCAGTAGCAGAGAAGACTTGCCTGTGATGCCCAGTTAAGGAAATCCTCCATGAAAAGACATGCCATGCAGACTGCAGCGCATGGTAGAGGTTATTACAGAGTAATCGTCACAAAGTTTGTAATAGTTAAGGATTTGGGAGCTGACAGGTGGGGTAATTGGAGCAGGTTATAATGTACCAAGAATCATTTTGGTTTTGGTGGCAGCAAAAATGCTAGTGAGACCAAACCAGTCACAACTAACTCCAGAGGGTCCATTATTTGCAGGAAATAAGTTCCCACAAGAAAGCCTCAGTGCCAGTAGGGTGACAATCACGAGCATTTCTATGTCTACTTCATTCCATGAACATCCAGAGACTCCAGCCTGTGGTCAAGATACTTGCTCATAGCTGGTTCATGGTCCTGACATTAAAGGGAAGAAAATAACTGAAAATCAAGAGGGGTATCCCCTAGATTAGTTAATGAGGCCTCCTTTGGGGACCAAAACCAAACAGTAAACAAAACAAAACGAGAACAAAAGCGCAAAACCCAGAAAATAGAGAAAAATTAGCATGGGTGTATCAAGGCTATATGAAACTCTGGAGCTTCCTGGAAAGGAAATGATGTGAAATATTACCAGCAAGTTACTAGGTGGAATCATTTTTTTTTTTCTTATTGGAGTATAATTGCTTTACAATGGTCTGTTAGTTTCTGCTTTATAACAAAGTGAATCAGTTATACATAAACATATGTTCCCATATCTCTTCCCTCTTGCGTCTCCCTCCCTCCCACCCTCCTATCCCACCCCTCCAGGCAGTCACAAAGCACCGAGCTGATCTCCCTGTGCTATGTGGCTGCTTCCCACTAGCTATCTACCTTACCTTTGGTAGTGTATATATGTCCATGCCCCTCTCTAGCTTTGTCACAGCTTACCGTTCCCCCTCCCCATATCCTCAAGTCCATGCTCTAGTAGGTCTGCGTCTTTATTCCTGTCTTACCCCTAGGTTCTTCATGACATTTTTTCCCCTTAAATTCCATATATATGTGTTAGCATACGGTATTTGTCTTTCTCTTTCGGACTTACTTCACTCTGTATGACAGACTCTAGGTCCATCCACCTCATTACAAATAGCTCAATTTCGTTCCTTTTTATGGCTGAGTAATATTCCATTGTATATATGTGCCACATCTTCTTTATCCATTCATCTGATGATGGACACTTAGGTTGTTTCCATCTCCGGGCTATTGTAAGTAGAGCTGCAATGAACATTTTGGTACATGACTCTTTTTGAATTATGGTTTTCTCAGGGTATATGCCCAGTAGTGGGATTGCTGGGTTATATGGTAGTTCTATTTGTAGTTTTTTAAGGAACCTCCATACTGTTCTCCACAGTGGCTGTATTAATTTACATTCCCACCAACAGTGCAAGAGGGTTCCCTTTTCTCCACACCCTCTCCAGCATTTATTGTTTCTAGATTTTTTATGATGGCCATTCTAACTGGTGTGAGATGATATCTCATTGTAGTTTTGATTTGCATTTCTCTAATGATTAATGATGTTGAACATTCTTTCATGTGTTTTTTGGCAGTCTGCATATCTTCTTTGGAGAAATGTCTATTTAGGTCTTCTGCCCATTTTTGGATTGGGTTGTTTGTATTTTTGTTATTGAGCTGCATGAGCTGCTTATAAATCTTGGAGATGAATCCTTTGTCAGCTGCTGCATTTGCAAATATTTTCTCCCATTCTGAGGGTTGTCTTTTGGTCTTGTTTATGGTTTCCTTTGTTGTGCAAAAGCTTTTAAGTTTCATTAGGTCCCATTTGTTTATTTTTGTTTTTATTTCCATTTCTCTAGGGAGTAGGTCAAAAAGGATCTTGCTGTGATTTATGTCATAGAGTGTTCTGCCTATGTTTTCCTCTAAGAGTTTGATAGTTTCTGGCCTTACATTTAGGTCTTTAATCCATTTTGAGCTTATTTTTGTGTATGGTGTTAGGGAGTGATCTAATCTCATACTTTTACATGTACCTGTCCAGTTTTCCCAGCACCACTTATTGAAGAGGCTGTCCTTTCTCCACTGTACATTCCTGCCTCCTTTATCAAAGATAAGGTGACCATATGTGCGTGGATTTATCTCTGCGCTTTCTATCCTGTTCCATTGATCTATCTTTCTGTTTTTGTGCCATTACCATACTGTCTTGATTACTGTAGCTTTGTAGTATAGTCTGAAGTCAGGGAGCCTGATTCCTCCAGCTCTGTTTTTCGTTCTCAAGATTGCTTTGGCTATTCGGGGTCTTTTGTGTTTCCATACAAATTGTGAAACTTTTTGTTCTAGTTCTGTGAAAAATGCCAGTGGTACTTTGATAGCTATTGCATTGAATCTGTAGATTGCTTTGGGTAGTAGAGTCAGTTTCACAATGTTGATTCTTCCAATCCAAGAACATGGTATATCTCTCCATCTATTTGTAACATCTTTAATTTCTTTCATCAGTGTCTTATAATTTTCTGCATATTGGTCTTTTGTCTCCTTAGGTAGGTTTATTCCTAGATATTTTATTCTTTTTGTTGCAATGGTAAATGGGAGTGTTTTCTTGATTTCACTTTCAGATTTTTCATCATTAGTGTATAGAAATGCCAGAGATTTCTGTGCATTAATTTTGTATCCTGCTACTTTACCAAATTCATTGATTAGCTCTAGTTGTTTTCTGGTAGCATCTTTAGGATTCTCTATGTATAGTATCATTTCATCTGCAAACTGTGACAGCTTTACTTCTTTTCCGATTTGGATTCCTTTTATTTCCTTTTCTTCTCTGATTGCTGTGGCTAAAACTTCGAAAACTATGTTGAATAAGAGTGGTGAGAGTGGGCAACCTTGTCTTGTTCCTGATCTTAGTGGAAATGCTTTCAGTTTTCCACCATTGAGGACGATTTTGGCTGTGGGTTTGTCATATATGGCCTTTATTATGTTGAGTAAAGTTCCCTCTATGCCTACTTTCTGCAGGGTTTTTATCATAAATGGGTGTTGAATTTTGTCAAAAGCTTTCTCTGCATCTATTGAGATGATCATATGGTTTTTCTCCTTCAGTTTGTTAATATGGTGTATCACATTCATTGATTTGCATATATTGAAGAATCATTGCATTCCTGGAATAAACCCCACTTGGTCATGGTGTATGATCCTTTTAATGTGCTGTTGGATTCTGTTTGCTAGTGTTTTGTTGAGGATTTTTGCATCTATGTTCATCAGTGATATTGGCCTGTAGTTTTCTTTCTTTGTGACATCTTTGTCTGGTTTTGGTATCAGGGTGATGGTGGCCTCATAGAATGAGTTTTGGAGTGTTCCTCCCTCTGCTATATTTTGGAAGAGTTTGAGAAGGATAGGTGTTAGCTCTTCTCTAAATGTTTGATAGAATTCACCTGTGAAGCCATCTGGTCCTGGGCTTTTGTTTGTTGGAAGATTTTAAATCACAGTTTCAATTTCAGTGCTTGTGATTGGTCTGTTCATATTTTCTATTTCTTCCTGATTCAGTCTTGGCAGGTTGTGCATTTCTAAGAATTTGTCCATTTCTTCCAGGTTGTCCATTTTATTGGCATAGAGTTGCTTGTAGTAATCTCTCATGATCTTTTGTATTTCTGCAGTGTCAGTTGTTACTTCTCCTTTTTCATTTCTAATTCTATTGAGTCTTCTCCCTTTTTTTCTTGATGAGTCTGGCTAATGTTTTATCAATTTTGTTTATCTTCTCAAAGAACCAGCTTTTAGTTTTATTGATCTTTGCTATCGTTTCCTTCATTTCTTTTTCATTTATTTCTGATCTGATTTTTTTTTTTTTTTTTTTTTTTTTGTGGTACGTGGGCCTCTCACTGTTGTGGCCTCTCCCGTTGCGGAGCACAGGCTCCAGACGCTCAGGCTCAGCAGCCATGGCTCACGGGCCCAGCCACTCCGCGGCATGTGGGATCATCCCAGACCGGGGCACGATCCCGTATCCCCTGCATCGGCAGGCCCACTCTCAACCACTGCGCCACCAGGGAAGCCCTTCTGATCTGATTTTTATGATTTCTTTCCTTCTGCTAACTTTGTGGGTTTTTTTGTTCTTCTTTCTCTAATTGCTTTAGGTGCAAGGTTAGGTTGTTTATTCGAGATGTTTCCTGTTTCTTAAGGTAGGATTGTATTTCTATAAACTTCCCTCTTAGAACTGCTTTTGCTGCATCCCATAGATTTTGGGTCATTGTGTCTCCATTGTCATTTGTTTCTAGGTATTTTTTTATTTCCTCTTTGATTTCTTCAGTGATCACTTCGTTATTAAGTAGTGTATTGTTTAGCCTCCACGTGTTTGTATTTTTTACAGATCTTTTCCTGTAATTGATATCTACTCTCATAGCATTGTGGTCGGAAAAGATACTTGATACAATTTCAATTTTCTTAAATTTACCAAGGCTTTACTTGTGACCTAAGATATGATCTATCCTGGAGAATGTTCCATGAGCACTTGAGAAAAATGTGTATTCTGTTGTTTTTGGATGGAATGTCCTATAAATATCAATTAAGTCCATCTTTTTAAATGTATTATTTAAAGTTTGTGTTTCCTTATTTATTTTCATTTTGGATGATCTGTCCATTGGTGAAAGTGGGGTGTTAAAGTCCCCTACTATGAATGTGTTACTGTAGATTTCCCATTTTATGGCTGTTAGTATTTGCCTTATGTATTGATGTGCTCCTATGTTGGGTGCATAAATATTTACAATTGTTATATCTTCTTCTTGGATCGATCCCTTGGTCATTAGGTAGTGTCCTTCTTTGTCTCTTCTAATAGTCTTTATTTTAAAGTCTATTTTGTCTGATATGAGAATTGCTACTCCAGCTTTCTTTTGGTTTCCATTTGCATGAAATATCTTTTTCCATCCCCTTACTTTCAGTCTGTATGTGTCTCTAGGTCTGAAGTGGGTCTCTTGTAGACAGCAAATATATGGGTTTGTTTTTGTATCCATTCAGCCAATCTGTGTCTTTTGGTGGGAGCATTTAGTCCATTTACATTTAAGGTAATTATCGGTACGTATGTTCCTATTCCCATTTTCTTAATGGTTTCGGGTTTGTTATTGTAGGTCTTTTCCTTCTCTTGTGTTTCTTGCCTAGAGAAGTTCCTTTAGCAGTTGTTGTAAAGCTGGTTTGGTGGTGCTGAACTCTCTCAGCTTTTGCTTGTCTGTAAACGTTTTAATTTCTCCATCAAATCTGAATGAGATCCTTGCTGGGTAGAGTAATCTTGGTTGCAGGTTTTTCTCCTTCATCACTTTAAATAAGTCCCTCCTGGCTTGCAGAGTTTCTGCTGAAAGATCAGCTGTTAACCTTATGGGGATTCTCTTGTGTGTTATTTGTTGTTTTTCCCTTGCTGCTTTTAATATGTTTTCTTTGTATTTAATTTTTGACAGTTTGATTAATATGTGTCTTGGCATATTTCTCCTTGGATTTACCCTGTATGGGACTCTCTGTGTTTCCTGGACTTGATTAACTATCTCCTTTCCCATATTAGGGAAGTTTTCAAGTATAATCTCTTCAAATATCTTCTCAGTCCCTTTCTTTTTCTCTTCTTCTCCTGGAACCCCTATAATTCGAATGTTGGTGCGTTTAATATTGTCCCAGAGGTCTCTGAGACTGTCCTCAGTCCTTTTCATTATTTTTTCTTTATTCTGCTCTGCAGTAGTTATTTCCACTATTTTATATTCCAGGTCACTTATCCGTTCTCTGTCTCAGTTATTCTGCTATTGATCCCATCTAGAGTATTTTTCATTTCATTTATTGTGTTGTTCATCGCTGTTTGTTTCATCTTTAGTTCTTCTAGGTCCTTGTAAATGCTTCTTGCATTTTGTGTATTCTATTTCCAAGATTTTGGATCATCTTTACTATCATTATTCTGAATTCTTTTTCAGGTAGACTGCCTATTTCCTCTTCATTTGTTAGGTCTGGTGGGTTTTTATCTTGCTCCTTCATCTGCTGTGTGCTTTTCTGTCTTCTCATTTTGCTTATCTTACTGTGTTTGGGGTCTCCTTTTTTGCAGGCTGCAGGTTCGTAGTTCCCCCTGTTTTTGGTGTCTGTCCCCAGTGGTTAAAGTTGGTTCAGTGGGTTGTGTAGGCTTCCTGGTGGAGGGGAGGAGTGCCTGTGTCCTGGTGGATGAGGCTGGATCTTGTCTTTCTGGTGGGCAGGTCCACGTCTGCTGCTGTTTTGGGGTGTCTGTGGACTTATGATTTTAGGCAGCCTCTCTGCTAACGGGGTTGTGTTCCTGTGTTGCTAGTTGTTTGGCATAGGATGTCCAGCACTGTAGCTTGCTGGTCGTTGAGTGAAGCTGGGTGCTGGTGCTGAGATGGAGATCTCTGGGAGATTTTTGCTGTTTGATATTATATGGAGCTGGGAAGTCTCTTGTGGATCAGTGTCCTGAAGTTGGGTCTCCCACCTCAGAGGCACAGCACTGACTCCTGGCTGCAGCACCAAGAGCCTTTCATCCACACGGCTCAGAATAAAAGGGAGAAAAAGTAGAAAGAAAGAATTAGTAGAAGTAGAAAGAAAGAAAGAAAGGAGGGAGGGAGGGAGGGAGGAAGGAAGGAAGGAGAGAAGGAAGGAAAAAAGAAAGAAAGAAGGTAAGGTAAAATAAAATAAAGATAAAATATAATAAAGTTATTAAAATAAAAAATAATTATTAAGAAAAAAACCCCAAAAAACAAAACAAAAAAAATGGATGGATAGAACCCTAGGACAAATGGTGGGAGCAAAGGTATACAGACAAAATCTCACACAGAAGCATACAC
This sequence comes from Phocoena phocoena, assembly GCF_963924675.1. NCBI lineage: Eukaryota > Metazoa > Chordata > Mammalia > Artiodactyla > Phocoenidae > Phocoena > Phocoena phocoena. The sequence goes on along the minus strand of NC_089225.1, from coordinate 44,599,688 downwards.
ATACGCACTCACAAAAAGAGGAAAAGGGGAAAAAATCATAAATCTTGCTCTCAAAGTCCACCTCCTCAATTTGGGATGATTCGTTGTCTATTCATGTATTCCACAGATGCAGGGTACATCAAGTTGTTTGTGGAGCTTTAATCCGCTGCTTCTGAGGCTGCTGGGAGAGATTTCCCTTTCTCTTCTTTGTTCTCACAGCTCCCAGGGTCCGGCTTTGGATTTGGCCCCGCTACTAAGTGTAGGTCGCCGGAGGGCGTCTGTTCGTAGCTCAGACAGGACGGGGTTAAAGGAGCCGCTGATTCGGGGGCTGTGGATCACTCAGGCCCTGGGGGAGGGAGGGGCACGGAGTGCGGGGCGGGCCTGCGGCGGCAGAGGCCAGCGTGACGTTGCAGCAGCCTGAGGCGCGCCGTGCGTTCTCCCGGGGAAGTTGTCCCTGGACCCCGGGGCCTTGGCAGTGGCGGGCTGCACAGGCTTCCCGGAAGAGGGGTGTGGAGAGCGACCTGTGCTCGCACACAGGCTTCTTGGTGGCGGCAGCAGCAGCCTTAGCGTCTCATGCCCGTCTCTGTGGTCCACACTTTTAGCCGCGACTCGCTCCTGTCTCTGGAGCTCCTTTAAGCAGCGCTCTTAATCTCCTCTCCTCGTGCACCAGGAAACAAGGAGGTAAGAAAAAGTCTCTTGCCTCTTCGTCAGGTCCAGACTTTTCCCCGCACTCCGTCCCGGCCAGCCGTGGCGCACTAACCCCCTGCAGGCTGTGTTCACGCCGCCAACCCCAGTCCTCTCCCTGCGCTCCAACCGAATCCCGAGCCTCAGCTCCCAGCCCCGCCCGCCCCGGCGGGTGAGCAGACAAGCCTCTCGGGCTGGTGAGTGCCGGTCGACCCTGATCCTCTGTGCGGGAATCTATCCGCTTTGCCCTCCGCACCCCTGTTGCTGTGCTTTCCTGCGCGGCTTCGAAGCTTTCCCCCGCAGTCTCCGCCCGGGAAGGGGCTTCCTACCTTTCCTCCTTCATAGCTCCCACCCACTGGTGTAGGTCCTGTCCTTATTCTTTTGTCTCTGTTTATTCTCTTTTTCTTTTGCCCTACCCAGGTACGTGGGGGGGGGGGGGTTCTTGACTTTTGGGAGGTCTGAGGTCTTCTGCCCACGTTCAGTAGGTGTTCTGTAGGAGTTGTTCCACATGTAGATGTATTTCTAGTGTATCTGTGGGGAGGAAGGTGATATCCGCGTCTTACTCTTCAGCCATCTTCCTAGGTGGAATCTTTTGCCAGAGTTGGGGAGGGGACAGAACCAAGGAGGAATGAACTTCCTCTTTGTTAAGCGAGCATTTCAAAGCTTAATTAGGCCCCCTTGGCTCTGATTTCTTGGCTGTGGACAAGTTGTGTGGTGTTCACATTCTTTTCCCTGCTGCTGCCAAGCGTGCCCTGCACTGTGTCCTTAGGTGTCACCTGATGACATCCTGAACCTGAGACATCTGAGTTCACACTTGTTCAGACAGGACTACAGCCAAACCGGCTCAATCTAGACAGAATTTTCAATTGTCCCTTCAGAGCCTCAGTCCCCTGGATCAGATACTGGCGATCTCTGTGCCTCTCCCAGTTGACTCAGGAGGCTATGTGCTGAAGGGCTTTTATAGAACGGTGGGTCTATCAGCGCCTCCGCTAAGCTAAGTAGGCGTCTCTGCTGGGTCCCTGTGATAATCCTCCTCCCCAGACATGTGTACCTCAGTGACACACCACCAAGGGACAAGATCAAATGGCCTCTCTCAATGTTTAGGGTATAAGGGCATAGTGGTGTTCAGGGCACAAGAATGGATAGGAAAATTTTCTTTTCATAAACCTCTCATGACTATAGAGGAATCAAATGGGTTTCGGAGTCAGGAAACTTGGGTTCTAATTTGGACTCTGCTTCTCACCTTCTTGAGAGCCTCATTTTCTTTAAGCACAAAAAGAAGAGATTGTTCTAGATGACCTGCAGGGTCTGTTGTAGCCTTAACTCTATTTAATAATCTGTGAAAATGACTTGCAGTCGTGAAGGAGGCTTTATTTTTATTTATTTATTTATTATTTTGTTGTACGCGGGCCTCTCATTGTTGTGGTCTGTCCCGTTACAAAGCACAGGCTCCGGACGCCCAGGCTCAGCGGCCATGGCTCACGGGCCCAGTCGCTCCGCGGCATGTGGGATCTTCCCGGACCGGGACACGAACTCACATCCCCCGCATCAGCAGGCGGACTCTCAACCACTGCGCCACCAGGGAAGCCCATGAAGGAAGCTTTGGACGTTGCATTTACTCTTTCCTGCCCTTTGCCTTTTTTGAGTTCCCTGCTGTCTCCCTCTGCGGAATCCTCATGCACTCGACACAGCCCTCAGGACATTTATCATGTTCTACCTTACAGCAATTTGAATTCTTGTTGTCTAGTTTCCTATAGATTATAAACTTGGCAGTATCAGAGATGGCATTTTTTTTCACCTTGCTTTTTCATCAAAGTACAAAGCACAGTGCCTAGCACGTAAATTCTTGGTGGGTTCTCAATGTCCAGCGTAGGGGTCACGAAAAGCCAACACTGTCCCCATCAAGGCAAGTGCCTGGTGCCTGGGAATGATTCCCAGCTCTCTGTTAAGGTCACATGTCTCAGTCAGTATTGCAGCCTTGGGTGGTCTGATGAGTAATAGATGAAATCTTTCATTTCAGGTTGTGTGGGGTCAACTTGTATGTTTTGTGTTCTTCAGTTTTTCTTTGGATTACGGTCCTGGGATTTTTTTTTTTTTATCAACATTTTCCTCGTACTTTTTTTGCCCAGCACTATGGTGCTAAAGTACCATACACTGACTGCTATAAACTCAGCAGTCTTGAAATTAGGGGGATTTGGTAGGAAAGATTTGAGGTTTAACTGAGCAATGACCATTAAGGTGTCAGGTGTTTTCCTGGGAAGCCATCACTTGATTAATGGATACAGAGGCACATTTTCTCTTCTATTGTTTCCTACTCTGCTTTAAAGTCAAGAGACCAAAGCAATTTATAGTAGGTACAGTCTTCTCCTTTTGTTCTAAGTTTATCAGTGAATTTGTTGCCTACTTTGAACCCCTGTATGGCTAAGGAGACCTTAAGCGGAAGGAGCTCTGGAATGCTAATATTCACATCCTCATTCTCCCAACTGTCTGAAGTCCTGCTGTTTAAATTTGTCCCCGTGGCATCACTTTGATCATGGGTGACATCAGTGGGGAGCAAGACCTTAGGGTTCAATGCTGCTCAGCTTTGAGAAGGATACTAAAGAAATGCAAGCTGTGGCTGTAGTAGACATTTGTCATGATTTTTGACTGCCCAGTACCTGGACACTGTGCCTATGTTTGGGGGAATTTTCATCCTATGAGGTAAAATCTCTATTATCAAAGAAGGTGAAAATGCCAACTATTTGCTTTCCTGGCCTTCCTTACAGCAGAGCATGGGCGAGTGACATGGTGCTTTGGACTCAATGTATCTTCCGTAAAAACGTATGTTGAAGCCCTGACTCCCAATGTGATGGTATTTGGAGGTGGGGTCATTGGGAAGTAATTAGGTTTAGATGAGGTCCTGAGGGTGAGGTTCTCATGATGGGATCTTATAAGCACCCTTATAAGAAGAGACCAGAGAACTTGTTCTCTCTCCCTCTCTACCTTGTGAGGTCACAGCAAGAAGGCAGCTGTTTGTAAGCCAGGAAGGAAGCCCTCAACAGAGACCAGATCTGCCAGCACTTTGGTTTTGAATTCTCTAACTTCCAAATGGTAAAAAATAAATGTTGATCTTTATGCTACCCTGTCCATGGTATTTTCTTATAGCAGCCTAAGCAGACATAGCTACCTACCAGCTGGGTGCACTCACCCCTTTCTGAGAAACTGATGAAACAAAGAAACTCAGGAATACTCCCGTTTTATCCTAAGGGGGATGGTGGTCACAGCAACAGGTATGCAGGGGTCTCCGCAGTGGTTCTGGCAACAGTTCTATTTGCAGTGTTTAGTGTCCAGCTGTGGGGCTGTTGGAGGTGTAAGTTGGGAGGTCTAGGTTCAGTGATGCTGCTAGTTTGTCTTCACAGGACCAACCAGTTCTGTGGTGTGAAAAGGGCCTTGATCTTGCCTGCAAAGCCTCTGAGCCTAGTTTTCCAGCCCTCCTGGAGATTCTGTGAGCCACATAATACATTCGAATAAATTAGTTTTCTGCTTTCATTAGCCAGAGTCGGTTTCTATGCTTGCATCTGAAAACTACCATCGATTCATTGGCCCATGCCCTCAGGAATTCATAGTCATTGTTGGGTCAGAGGTGACTAACACACGTGAAACATCTGGAATATATAAGATAAGGCCTCAGATTATGTCCACTACCTTGTGCTTTATACTTAAAATACTATAGGAATAGAGAATAGGAAGACAAAGTCTAATGTAATGATTTAGGCTCCAGATTAGGTTCGGAAAGTCCCAATTCAGATGACTTTAAGGGCCATGCCAGTAAAGTAAACGAATGCCGCAGGTGGGAGTTTGGAGAAAATTATATGAGATGATGTTTATAAAGCACAGTGTATTGTTTATAATAAATGTACAGAAGTGGTATCATAGTAATAAAAACAAGGAGGGCTACAGCAATAAAAATAGCTAGTGCTTTCTGTGAGTCAGACTATATTCTGGTGCTTTATTCTTAGGGTGACTATATGGCCAGTTGGCCCAGAAGAGCGCTGGGGTATCCTGTTCATTTAGCCTTGATCTTCAAGTTTTCTTTTTTTTTTAGCAGAATTTTATTCATGGTTGCATTAAAATAAGTTGGAATAAGTTATTCTTATTGCTTTGCCCATTGCCCACCCTACGATAGAATCAACCATGATAACCCATTTCTGTTTTGCAATCCCTTCAAGATACGATGTAAGTAACACTTACTTTTCATGATCTTCATTCAGACTGCTGTTAGAAAGAAGTGCCCTGTGCAGGAGCAACTAGGGACAGCCAACTCCTTCCAGGCTGGGTGGAGTTAGGAAGAGGAGTCCATTTGCTGTCCCTGCTGGCTGCTTGATGACCAGCCAGATGTGCCAAGGCCTGTGAGACCCAGCCTGCAAGACAGCCTTTGGAGACAAATACGGGTAAGAAACTGATTAATGTATGTGAATAGATACCAAGAATGATTATTATGCTTATATTGTTTTTTTCAAATGTTTGGGAAACCAATATAAAAAGTTCCAAAAAATTTTTTGGCTTTAATGTATACTGAATTGTATTATTTTATTTTTGTGAAAAAAATGATTTCTGAAATAGGTTTTGAATAGAACTATTTTATAGATCCACCAATAAATTAAAAAATATGTTGGTCAGTGAATATTTCAAAAATAATATATATTTTACTTAGTTTTAGGGCTCCTTTTCACTTTCAGAAATATATATTTTTTGACAAATTATAAGGTTACCTTCTTTATTTGTATTTACTATTTAATCTTCACAATAACACTCTGAAGTAGATTAAAAAATTTTTTTTCTGTTTACAGTTGAGAAAACTGTTACATACAGTAACATGTTGTTTAAAGCACTTAGCTAATCAGTAGCGAGCCAAGATTTCAAACTTGGGAATCTGGCTCCAGAGTTTTTGCTCACAACCATTACTCAAAAGTAGGTTTCACAGAAGACAGAGGATTCTAAACCAAAGATCTGCCCCCCTCTCCAAGCTACTTAACTGGCATGTAACCTTGGGCAACTCACTTTCCCTCTCTGAGCCTCTGATTCTTTATATATAAAATGGAGGTGCTACCGCCTATCTCATAGAGTTGCTGGAAGTATTCAATGAATTAACACGTAAGAAAGGGCTTTTGTAAGCTGAAGATGCAGTACATAATTAAGACCATCATCTGTGGGCTTTTTCCATAAATCTAAGGTGGCATTGTGTGGGCTAATGCCCTAAATAGGAAGTTGGTGGGCATAGTGTGGGACAGGCAACAACTTTCAGTTATTCCGATTTCTATCTCCAATTGAATAAATTGGAAGCTCACACTTCCAACACTGTGTGTAGAGAAACACAGCGTAATCTTATATATCAAGGATCCTCACACTGGTAACGTGAAGCATAAGTGTGTGTGGTTGAATTGTCCCGGATACACATAGAGTCATAGTGTCAAGGGATCCACAGGACTTAAGATCTGTTCTATTCCTTTGGAAGTGACTGCCAGCAAAGGAGAACAATTTCTGATTTGTGTCACTGATTTCTTAGACTCCTGCTGACTAAAACGTAGGTGGAAAGTGGAAAAAACCCCACGTCGTTGTGTCTAGCTGATGGGCTACTTAATGATCCCACGAAGGGAAGAAGATGATTTCCTGTGCTCAGGGCCATTGCTCATGTCTAACCACCATCCTCTGGACAACTACAGGAGTTCTAATTGCCTCGAGTTTGAACTCCTCTAACCCATTTCCTTTACAGCCGTTATATAGATTTTTCTGAAATTAAAATCTGATTATTACACAGCCCTACTTAACAATCCTTCAGTGACCTCCCTTGTCCTTAGGATAAAGTTTAAAACCCTCTGCGTGGTGGGGTAGACATCTACTATTTTTTCCTGCCCCACTCTCATTCCACATAACTTGGGTGGACTTGACTAAATTACACAAAGTAAGAGCGGGTACATGACCCAGGCCTGGCTTATTCTACAGAATAACTACTTCTATAAGATATTCTACAGATAACTACTTCTATCAGAAGTTGTAGAGACTGGTTTAGGGATGGACATAGGATCCAAGCCAAGGAGAGCTGAAGAAATTCCTTCATTGATGACAGGATGAGGACATCAGCTAAGACCTATAACTAGCCATGCTGGAAAACTCAATTGCCTTTTGAAATTCCTAGTAACTGGAGCCATTCTATTCCAAATTTTGTTATTTAAGCTTTTTGAATTGTTTTTCTATGACTTAATAAGATTCTTGACTAACACACTAACATACGAAGTGCTTTATGGTCTGGGCGGTACTCTCTACCTAGAATGACTTTCACTGTCCTACTCTTCTTCATCCTCTTATCTCATTCTATTCATCATTCAAAATACCACTGGAGAACGATACCTTCTCAGAAGTCTCTTCTGAAATCCCAGTCTGATTTAGTTGCTCCTTCCCCGTGTTTGCTCTCTAAGAACACATCACTCCACGCTGTAACCACTGGTCTATTTTTGTCTTCCTTTTTCAGTTCAAGATTTCTTAGGGAAAGGGACTATATCTTATTTTACTGTGCATCCCTACTTCTGAGGAGATTCAATAAATGCTTGTTGAATAAATAGATACAGCTGGGCTTCCCTGGTGGCGCAGTGGTTGAGAGTCCGCCTGCCGATGCAGGGGACACGGGTTTCTGCCCCGGTCCGCGAAGCTCCCACATGCCGCGGAGTGGCTGGGCCCGTGAGCCATGGCTGCTAAGCCTGCGCTTCCGGAGCCTGTGCTCCGCAATGGGAGAGGCCGCAACAGTGAGAGGCCCGCATACTGAAAAAAAAAAAAATACAGCTCATACTTGGCTGAAATTTTCTCTAGTCCAGATACTATTTAGAGCAAATGCCCCTTCAAATATCCAGATGCCTTATTACTGTATTATATTAAAATTACTTCCTCTCCAGGACATAGTTGTCTGCCCAGTAAGTCTGGGTGTGGGAGTCTGCATTACCCTCCAGACGGGTTTAAGCTAGGACGGACTCAGAGTGAGTTGCTGGCAGGAAATCTCAGAGTGGACCTTGACCAGTTGGCTTGGGAGTTGTTGGATTTGATGAGCTCAGGAAGATAATGCTATGATGAGCACAGTATTTCTAGACAGGTATTCACCTCCCACTCATTTTCAACCCACTCCCACTGGCCCCTTCTACCTCCACACAAACAGCTGTTGCTGAGTTCATCAATACATGATTGCCACAAATCCATAGACATATTTTGGTCCTTGTTTGACTTGCATTCTCATCAGTGTTTGCAATGCTGACTACTGCTGCCTATCTCAAACAATCTTGTCTTCTGTGACTCCCAGCTTTACACTTACTTTTCCAGGTGCTTTGTTTCAGACTCTTTTTCAGGTTCATATCCCTTTACACAGACAATTGGACACTCAAGCCTCAGTCCTGGCCTTCCTCTGTTGATATTTTCCATTTTCTACCTACACGATCTCATCCACATCCAAGGCTTCATTTTTTCCCACCAAGTACGTGTCTCGTGAATTTGTGTCGCTAACCTAACTTTTCACTTAAGCATCAGACTTGTATGTATAATTGTTACCTAATAGCTCTACTCAGATGACACTTCAAACTCAACATGACTAAAACCAAACTCTAGTTCTTCTGTCTCAAACTTAGACCTCAATCTGTGTTCCCAGTCTCTATGAAGAGTGCCATAGTACATCCATTTATTCAAGCTAGAAACCCAGGTGTCATCTTTGATATCTTGTTCTCCCTGATATTCAATCCAGTTGAATTTATAGGAATAGCGTTTGAATCTTCTCATCTACCCATATTTACTTTTTCCCCTACTAAAAGAGTCTCCTAAATAATTTCCCAGCCTACACTCCTTTCCCCCTCCAATCTTTTTTCCACCCTGTAATGATAGTGATCTTTTCAAAACATAAATTTGTTTTGTGTAAGAACTCTGTTTAAAAGCCTTTAATGACATCCCATTGCTCTTGGACAATGGTTAAGATTCTTTAACTTAACCCAAAGACCTTACATGGTCTGGCCTCTACCTGTATTTCCTACCTTATCTGTACCTGCATCTTTTGGTTTCTCTAGGTTTCTCTTTTTTAGAGTCATACTGGCCCTCATTCAACCTTTCCTTTTGCTATGCTTCCTCCCAGTATAGGCATTTTTATGTGCTCCTTTCACTCCCTCCTTGATATTGTTAAGTTCCACTCATTTTTTAGATCTTATTCTAGTGGTCATTTCTTCAGGGGAGCCTTCTATGACATTCCATCCTAGGTCTCCTGTGTGCTCTCATAGTGCTAAGGACCCCTCCTTTACAGCGCTAACTGCAGTGCTAACTTTACCTTTATTTGTACAATTATTGGATTATAGTCTGTCACTTCTACTAGACTGTTTGCCCCATGAGGGCAGGGCAATCTGACTTTGCTTACTTTTTTTTTTTTCTGTTCATCAATTAGGTAATGCTATATAATAAACCACTCCAACATTTAATCATTGCATGAAAAAATGCTCAACATCACTAGCCATTTGGGAGATGAAAATCAAGATCACAATGAGATACCACTTTACACACCTTAACATGACTATAATTTTAAAAAATGGAAAATAGGTGTTGGCAAGCAGTAGAAACCCAGGCGTCAACTTCTAGTAGAGAAGTTGGAACCTTTGTACATTGATTGTGGAAATGTAAAATGGTCCAACCACTGTGGAAAACAGTTTGATGTTTTCTCAAAAAGTTAAGCATATAATATATATAACCCTACAATTCCACACCTAGGGACATACACAAAAGAGCTGTACAAGTACATGTACACACATGTTCACAGCATTCACAGCCATCAAAAGGTGGAAACCGCTCAAATGTCCATCAACAGATAAATGGGTAAACACACTGTGGTATATACATACAATGGAATAATACTCAGCCACAAAGAGGAATGAAGTACTGATGATTAAGGATGAACTTGAAAACATCAGGCTGAGTGAAAGAAGCCAGACACAAAAATGGCACTTATCATATGAGTCCATTTATGTGAAATATCTAGAATAGGTAAATCCATAGAGACAGAATGCAGATTGGTGGTTGCCAGGGGCTGCAGGAAGGGGGAAATTGGAGTAGAAATTCCTTAATGGGTACAGAGTTTCCTTTTGGGGTGACAAAAATGTTTTAGAACTAGATAGAGGTGGTGGTTGCACGGCATTGTGAATATTCTAAATACTACTGAATTGTTCACTTTGAAATGGATACTTTTATGTTACGTGAATTTCACCTCAAAAAATTATTTAAAAAAACAACATTAATCATTTATTATTTCACAAGACTCTGCATTGTCAGTTCTAGACTCAGTTCTATTAATCTGGGTGAGGCTCACTGATTTCAGATGGGCTCATGGGTGTGTCTTCAGTTAGTTGGGGGGGTCGATTGGGGATTGGATGATCTCGTGACTTTGGCTTGGTTGACTTGGCTGTGCTCCATGTGGTCTCTCATTCTTCATCAGGTTACCCTGGGCTTATTGTCAAGGCTGAGACAGAGATGAGGGGAGCAAGACCTCTTGAGATCTAAGTTCAGAATTAGCACATTCATTTCCTCTGCATTCAGTTGGTCAAAGCAAATTTCAAGGCCAGCTCAGACTCAAGGAGTGGGGAAATGAACTATCGCTTTATGGAGACTGAAAAGTCAAAGTACAAGGAGTATGGATATAGAGGGAGTGGAGAATTGGGGCTCTTTTGCAGCTGATCTACCATAGATTTTATCCTTATGCCTGGCACTTGGTGAGTACTCAACAAGTATTTGTTCAATTAATGAATAAGTCATTGAATTTAGACTGGAAGAGGAGCTGGGGTCCTAGTTCAACATCTGAGATTATGAGATTTCATGGACTGGAAGGAAAAGGAAAACAGGATTCCTTGAGGTATTTGAGAACTTCTCAGATGATTCTAACTTCTCTAATTATAAATCAGAAGACAACCACAACCTTGTAAGGAAGATGGAAAACCCCTTCATCATCCCCTCTGGCTAAGCTTCCTTCTTCCACTCCCTGTTTTGGTCAGGAATTAGAGGACTTTCTGTGTTAGAATTCTGAGCTAACACAAGTTTAGTAGCTATGCCAGCAGTGTGCTGGTAAACTGGTTCTCTTAAAAAAGGGGAAAAAAGCCTGATTTGTGGTGTTTGCTGATTTCCCTTCCACCATGGCCATTTTCAAGCTACGAGCTTAAAGTCACTGAATGCGGAGTTGGGGAAAAAATAAACACATCTGAGGCTTGAGAGTTGGTGGGAGCCAACTCCAGGATGCCACTGCTGTGCCTCCTTTGTTCAGAACTCATCTGCACCTTGCCTGCCTTAGCTTCCACTCTCCCAGAACCATCGGAGTCAATGGTCTGCTAGAGTTTGTTTTGCCCCATCATTTAAATTGTTCCTTTCATTCATTCACTCAACAGACAGTTATAGAGAAACTCTCATAAACTATTGTGTTAGTCTCTGGGGTTAAAATGATGAACAATGCGATCATGGTGTCCACCTTCCTCGAGCTCCCACTCTCCCTAACTGAAGTAGTACTTCCAGAACCTCTCAAGGGAGTTCTCTATTTCTGATGTTTTGCCCAGTGATACCCTGAGAGGGTGTTAGAGTGGTAGCACCTCAGCCTAGACGAATAAGACCCCCAGTTTCTCTTCTCTCACGCACGACTGTCATTTACCACAGTCTTTCTGGACTACTTCTTTCTGGGTTGGAACCAAATATTCAATTAGAGCTCAACTATATAATTCAATTTTGATAGCATTGCTTCATCACAATCTGAAAAATGAGAGGTTATTTTAAAACCATACAGAACAGGAGAAATCAGAATGCATTTAATGGTTACTGTATCACATAATACTTAACATAATGTAATCAATAGATAGCACTGTGTATAAATGAACCATTTAGGTTCTCACACATCTGAAGGAGAAAGAGGGCACCATTCCCAGAAGTGCTTTCTTTCCATTTGTTAAACCATAGTTCACACTTTTGGGGAATCAAATATTCATTTAAAGCCAAATACTAAGGCTTGTGTTCTCTTTTTTATTTCTTTTCTTTACAGATGTACATAGTTTTCTTTTGGTATACTATTAACCATGGACATATGTTTTTCATTTTACTACGTTGCTGACACTCAGGGTTTTATTTTTCTTCCACGGGAGGGGAGGGCTGGATTGGTGGGGACAATCAATATATAAAATATAACAGCTGTTGCAAAATATATATGTGTTTTTAGATGACTGACTGAAGTTCCTAACACAAACTATGCCTGAGTGAACAAAAGAAAAATTTATGATTGATTTATTGTGTCTAGGACCCAAACATAAAGCTTAGTATAATCAGTCATCTATAGCACTCATGGCTTTAATATTAATTGCACTTGGAAAAGCAGCAGAATAGTAACCTTTGGGTGGAACAGAGCAGCTGGGAAGCGTATTTTCAGAACACAAAGCCACCGGTTACCCTTGTTGTGTGTGGAGAGATGGATCTGAGAAACAACTTATCCCAGGAAAATAATACACTCCACTCACCAGCCAAGGTCACAAAGCCAGGAGTCCTCCTGGAAAAGAGACTACTGCTGGGGCAATTTGGTTTAACAAACTGTTATTTCCTCATGCAAAATACACGTCCTTGCTGCCAAATCTCATGAGCATGTAAAGAAAAATAACCACTTGCCCAGTAACTCTGGGCACCAATGTCATTGTAGGCTGTGAGTGATGGGTGGCAGTGAAGTCCTGTGGAGTGCCCCACCACCACCACCCCGGGACACAGAGTGGAAAGATCTGTGTTCTGCTAGATTCCATCAAAACTGGTGTGTGTCTTCCAACCAACTCAGTGGCTGGCCTCCCCTCTGGGAGGAGACTTAAGGAGAAGTGATAGAATGTTTCTACTTGACCTCCAACTGAGGGTTGGAGGTCTTGACATTAACTCTTAGCGTCAGAATGAATTCCTCTTTACTCCACGTTCCTGTAACACATTATTCTACTTTTTAGTGGAACGTGCTCTCCATCCAGCCTGAACTGAGAGTCCTTGGGGGGCGGGTGGAGACCATCCTGTTTCATCTTAATATTCTCTCTGCTCTTCATAGGTGCAGAGTGAACATCTGTTCAGTTGAAGTGAGAGGGAATTAAGTTATTTCACAGACTTTACAGTCCCCCAGCTGATCACACATTTTCTCTTTAATTAATGGGACCTTTGATGGATTCCTACCTTGGCTACCTCTGGTACCCTTGTGTGTCCTGGGTCTTGGTCTCTCCTTCTGTAGGGAATAATCACACCTTCTCTATTTAACAGGCTTTTTTTGTAACATCAAATATGAGAACATGTAGAATTCTGAAGATTTGGGAAAGGATTGAGCAATTGTACGTAGTCTTAAGTTTCCTGCAAGCTGAAAGCCCCTTACATCACCTCTGCCTGGTAGTAATTTGGCTTCTCCTGAGGGGCTGCTAGTGATCCCAGTGGCCAAGATGTTTCAGAGCCATAAAGTTAGGTCTGCAAACAATGTAAGTTTCTTTTTTGTTTGTTTCTCAATGATTGAACAGGAGGGTATTTCAAGTCCCCATTCTACCTAGTGACAGAAAAGTTAACCTAGCTAATTGGGTCTTAGTCATTTCAGGTTTTAAACTCAGCATTTCAGTCAAATTCATCTCTCTGGTGACAGGCTTTAACGCCATAATATCAAGACATCTGAGAAGCGTCTGGTTCTGGAGAATGTACTGTGTTGGCATCCATTGCAATATACAATCCTGCCTGCTTCTTGGGCGGAGCCTCTTTTCACGTTGGTACCCACTACAATATCCGAGTCCCCATTTATCTCAGGTCATCAACCTGGACCAGTGGTTCTCAAACTTTTTGGTCTCAGAGCCATTTATATTCTTAAAAATTATTGAAACCCCAAATAATTTTATTCTTGTGGGTTATGTCTATCAATATTTATACTGGTAATTAAAACAGAAAATTTGGAAGTATTTATTTCTTCATTCAAAAACTAGAAGTCATTCCATATTAACCTAAATGACATACTGTTTATGAAAATAACCACATTTTGCAAAATAAAAAAATAGTGAGAAGAGTAGCTTTTAAAAACATTTCTGCAAATCTCTTTAATATCTGGCTTCATAGAAGAGAGCTGGATTTTCATCTCTTACTGCATTCAATCTATTGTGATATGCTATTTTGGTTGAACCATATAAAGACAATCTGGCCTCATTCAGATACATGTGGTTGATAAAGAGAGGAGTATCTAACAGCTTTTTCAGATAACCATCCATATTGTTTTTAGTACTATACCAAAACTCAACAAGTGGTAGTTTCTCAAAGGTTGGTTACAATGAGGAATCTGAAACCATAGCAATGAGCTTTTCATATTCTTCCAGATTAAAATCCATTGCTCTGTTTGCACTCTGAATGGACCTTCTACCTCTGTATGATTTCATAACATCATGCATTGGTCATTTGGAAAACTGATCAACTGAGTTAATCAGATCTTCTAAATGTTGATATATTTTAATATACAACATCAAAAACTCAGATTCAATGATATCATGACTTATTTAATAAGAAAACTCGAATTCCTGGAAAACCGTCAAGCTCACAGTGGTAGATACAAGTTTTCCAAAATTCTATTTTTTTCTTGAATTGTATGATGGGCAACACATTCTGTTAATTTTTCTTTTTCAAGTACCAGGCTCACTTGGTTCATTTCCAAGAAAATACTCAAGTCTGTTAAATGCTCAAGTCTGAATAATCATAATTTATCTTTCAGTCCTTCAAGGAAATAGAAACGATGTTCCATGAAAAAGGCAGCTAGTTAGCTGGCAACTCAGTTGCACCTATGCTGTTCCTGACACAACCATTGCGCTTTGAAATGCAGCAGAGGGGCTTTAGGCATAATTTCCATTTTACTACATGGGATATTAAAAATACTTACACTCAAGGGACTAGATTTGATAAAATTAACAACTTGAGCTGTCTCATCAAGGACATTCTTCAGTGAAATTGGCATTAAAAAATACAAGTGTGCGGTGATGGAGACTACAAAGACAGCTAGTACCATTTGATGCCGCTGCCACGACTCATGCTAAGGCACCAGGAATATAACTCAGTATATAGCTTTTGCATCATTAGTGCCAATGTCAACACAATTAAAAAGGCAAACAATATCTTAGAATTATTATGAAAATAGTCTTAACCTCACGGATGCCCTGAAAGGGTCTCAGTGACCTCCGGCAATCTGTGGACTACACTTTGATAGATACTGGCCTAGATACAGAGTTCTCTTCATTCTTACAGAGGCTCCCATAGGTTTTTCAGCCTCCTGAGCTGTGTTCAAATGCTCGGCCTCAGGGGAAGGTGTTGGTTTGTACCCCATGTTTTGATGGGGACACTAGGAATCAGGCTCCTCCTGGTACAATCTCTGTTCCTTTGTTGCTGTTGTAGTGCAGGAACGCTGTGTAGATAGGTCATCAAAAGGCAGTCTTATCAACTCTCAGATCCCCAGCTTTGTGTATGAGTGCATTTTTTGGTTTTTTTTTTTTTTTTATCAATTTCAGTACTTGGTGGGCATCCTATACCCTCTCAGGGACACTCATCAATATTCTAATACTGAACCCAAATCTACTTCTCACTATATTCACACGTTGGTATCAATCCCATCTTTCAGATTTAAAAAGAACAATCCCATTTTCTTTTCTACATAAACGTCCTTTATGTAGAAGGACTTTTCTACATAAAAGTCCTTTTCAAAAGGTGTATCAAAACCTCTCTGTCACTTCTGTTCTCCAAAAACATGATATGATAGGAATGAGACAGACTTGGGTGTAAGTGTTTGCATTGTGACCTTGTGCAAGTCACTTCATTTCTTTGATTTCAGGTTAATCATCTGTAAAGTAAGGATAATAATTCTTTTTTAAAAATTAATTTTTATTGGAGTATAGTTGATTTACAATGTTCTGATAGTTTCTGCTGTACAGCAAAGTGAATCAGTTATACATATACATATATCTACTCTTTTTTAGATTCTATTCCCATATAGGTCATTACAGAGTATTAAGTAGAGTTCCCTGTGCTATACAGTATGTTCTTATTAGTTATCTATTTTATATATAATAGTGTGTATATATCAATCTCAATCTCCCAGTTTATTCCTCCCCCCCTTTCCCCCTTGGTAACCATAGTTTGTTTTCTACGTCTGTGACTCTATTTCTGTTTTGTAAATAGGTTCATTTGTGCCATTTTTTAAAATTCCACATATGAGCGATATCATACGATATTTGTCTTTCTCTGCCTGACTTGCTTCACTCAGTATGACAATCTCTACGTCCATCCATGTTGCTGCAAATGGCATTATTTCATTCTTTTTTATGGCTGAGTAATATAAGGAGAATAATTCTTACCTCATTAGCTGTTTGGGGAATCTAATGACATATGTGTTTAAAGAATCAAATTAAGCACATAGTAGGCATACAATAAATGTTATTTCTCTTCCTTTTTTGGAAAATGTCATAATTGCTCATAATTTCTCTCAGGATATAAATGTGTTCTGAAAATGTGACAATAATAAGGTATTATTAGTCATAACAGCACCACGACATTAATAATTTTAAGAATCATTGCTAGACTTCCACCTTGGTTTTTAAAGTCTGTAAATTTGATCCTAAGAACTGCCAGTTGTAGCTGCAGAACCCTGAACTGTTGTGGTATCTATAACAATAACTGTCAGTTTGGGGCTCCTTTTTTTTCTTGAAAGAGAGAAGAAGGGGTTGTAGAAATAAATGTTCAGGAACCTGAGATGGAAAACTTGATAACTACTCATACAGTGGTACTTTCTACAAGCGAAGGCAAGATGGATGCCTCATATTTCACAGAAGGAATTAAAGTTAAGGGGCAGATATAGAAAAAATCCCTTACTGAATCACTAAAGAGAATAAAATGGATCCGATGGTTTTCTATTTTTCTGACAAGCAGTGGACCAGTGACATGAAAGCTCGGATTCAAGAATATAGAACAATGATCTAATTACTAAGCTCTCGTAAACTTCAAGTTCATAAACCAAAACAGAGATGAGGAAATGTATCTCTAAAGGATATCATGGAGTCTTAGGAGATGTAAAGATCATTCATCTCTTCCAAGGCCAGTCTTGCCAGTAATAGGGTGGTGATTGGCAAAGCCCTCTTATAGGTTTATAAATTCCAGGACACCCCATTTATCTGGAATTATGTTTCACAGGAATAAGCTGTTTCACAGAAATAAAAAATTTCAGATAATTAAATTATACCCCACCTGGAAGTAAGACTATTTTTTATTTTAAAATAGTGGTTTATAACCCAGGGTTCATGAATCAGTTCTAGGGAGTTTTTGAACTGCCTGAAATTATATAGAAGATTTTGTGGGTTTTTTTCTCACATGCATTTTTCTGAAGACAGAATCCATAATTTTTACAAGTTCTTCAAAACTGATAAGAAAGAAACACCCCCCTCCCCAGCTTTTGTATACAGCAACTATTTGAAGATAATCTTTTCACAAAGTTTTCTTTTAGCAAAGTCTTTTTGCAGCTAGGAAAATGGAAGTGTGATATTCTGAGTGTAATGTTTTGTTGTAATACTGGTTTGCTAATAAAATAGTGAAATAAAAACAAAAACAAAAAACCCCCCAAAATGGACTGTAATCCAAAAAACCCTAGGAACTACTGTTTTAAGCAATTCTTGAAGTAAAAATTTTCAAATTGATCTAACTTTCTTATTTTATTTGCTACCTATTGGGAAAATGACACATTTAGGGATATTGTTCTTCTATTAATTTATCCTTGCTTTTTAATGGTATTTCTGTCTCCTTATTCCCTGATGCATCAGTTACCTTTTTCTTGTTACCAGAAAGTTGGCTTCCAAGAATTTCTCCCCGCCTACTGCAAAGTGCTGGGAAATTAGACAACAGAGTTTGTTAGAATAATACTAAATAGGCTTTTAGTGAAAGTCCCTCCTATGAATAAAGTGTGCAGGTGTTAGTGCACAGACTATGGGGCATCTCTTTTTTTAAGTCAGGGACCAGCTTTGCATTTTTCCCATTCTTTACTTGTGGTCTAGATGACCAAGTCAACCAGTTAATGATTACCTGACACTTGAGAGGTAGGTAAATATATTGTTTATACAATATAGAGTTCAGTAGGATGTTATTAGGCTTTGTATTAGTCAACTATTGCTACAATAATACCACATAACAAACCATCCCGCAGCTAAGTGACACACAATAGGCATTTGTTTTTCTTTGTTTGCAGGTCAGCTGGAGCTTTGTTAATCCAGGTGGGTTTAGTTGGGCTTGGTTCAAAATTCTGGATTGGATACAGGACTGCCCTAATATTTCTTCTTGGTCCAGGAGCTATTTGAACCCAAAAATAAGAGGACAAGAGGGATGAACATAGATGCAGGATGCCTCTTATGGCTTAGGCGTGGCCCTGCCATATTCTTACTTCCACCCACCCTCCATTGGCCACAGCAAACCACATGGTCAAGGTCAACAACAATGGGGAAGGGTAATAAATATATATATCCTCCCAAAGAAAGCAAGTGGATATTTGCTTAACAATTACTTAATTGACCCCAAGCTGCCCCTTCTTATAAGTGAATTCATATTTTTTAAAAAAGAAAAATAACCACAGAGCACCTTGCTATCATTTTAAAAAAGGCAGATTAAGCATCCTAGTAAGATTCCAAAACCTCCAGAAGGAAGAATTCTTTGATGTTGTTCATCCTAAGAGTATAGATAATGGACCAAAAAAGACCCCCAAAACCCCAAACCAAACCTAAACAAAGAAGAAAAACCCCAAAACAAAACAAAAAAAAATAAAAAGAAAAAAAACAAACAGTTTAATAAGTAAAGGAAAAAATATTGCCAATATTCCCTCAGC
The DNA here is from genome assembly GCF_963924675.1 of Phocoena phocoena. Taxonomy (NCBI): domain Eukaryota; kingdom Metazoa; phylum Chordata; class Mammalia; order Artiodactyla; family Phocoenidae; genus Phocoena; species Phocoena phocoena. Next base: position 44,581,120 of record NC_089225.1, on the reverse strand, counting down.
CATGAAATTTCAAATCCAATTCTGAATCACAGTTTATGGATATTGTTGTCTTTCTTGAGCTCTCATGGTGCGGTAATCCCACAAGGGGCAGTTTGTTTGTTTGTCATTCCAGAGCATACCATCTGCTCTTAGCAATGTCTATCTAAAGTCCCCTTCTTTCCCATTATGGCAGCATCTTTGTGTAAGTAGAGAAATTTCACCTTCATAACTTATTCATGGCTGGGATAAGGATCCAGCCTTGGTGAGAATCACTGCAAAGCAGCATTATCAGTCCTTCTCACTTCCTTAGGGACAGCTCTCGTTCATTCTTCCCAAGGATCAATGAGAGTAGCTTTCCTTAATTTAGAACATCTGAATAGATTTAGTGGAGAAATGCTGACGTTTGTATGTACTTCCTGGCTTTTGATTATTTCTTGATGTAATTTTCTCTCTTAAAATGGGGACAACATGGCCCGTGTCTTTAAGATTTAATAAAACAATAAGCCAAGGGCAGGATGTGGGACAACCTTGATGAGAAAGAGCACAGGGCTTGGCCTAAGTTGGCTAAGGTTTGAATTTGGAGGCCAATAACAAGCTGTGTATCCTTGGAAAAGTGACACAACTTCTCTGAGCCAAATCTCTAATGAGAATATACTACTACCTCTCTCACAGTGTTGTCGTTAGTTGCACACAGATTAGTTCTCAGCTACCTGCAAAATGGAGAGTATTTATTGGTTTTCACGAGTAGGAGAAACGAAAAGAACCTTGATTCTAGAGAATTTGAAATCCGTGGATGAATCACCAGAATAAAATGAAGAGCACTCTTTCATTCTAATCTCGGATGACACCTCTACAAAATGAGAAGAGCAGAGAGAAGTGAGTTTCCAAACACCCAGATGTTATAACAATTGTTCCCAGTCATTGAATTTTCACCTTTAAGTCTTACAAGTTTCGAAAAGGTTAATTCAGACAACATACTATTCCTTCTAGTGATAGCTGGATGGGAGGGGTGGGAGATGGAGAAATAAAATAGCAAAGAAGCACAAATTTGCCACTATTTTCAAGTTTCTAAATACCAGCTTTTAATGGAGAGACTGTTTATCTTTGTCAAAGTAACTATTTCATTTCTGTACGGCAATGGAGAGAAAACTTGCAGACAAAATGCTAACTGTATTCCTGTTTAACGTTCAAAATAATTTTTGTCTAAAATGGATAATTCTGTAATAATAGTAGTAATGAACTACTTTTAAGGCTTATCATGTAAGGCACTATTCAAAAGGCTTCATCTGAATTATCTCTTAGATCTGCATGAGAATAAATATTAGACATTAATTTAAAATCGAGGCATTCAACACTAAAAAGTGTTTAGAATACTCATACACTCACCTTCTAGAACCAAAAATTGTTTACTTTGGGTAGTAATCCTAGATAGGAAAATATACCAAAATATAGTCAAATAAAATAAGTGGAAGTGGAAATATATATACAACTCAGTGTCAAAACAACAAGGAATGGACTCTGGTCATCAGCATCTTACCTTTAGTTCCCTGAAAATATTTTTATTGGCTTAGAAAAGCATATATCTTGTGTGTATATTTAAAAATCAGAGACATCTTGAATTATCAAAGAAAACTTTACAGAACACTGAAACATACCAAAAATAGGCTGGGGGGAAGTTGAAAGGAAGGAAACATCTGATTGATGGATAAATAACACAATGCTGTCACTTCCTTGGCAACTGAAGGACGTTTCTCCTTTGTGTCAAGAAACCTTTGCAGTATTTTCAACAATAAATTTGTCGGTTGAATGTGTAGCTGAAAATTTTCACTAGGGGGCAGCCTCTCACTGAAATGCAAGAGGATACTTTCTGCATCATCTGATTTCAGTAAGGAACTGGACCAGGGAGGCGCACATTCTGGGTTCAGCCTCTAAAGGGAAATTTATGCGTCTATAAAATGTTGAATCAGCACAGTCACTCAGTGGCCAGTAAAGGAAGGAAAAAGTCTTGCATAACATTAAAAGCCCAGCATCAATGGATGCTTAGCTGTATGGACAGTGTGTGCTTTGAACACAGAACCTTTGCTGTGTGTGTGCGCTGAGCATCGGCAGCTGTCAGGAGTTTTAAGAGGGTCATGGTTTAGCCTCTTTTACAGATACACACACACGCACACACGCACACTGAATTAAAAGCCCCTGTGCAAGTAAACATTTTACAGTTGGGAAGGAATTGAAACAAGGATTGATTAATCCTTCACCTCTTAAAACCTAGGTTTAAACTGAGCAAAACACTGCGGCCAGGCTGCTGCTCCACCGCTTCGTGACTTTTATATGACCCTTTCTACCCACCTATTGTTTTTCCTCTTTGCCACTCTTTCTCTTGCGTTTTATATTCCTCAAGTGATCTCACCTAACAAAATCAACAGCCCAGGTCCCGAGGAGAGTCGTGACTGTGTTTTTTTAACCGGGTTCTGAATGGTCTCAGCATTACGCAGAGGCGATATTTGAAAGGTGATACTGCCCAGTTCCTCTGCAGCCAGCAGAGCTGCGGGTCCTATTGTGTCTGTGATTGTAAAGGCATCTGAGAGCCCTGACACCCCTGAGCAACTGGTGTGACCTTGTGTGGTCTGGGAACCGGGACAGAGCTAGGGTGGCCAGGCACATTGTCACCCAGGACCCTCAGGCAACATAAGCTGGCCGTAGGGGTGCTTGTGGAAACTTGGGGACCACTCCCAGAAGCCTGCGTTGGAAATGGAGCTTTAAAACGAGAAAAGAAAAGGAATTCGTTAGATTAGAGGTGGGCATCCACAGAAACTAAGGCCCACAGAATCGGTAATTTTGCAGTAAGCTGGAGGCTAGAACTTGTGGCAGTTAGAAAGCATGACCCGTGTGGGCTCTGTAGCCAGACCAGAGTTTGAATCCTAGCTCTGTCTACTACTGGCTGGATGACTTTGGGAACGTTACTTAACTTCTTTGCGCCTCAGGTTCTTTTTGTATAAAATGAGTGCTTAGAATAGTGCCCGGAACGTAATGAGTTTCAATGAAAGTTAGCTATTATTATTATTGATGTTATATTATTGTTATTAGGATGCAGAGATAAGGGAAGAGGACTTCAAGAAAAGTGTCAGTTTCCCCAGCTGTAAAATGGGGGTAACAGTAGAGCCCACTTTATAGAGGTGTTGTAAGATTTAAATAAGCTACTATATGTGAAGTGCTTAGAATAGTACTTGGCAAATAGTAAGGGCTCAATAAAGTATTGTCACTGTTACTAGTAACCTGGATGGAGATAACGCTACTTTCCACCCTAAAGAGCTATACAGACATAGAGAGTGGACTTGAGGACACAGGGAGGGGGAAGGGTAAGCTGGGACGACGTGAGAGAGTGGCGTGGACATATATACACTAACAAATGTAAAATAGATAGCTAGTGGGAAGCAGCCACATAGCACAGGGAGATCAGCTCGGTGCCTTGTGACCACCTAGAGGGGTGGGATAGGGAGGGTGGGAGGGAGACGCAAGAGGGAGGGGATATGGGGATATATGTATACATATAGCTGATTCACTTTGTTATAAAGCAGAAACTAACACAACATTGTAAAGCAACTTTACTCCAATAAAGATGTTAAAAAACAAACAAGAGCTATAGAGTTGTGTGAGGAATGCATATGTATTTACTGCATCATCATCCCCCAGGATGCTCAATAAATGCCATTCATTCTATTACTTAGCTTGATAATCCTGATACATGCTTAGTATCCATGCGTGTCAGAGGGAAAACTAATTTCAGTAATGGGGACCTAGAGTTTATATATAGTCGTTCCTATAAAGCAGTGGGTCAATCATTTTATGTTCTGGAGCCTCTTTGATAATCTGAAGATATCTATGGATTCTTACCCCAGGAAAAAAGCATATACCTGCCCACCATATTGCCTACACATTCAGAGGCTTTTAAGCCTGTCTTTTTTTTTTTTTTTAACCATCTTTATTGGGGTATAATTGCTTTACAATGGTGAGTTAGTTTCTGCTTTATAACAAAGTGAATCAGCTATAGATATACATATGTTCCCATATGTCTTCCCTCTTGCATCTCCCTGCCTCCCACTCTCCCCATCCCACCCCTCCAGGCTGTCCCAAAGCCCCGAGCTAATATCCCTGTGCCTTGCGGCTGCTTCCCCCTAGCTATCTACCTTACTACGTTTGTTAGTGTGTATATGTCCATGACTCTCTCTCGCCCTGTCAAAACTCACCCTTCCCCCTCCCCATATCCTCAAGTCCGTTCTCCAGTAGGTCTGCGTCTTTATTCCTGTCTTACCCCTAGGTTCTTCATGACATTTTTTTCCCTTAAATTCCATATATATGTGTTAGCATACGGTATTTGTCTTTGTATTTCTGACTTACTTCACTCTGTATGACAGACTCTAGGTCTATCCATCTCATTACAAATAACTCAGTTTCATTTCTTTTTAAGGCTGAGTAATATTCCATTGTGTATATGTGCCATATCTTCTTTATCCATTCGTCTGATGATGGGCGCTTAGGTTCTTTCCATCTCCGGGCTATTGTAAATAGAGCTGCAATGAACATTTTGGTACATGACTCTTTTTGAATTTTGGTTTTCTCAGGGTATATGCCCAGTAGTGGGATTGCTGGGTCATATGGTAATTCTATTTGTAGTTTTTTAAGGAACCTCCATACTGTTCTCCATAGTGGCTGAACCAATTCACATTCCCACCAGCAGTGCAAAACTGTCCCCTTTTCTCCACACCCTCTCCAGCATTTATTGTTTCTAGATTTTTTGATGATGGCCATTCTGACTGGTGTGAGATGATATCTCATTGTAGTTTTGATTTGCATTTCTCTAATGATTAATGATGTTGAGCATTCTTTCATGTGTTTGTTGGCATTCTGCATATCTTCTTTGGAGAAATGTCTATTTAGGTCTTCTGCCCATTTTTGGATGGGGTTGTTTGTCTTTTTGTTATTGAGCTGCATGAGCTGCTTGTAAATTTTGGAGATTAATCCTTTGTCAGTTGCTTCATTCGCAAATGTTTTCTCCCATTCTGAGGGTTGTCTTTTGGTCTTGATTATGGTTTCCTTTGCTGTGCAAAAGCTTTGAAGTTTCATTAGGTCCCATTTGTTTATTTTTGTTTTTATTTCCATTACTCTAGGAGGTGGGTCAGAAAGGATCTTGCTGTGATTTATGTCATAGAGTGTTCTTCCTATGTTTTCCTTTAAGAGTTTGATAATTTCTGGCCTTACATTTAGGTCTTTAATCCATTTTGAGCTTATCTTTGTGTATGGTGTTAGGGAGTGATCTAATCTCATACTTTTACATGTACCTGTCCAGTTTTCCCAGCACCATTTATTGAAGAGGCTGTCCTTTCTCCACTGTACATTCCTGCCTCCTTTATCAAAGATAAGGTGTCCATATGTGCGTGGGTTTATCTCTGGGCTTTCTGTCCTGTTCCACTGATCTATCTTTCTGTTTTTGTGCCAGTACCATACTGTCTTGATTACTGTTGCTTTGTAGTATAGTCTGAAGTCAGGGAGCCTGATTCCTCCAGCTCCTTTTTTCGTTCTCAAGATTGCTTTGGCTATTCGGGGTCTTTTGTGTTTCCATACAAATTGTGAAATTTTTTGTTCTAGTTCTGTGAAAAATGCCAGTGGTAGTTTGATAGGGATTGCATTGAATCTGTAGATTGCTTTGGGTAGTAGAGTCATTTTCACAATGTTGATTCTTCCCATCCAAGAACATGGTATATCTCTCCATCTATTTGTATCATCTTTAATTTCTTTCATCAGTGTCTTATAATTTTCTGCATACAGGTCTTTCGTATCCTTAGGTAGGTTTATTCCTAGATATTTTATTCTTTTTGTTGCAATGGTAAATGGGAGTGTTTTCTTGATTTCACTTTCAGACTTTTCATCATTAGTATATAGGAATGCCAGAGATTTCTGTGCATTAATTTTGTATCCTGCTACTTTACCAAATTCATTGATTAGCTCTAGTAGTTTTCTGGTAGCATCTTTAGGATTCTCTATGTATAGTATCATGTCATCTGCAAACAATGACAGCTTTACTTCTTTTCCTATTTGGATTCCTTTTATTTCCTTTTCTTCTCTGATTGCTGTGGCTAAAACTTCGAAAACTATGTTGAATAAGAGTGGTGAGAGTGGGCAACCTTGTCTTGTTCCTGATCTTAGTGGAAATGCTTTCAGTTTTTCACCATTGAGGATGATGTTTGCTGTGGGCTTGTCATATATGGCCTTTATTATGTTGAGGAAAGTTCCCTCTATGCCTACTTTCTGGAGGGTTTTTATCATAAATGGGTGTTGAATTTTGTCGAAAGCTTTCTCTGCATCTATTGAGATGATCATATGGTTTTTCTCCTTCAATTTGTTAATATGGTTTATCACATTGATAGATTTGCGTATATTGAAGAATCCTTGCATTCCTGGAATAAACCCCACTTGATCATGGTGTATGATCCTTTTAATGTGCTGTTGGATTCTGTTTGCTAGTATTTTGTTGAGGATTTTTGCATCTATGTTCATCAGTGATATTGGCCTGTAGTTTTCTTTCTTGTGACATCCTTGTCTGGTTTTGGTATCAAGGTGATGGTGGCCTTGTAGAAGGAATTTGGGAGTGTTCCTCCCTCTGCTATATTTTGGAAGAGTTCGAGAAGGATAGGTGTTAGCTCTTCTCTAAACGTTTGATAGAATTAAGCCTGTCTTAAAGCCCATCTAGGGATTCCACAGAAATGCATGAGCCCTGGGTGGGGGTGGGAGGGCAGGGGTCTAAGAATTCCTGCAATATACAGAAGAATATAACTGGAAGGGATGATTCTTCATACAGATTTCATCAGTAAGAATAGGGTTAGGAAGATGCCAAAAAAATCAGTACATGCCCTTAACCCATGGTTCTCAAACTGTTGGTGGTGGAGGGAGAATAATAACCTGGATGCTTATTAAAATTAAGATTCTTGGCCTGTCCCACCAGGTATTTTAGTTGTCTTAGGTTTACTAAGCCCAGAAAACTGAATTTTAACAGGCACCCAGTTGATTTTGATATAGGAGGCCCTTAAAGCACACTTTGAAAACTATTTCCTGACTTTCCAATGAACTTGTATCAGGTCTGAAAGACATTGGGTCCGGACTAAAGTAGAATTATTAAAAAAGAAAAAAAAGAAATTGTTTCTATCTTAAACCTCAATACACTATTTATCTAAACTAAGCATTGCAATTAGTTTAGAAGAGGAATGAAAGAGGAATAAAACTGCAGCTCTCTAGAAGGGTCTGGTAGAAGGTTTTGCTTGAGAGACACAAGTCATATCACCAAAAGATTAGATGACAGGCATTTTGGTGACCTCAATCCCATTCTCGTTACTAACACTGCTGCCTATCTTGGCTCCAATAAAGTTGACATGTCCTGTGTTATCTTGTATTTTGGGATATGAACTTATTTATTTCCTCCAACCATATTATCTGATTATGATTGCTTTTCTCAGCCAGGTGGCAAACTTGAGGTAAGGAACCATACTTGATTATTTATCCGTATTCCTCCACCTAGATACCTGGTAGAGTGCTCAGTTGATACGTTTTATAGGCTCACTAACTGCTAAATTAACTTACAATGTAATACGGTTGAAAGGCAATAACATGGATTTCATGACTGTAATTAACATGCTTCTAGGCATGGCCATGGAGAAGGGCTTCGTGGTAGAGTGAACTCAAAGTCATTTTGATTACACTCCTCTCCTAGACACAATACAGAGGATGAAAACAAACTTGTTTAGGCTGCATCGCTGGCCGTTCTAATAGTGTTGGGAAACATTCTCTTTATATGGACCTGGTTTTTGTGGGCTCACTTTGTCTGGATTTTTCCTGACTTCTTGGATGTCCCCAAGGGCAGGGGTGGTGCCTCTTCCTTCCCTCTTTTTACACTGTCGACAATGTTAATGACGAACTCAAGACAGAGCAAGGGCTGAAGTAAATGTTGTCTTCTGACCCCCTGAGGCAGGTGGGGGACAATGACCTCCCTGGTTAGTGCAGAAACCCAGAGAGTATCTGCTGACTCAAAGCCATCAGCCTCCAAAAATCAGGTTTTCAGGGCCCAGAGATGAGACCAGATATTCACCTCAATAACACCAGTGTTTGTGGCTCTGGATACAACTGATATTATAGAGATTATTTATATCTCAAACTGTTTTTATTTTTTAGAGTCACTGTCACATGAGCCCCTGTTTTTGGTCACCCGTATTCCTCTCTACCCAGTGTCCTCCTGTGGTAGAGGCCTCTTTGTAGGAATATTCTTGAACTACGCGGAGCACCCACCACCAAGGCCCACACTTGGGCAGATGTCTCCCAGGCCAGCACAGTGATGCTGAGCTAAGGCTACAGGCTCCTCTGCTCTTTTTTTTTTTTTTTAATTCAATTTATTTAAACTAAAAAACCAAAACCCAAAACAGTTCACCCATTTCTCTTCAAACTGCTATTTTAATACAATGAGAAGGACATTAGGGACATTTATACAAAAAATTTCTCAAGCATTTAGTACTGGGCCGTGTTTGAAATTCCCATAAACCTCATTACTTCTGAACCTCAAATGAAATTCTTTGCTCCTACCTGAATGCAATTGCCTGAGGATTTAAAAAAAATTGTTTTAGATCCTTCTTTTGGTGGCTATTTTTAAAATGGGCTTTAAAAAGTCTGGAGTCCTAGGAATTTTGCGCAGAAATGTAGCCAAACAGAAAGGCAAAGTAACATACGGCAGTGTTTTAGGCAAATATATGATAACATAAGGACAGCTTAAAAAATGAACATTGGTGCTACCTGGCAGTGCACATCCTGTGTTTTATTAAACCCTGAACATCTGAAAAACAATTTTTAGCATTCATTACCTTTAACTCCCAGAAGAATCTGCCTTTCTAGAGAAAGGCACTTAGAACTGTCACTTAGAAGTGACAGACGACATCATCCTCAGGCCTGTGGGATCTGCTAGGAGCATTCAGCAACTGGAAAGAGAAGGATGAGGTGTTGCAAGTAATCAGGAAACTCAAACCATTTTGAAAAATGTGCAAAGATCAGCTGAGCTACTTTTACTGCCAAGAATTAAAGAATCTTTTTGAAAATGCGGTTCTGCATCACTTATCATCTCAAGGGAATCCAGAGGGTTTTTAAACAAAAGAACACAAGTATAAACCTTACACAGATAACACATAGCACATGGCCATACAAGCCCCCCTAGAAATTCACTTTTTTTAAAAAAAATGACACCAATGAACCATTGAAGATGCTTAAAACAGGTTTATTGAATTGAATGGAAGTGAGCCATGGCTGCACAGCTCTCTTCCAAGGAGGTCATTTGTAGGCGTAAGGAGAGGGGCAGCTTCAGACATTTGTTCCTGGTGAAGTCTAATTGTCAGTGTGCAAAACCAGCACCGGGAGGAAGCATCTATCGTTCCACGGAAGCTTGTGATCTTTCTGAAATGGGTGAAAATCAATGAGATTATAACTGAAATTTTAGCATTGCCCTTCTCAAACCTTACACCCTTCCCTCACTATTACAAGTCTTAGTAGAGGAATTGCTCAGTGGAACACACACAAGAGCAAGAAATGGAGACAGCTAAGCAGCATTTCTTTTATTCACATTTTTTTTTCAGTTGTGGGCGGGTGACTACTGTGTCAGTCAGGCTCCTCCCAGGAAACAGAAGGCACCCTCAGCCGGGAACAGGATTATGAGTCTGGGGAGAGCTGTAGGCATGGAAGAGGGGCTGCCACGAATGAAGCCACTGAGTGGGGAGAGGGGCAGGGGAATAGACATCAGTCTCTATCCCTGCCCTCTGAGCCCAGCCAGTGACTCCTAAGGATCAGAACCCCCTGGAAGCCAGTGGGCCAGCTGATGGTACAGTCAATCCAAGTCAGCTTCCCAGGGCAGAGGGCAAGGCAGAGAATAGGGTAGAACAGGCATGAGGAAAAGCTAAAAAACTAACTGTTGTTCTCACACTTTGGAACAACAAACCATGACAGCAGAGTACAGTGTATATGTGCTGTTTTTTTAAAAAGCAACTTAAATCAGATATTTATTCCCTTTCTTCACTATAAATCCTCATAATACATCTTCACTGACAACCCTGCCGAAGAATCCTAAAGCATGCAGGGTAGAACTTATCTCTTCCAGTTGCTTTACCTTTCTTCTGCCCCACGTGAGCAGAGCATGACACGCATGGCCACGTTTTCAGACCTCCCTGTCTACCTGTTGGTCTTCTTTGATATGAATTCACTGCGAACAAAGACTGCAAAGCTGCACATTCTGGTCTTTGCTAGGCAATAAGCATGTACTCTGTCGTCGTTGTTCACGATGCTAAGATCTTGCAACCAAAACTTATTCATTGGTCCTTTATGTCAGTATCTCAGAGAGGATTATAATCTTGGACTTTGTGTAGGAAATAGGAACTGGGATTTCAAGGCTGCTGTGGAGGTAAATAGCTGGCTGGCTGGAAGAGGAATGAGAGAGTCACTAACTGTTCAACAAACATTCATGAAGCCCTGCTCAATGCTGGACAGTTTGCTAAGTCCAAGGAACACAAAGATATAAGACAAGGGAAACAGACAAGTCCTCCAAGGAATTGCAACTTAATGTGATTAGTGCTTTAATAGAGAACTGGATAATGCCCTGTGATATTAGGAAATGGAGCACCTGGGGAATCAAAGAAGGATTCGCAGAAGAGATGATAAATGAACTGGATCATGGAAAAAGAGTAGGGATTTGCTAAGGGAAGGGCCTGGGTAAGTCATGTTTTGGGCTAGTGTGGCTGTGACTGGTTGGGGTGGGGTGCTAGGAGAGAAGGCCAGAGACCAAGCAATTGGGACTAGTTGGAAAACGCTTCCTTATCTGCTATAATTTTGGAGTATCTTGAACAGTTAATTTAAACATAATACATAATGCATTCTTAATGTTAACCTCCAATCTCTCCTCATTTAGGAAATAAACATCTTTCATCTTCTTTGGTCATACTAGTCCATCATTCTGTGCTCCATGCCAGTTTGCATAAGAATTTAGTGTTAATTTTGCAGAGTCAGTAACTGCTCAATGTTTAGGCTTGGATCTAAGATTGGACTTAGTTAAGCCTTCATGAATCATCTTTCCCTTGCTCAAGCTATTGCTGTCCCCAATTTACTATTGCACAGACTCAAGCAAGGCTGGAACTTAAGCAAGTTTGCTTTTTTGCAGAATATTCCCTGTAAATTATAAGCTGCTATTGTCCAGGAAAGGTTTGTCTCTAGGTCGCTTTTTTTTTTTAATAAATTTATTTATTTTATTTATTTATTTTTGTCTGTGTTGGGTCTTCGTTGCTGCACGTGGGCTTTCTCTAGTTGCGGCGAGCGGGAGCTACTCTTCGTTGCAGTGCATATGCTTCTCATTGTGGTGGCTTCTCGTTGCAGAGCATGGGCTCTAGGCGTGCGGGCTTCATTAGTTGGGGTGTGCGGGCTTCATTAGTTGGGGTGCGCGGGCTTAGTTGCTCCGCAGCACGTGGGATCTTCCTGGACCAGGGCTCGAACCTGTGTTCTCTGCATTGGCAGGCAGATTCTTAACCACTGCGCCACCAGGGAAGCCCTCTAGGTCGCTTTTACTTTTCTCTCTCTGGTTATGCTTTGATTTGTCTATAGGGACAGGCTGAGCAAAGAGGGAAGCTATATAAGCAGCTCATAATTTTGATGAAAAATAGAACAACGTTCAGATTGTTTAGTACCTGAAAGTAGAAGGCAATATTTCTGCTATTTTTTAGCCTTTTCACTTTATTAGGCTTTTGTGAATCACATGGGCTATAACTTTTTCTTAAACCATTTCATGCTCTATGATAGGTATGATAAGAATAACTTTAGGGCTTCCCTGGTGGCACAGTCGTTGAGAGTCCGCCTGCTGATGCAGGGGACACGGGTTCATGCCCCGGTCCGGGAAGATCCCACATGCCGTGGAGCGGCTGGGCCCGTGAGCCATGGCCGCTGAGCCTGTGCGTCCGGAGCCTGTGCTCCGCAACGGGAGAGGCCACAGCAGGGAGAGGCCCACGTACCACAAAAAAAAAAAAAAAAAAAAAAAAAGAATAACTTTATTTAAACTGGATTCAATTTTATTTCATAGCAAGCAAATACAAAAGGATCCTAAAGTACTTAATTATTGCCCTTATTTATCCATTTTACTATAGTTATTGGCTAGCCATGAATAGGGAGGAAAAAAATTACCAACAATGGCTGGGAAAGGTGATAAATTCTAGCTGACTCTAAGTTTCTGTGATGAAGGGACAGGTTAAAGTGACCCTTGAATCATTACTAGTGGGAGTTACAAAATGGGGTCATAAAGTATTTCAGTGCAAGAATAACATTTAGGGGGCTTCCCTGGTGGCGCAGTGGTTGAGAGTCCGCCTGCCGATGGAGGGGACACGGGTTCGTGCCCCGGTCTGGGAAGATCCCACATGCCGTGGAGCGGCTAGGCCCGTGAGCCCTGGCCGCTGAGCCTGCACGTCCAGAGCCTGTGCTCCGCAACCGGAGAGGCCACAACAGTGAGAGGCCCGCGTACCGCAAAAAAAACAAAACAAAACAAAAAAAACAAAATCTATGTGAATACATTGTTTGATTTCATTTTAATCCTCAAAAAAAGGTTTTGTAATAAATCCTGGCAGTTATGTTTAGCCCCGTTTTATAGATGAGGAAAATGAATCCCATAGGGAATAAGTGACTTGGCTAAGGTTGCACAAGTGAATAGTGTGGTAGGAACTTGAACATTGTTCTTTTGACTCCAAGGCCCTTATGTTCTTCCCCTTGTATGTCATTGAATAAAGATGGAATTTCTGATCCACCAGAAAAAGGGTGTGAATGCTGAGCTGTTGCTCCAGAGGTTATGTATTTGTCAGAACACTATTGCACAGTCTCCTGGGGCTCCTGGTAACCAATGGTCCACAAGGGTGAGGGCACTGACTATATTAGACCGTGGTCTGAAGTAAAGAAGCAGAGGAAGATTGGTGCCCAAACAAGGAAGCACATGAGCAAAAAACATGCTGGAGAAAGTTGTGATCCAGTTTAACAATTCAACACTTTTGAGCATGTGCTGTGTGCCAGGACCACTGCCAGGAGCTATTTCTGGCACAGTTTCTGCTCTTGAGAATCTCACAGTTCGGAAGGGGAGATAATTAGAAGACAGTGTGACAAATGCAGTATGCAAAGGATGTTATGGGAGCCCACGGTTAGAAATCCATACTCCAGCTGGAGCTAAGGAGCAAGACTGGGGGAGGGAATTAGGAAATGCTTCCCAAAGAAGGTTAAGTCTTGAGCAGAATCTTGAAGTAGAAGTAGGAGTTAATCAAGCAAAAGAAAGGGGAAGAAAGGACATTTCACCTAAAAAGACAAGGAGGTGAGTGAGGGCGTGGGAGATTCAGGTAATTGGTACATCCCTGGTGAGCTTGGGATGTGGAAGGAGATGAGGCTGGAGAGAGACAGGACCAGATAATGAAAAGTAGTGAATACCACATTGACTAAGGAGTTTGTACTTTATTCTGCAGACCAGACAAGGGAAAGCTATTTCAGGTTTTGTTTTTAATTGAGACAAAATTCACATAACATAAAACTAACCATTTTAAAGTGTACGTACAATTCAGTGGCATTTAGCACATTTCCGGTGTTGTGCCCCGGCACCTCTATTTGGTTCCAAAACATATCATCATCCAGAAAAGAAACCCTGTACCCATTAAGCAGTCACTCTCTATTCGCCTTTCCCCCAGCCCCTGGCAACCACTAATCTATTTTCTGTCTCTAAGGGTTTCACCTATTCTGGATATTTCATTTAAATGCAATCATTTATTATGGGATCTTATGTGTCCAGCTTCTTCCACTTAGTATAATGTTTTTGAGGCTCATCCATGTTGTAGTAAGTATCAGTACTTCATTCTTTTTATGGATGAATAATATTCCATTGTACAGATATATCACAACATATTTATTCATTCATGACTTCATGGAAGTTTGGGTTATTTCCTCCTTTGGGCTATTGTGAATAGTGCTACAATGAACATTTATGTACAAGTTTTTGTTGGAATACCTGTTTTCAGTTCTTTGAGTATATAATTAAGAGTGGAAGCCCTGGGTCATACAGTAATTCTATGCTTAATTTTTGAGGAATTGCCAAACTGTTTTCCACAACGATTGCACTATTTGACATTCCACCAGCAATGTGAGTAGGTTCCAGTTATTTCCACAGCCACTCCAACAGTTGTTATTTTCCATTAAAAAAACATTATAACCATCCTACTGGGTGTGAAGTGGTGTCTTATTACAGTTTTGATTTGTATTTCCCTAGTGATCAGTGATGTTGAGCATCTTTTCATGTGCTTGTTGACCATTTGTATGTCTTCTTTGGAGGATTGTCTATTCAAGTCCTTTACCTATATTTTAATTGGATTGCCTTCCTGTTGTTGAGTTGTTGGAGTTCTGTATATATTCTGGATGTTAGACTTTTTTTTTTTTAACATCTTTATTGGAGTATAATTGCTTTACAATGGTGTGTTAGTTTCTGCTTTATAACAATGTGAATCAGCTATACATACACATATATCCCTATATCTCCTCCCTCTTGTGTCTCCCTCCCACCCTCCCTATCCACCCCTCTAGGTGGTCACAAAGCACCAAGCTGATCTCCCTGTGCTATGCGGCTGCTTCCCACTAGCTATCTGTTTTACATTTGGTAGTGTATGTATGTCCATGCCACTCTCTCACTTTGTCCCAGCTAACCCGTCCCCCTTCCCGCATCCTCAAGTCCATTCTCTATATCTGCGTCTTTATTCCTGCCCTGCCCCTAGGTTCTTCAGAACCTTTTTTTTTTTTAGATTCCATATATAAACTGTGTTAACATACCGTATATGTTTTTAACTTTCTGACTTACATCACTCTGTATGACAGACTCTACGTCCATCCACCTCACTACAAATAACTCAATTTCGTTTCTTTTATGGCTGAGTAATATTCCATCGTATATATGTGCCACATTTTCTTTATCCATTCATCTGTCGATGGAACTTATGTTGCTTCCATGTCCTGGCTATTGGAAATAGAGCTGCAGTGACCATTGTGGTACATGACTCTTTTTCAATGATGATTTTTTCAGGGTATATGCCCAGTAGTGGGATGGCTGGGTCGTATGGCAGTTCTATTTTTAGTTTTTTAAGGAACCTCCATACTGTTCTCCATAGTCGCTGTATCGATTTACATTCCCCCGAACAGTGCAAGAGGGTTCTCTTTTCTCCACACCCTCTCCAGCATTTATTGTTTGTAGATTTTTTGATGATGGCCATTCTGATCTGTGTGTGATGATACCTGATTATAATTTTGATTTGCATTTCTCTAACAATTAGTGATGTTGAACATCCTTTCATGAGTTTGTTGGCAATCTGTTTATCTTCTTTGGAGAAATGTTTATTTAGGTCTTCTGCCCATTTTTGGATTCGGTTTGTTTTTTTGATATTGAGCTGCATGAGCTGCTTGTAAATTTTGGAGATTAATCCTTTCTAAGTTGCTTCATTTGCAAACATTTTCTCCCATTCTGAGGGTTGTCTTTTGGTCTTGTTTATGGTTCCCTTTGCTGTGAAAAAGCTTTTACGTTTCATTAGGTCCCGTTTGTTTATTTTTGTTCTTATTTCCATTTCTCTAGGAAGTGGGTCAAAAAGGATCTTGCTGTGATTTATGTCATAGAGTATTCTGTGTATGTTTTCCTCTAAGAGTTTTATAGTATCTGGCCTTACATTTAGGTCTTTAATCTATTTTGACTTTATTTTTGTGTATGGTGTTAGGGAGTGTTCTAATTTCATTCTTTTACATATAGCTGTCCAGTTTTCCCAGCACCACTTATTGAAGAGACTGACTTTTCTCCATTGTATATTCTTGCCTCCTTCATCAAAAATAAGGTGACCATATGTGCGTGGGTTTATCTCTGGGCTTTCTGTCCTGTTCCATTGATCTATATTTCTCTTTTTGTGCCATTACCATATTGTCTTGATTACTATAGCTTTGTGATATAGTCTGAAGTCTGTGAGCCTGATTCCTTCAGCTCCATTTTCCTTTCTCAAAATTGCTTTGGCTATTCTGGGTCTTTTGTGTTTCCATGCAAATTGTGAAATATTTTGTTCTAGTTCTGTGAAAAATGCCATTGGTAGTTTGAGAGGGATTCCTTTGA
This sequence comes from Phocoena phocoena, assembly GCF_963924675.1. NCBI lineage: Eukaryota > Metazoa > Chordata > Mammalia > Artiodactyla > Phocoenidae > Phocoena > Phocoena phocoena. The sequence continues at coordinate 44,564,925 of NC_089225.1, read as the reverse complement.
ATCTGTAGGTTGCTTTGGGTAGTATAGTCATTTTCACAATATTGATTATTCGAATCCAAGAACATGGTATATCTCTCCATCTGTTTGTATCATCTTTAATTTCTTTCATCAGTGTCTTATAGTTTTCTGAATACAGGTCTTTTGTCTTCTTAGGAAGGTTTATTCCTAGGTATTTTATTCTTTTTGTTGCAGTGGTAAATTGGAGTGCTTTCTTAATTTCTCTTTCACATTTTTCATCATTAGTGTATAGGAATGCAAGCGATTTCTGTGCATTAATTTTGTATCCTGCTACTTTACCAAATTCATTGATTAGCTCTAGTAGTTTTCTGGTAGCATCTTTAGGATTCTAGGATTCTCTATGTATAGTATCATGTCATCTGCAAACAGTGACAGCTTTACTTCTTCTTTTCTGATTTGGATTCCTTTATTTCTTTTTTTTCTCTGATTGCTGTGGCTAAAACTTCCAAAACCATGTTGAATAATAGTGGTGAGAGTGGAAAACCTTGTCTTGTTCTGATCTTAGGGGAAATGGTTTCAGTTTTTCACCATTGAGAATGATGTTGGCTGTGGGTCTTTCATATATGGCCTTTATTATGTTGGGGTAAGTTCCCACTATTCCTGCTTTCTGGAGGGTTTTTATCATAAATGGGTTCTGAATTTTGATGAAAGCCTTTTCTGCATCTATTGAGATGATCATATGATTTTTACCCTTCAAATTGTTAATATGGTGTATCACATTGATTGATTTGCATATATTGACAAATCCTTGCATACCTGGGATAAACTCCGCTTGATCATGGTGTATGATCCTTTTAATATGCTGTTGGAGTCTGTTTGCTGGTATTTTGTTGAGGATTTTTGCATGTGTGTTCATCAGTGATATTGGCCTATAGTTTTCTTTCTTTGTGACATCTTTGTCTGGTTTTGGTATCAGGGTGATGGTGGCCTCGTAGAATGGGTTTGGGAGTGTTCCTCCCTCTGCTATATTTTGGAAGAGTTTGAGAAGGATAGATGTTAGCTCATCTCTAAATGTTTGGTAGAAGTCGACTGTGAAGCCTTCCGGTCCTGGGCTTTTGTTTGTTGGAAGATTTTTAATCACAGTTTCAATTTCAGTCCTTGTGATTGGTCTGTTTATATTTTCTATTTCTTCCTAGTTCAGTCTCGGAAGGTTATGCTTTTCTAAGAATTTGTCCATTTCTTCCAGGTTGTCCCTTTTTTTGCCGTATTGTTGCTTATAGTAATCTCTCCTGATCCTTTGTATTTCTGCAGTGTCAGTTGTTACTTCTCCTTTTTCATTTCTAATTCTATTGATTTGAGTCTTCTCCGTTTTTTTCTTGATGAGTCTGGCTAATGGTTTATCAGTTTTGCTTATCTTCTCAAAGAACCAGGTCTTAGTTTTATTGTCCTTTGCTATTGTTTTCTTCATTTCTTTTTCATTTATTTCTGATCTGATCTTTATGATTTCTTTCCTTCTGCCAACTTTGGGTAATTTTTGCTCTTCTTTCTCTAATTGCTTTAGGTGTAAAGTTAGGTTGTTTATTTGAGATGTTTCTTGTTTCTTGAGGTAGGTTTGTATTGCTATAAACTTCCCTCTTAAAACTGCTTTTGCTGCATCCCATAGGTCTTGGATTGTCGTGTTTTCATTGTCATTTGTTTTTAGGTATTTTTTGATTTCCTCTTTGATATCTTCAGTGATCTCTTGGTTATTTAGTAGTGTATTGTTTAGCCTCCATGTGTTTGTATTTTTTAAAGATTTTCCCCTGTAATTGATATCTATTCTCATAGTGTTGTGGTTGGAAAAGATACTTGATACAATTTCAAATTTCTTAAATTTACCAAGGCTTGATTTGTGACCCAAGATATGATCTATCCTGGAGAATGTTCCATGAGCACTTGAGAAGAAAGTGTATTTTGTTGTTTTTGGATGGAATATCCTATAAATATAAATTTAGTCCATCTTTTTTAATGTATCATTTAAAGCTTGTGTTTCCGTATTTATTTTCATTTTGGATGATCTGTCCATTGGTGAAAGTGGGGTGTTAAAGTCTCCTACTATGATTGTGTTACTGTCGATTTCCATTTTATGGCTGTTAGCATTTGCCTTATGTATTGAGGTGCTCCTATGTTGGGTGCATAAATATTTACTATTGTTATATCTTCTTGGATTGATCCCTTGATCATTATGTAGTGTCCTTATTTATCTCTTGTAATAGTCTTTATTTTAAAGTCTATTTTGTCTGGTATGGGAATTGCTACTCCAGCTTTCTTTTGATTTCCATTTGCATGGAATATGTTTTTCCATCCACTCTCTTTCAGTCTGTATGTGTCCCTAATTCTGAAGTGGATCTCTCGTAGATAGCATATATATGGGTCTTGTTTTTGTATCCATTCAGCCAGTCTATGTCTTTTGGTTGGAGCATTTAATCCATTTACATTTAAGGTTGTTATCGTTATGTGTGTTCCTATTACCATTTTCTTAATTGTTTTGGTTTTGTTATTGTAGGTCTTTTCCTTCTATTGTGTTTCCTGCCTGGACAAGTTCCTTTAGCATTTGTTGTAAAGCTGGTTTGGCGGTGCTGAATTCTCTTAGCTTTTGCTTATCTGTAAAGATTTTAATTTCTCCATCAAATCTGAATGAGATCCTTGCTGGGTAGAATAATCTTGTTTGTAGGTTTTTCCCTTTCATCAGTTTAAGTATGTCCTGCCTTTCCTTTCTGGCTTGCAGAGTTTCTGCTGAAAGATCAGCTGTTAACCTTATGGGGATTCCCTTGTATGTTATTTGTTGTTTTTCCCTTGCTTCTTTTAATATTTTTCTTTGTATTTAATTTTTGATAGTTTGATTACTATGTGTCTTGGCATGTTTCTCCTTGCGTTTATCCTATATGGGACTCTCTGCATTTCTTGGACTTGACTGACTATTTCCTTTTCCATATTTGGGAAGTTTTCAACTATAATCTCTTCAAATATTTTCTCAGTTGCTTTCTTTTTCTCTTTTTCTTCTGGGACCCCTATTATTCGAATGTTGGTGCATATAATGTTGTCCCAGAGGTCTGTGAGACTGTCCTCAATTCTTTTCATTCTTTTTTCTTTATTCTGCTCTACTGTAGTTATTTCCACTATTTTATCTTCCAGGTCACTTATCCGTTCTTCTGCCTCAGTTATTCTGCTAGAGAATTTTCAATTTCATTTATTGTGTTGTTCATCATTGTTAGTTAGCTCTTTAGTTCTTCTAAGTCCTTGTTAAACGTTTCTTGTATTTTCTGCATTTTGTTTCCAAGATTTTGGATCATCTTTACTATCATTACTCTAAATTCTTTTTCAGGTCGACTGCCTAGTTCCTCTTCATTTGTTTGGTCTGGTGGGTTTTTACCTTGCTCCTTCATCTGCTGTGTGTTTCTCTGTCTTCTCATTGTGCTTAACTTACTGTGTTTGTGGTCTCCTTTTTGTAGGCTGCAGGTTCATAGTTCCCATTGTTTTTGGTGTCTGCCCCCATGGGTAAGGTTGGTTCAGTGGGTTGTATAGGCTTCCTGGTGGAGGGGACTGGTGCCTCTTTTCTGGTGGATGAGGCTGGATCTTGTCTTTGTGTTGGGCAGGACTTCATCTGGTGCTGTGTTTTGGGGTGTCTGTGACCTTATTATGATTTTAGGCAGCTTCTCTGCTAATGGGTGTGGTTGTGTTCCTGTCTTGATAGTTGTTTGGCATAGGGTATCCAGCATTGCAGCTTGCTGGTTGTTAAGTGGAGCTTGGTCTCATTGTTGAGATGGAGATCTCTGAGAGAGCTTTCGCCTTTTGACATTACATGGAGCTGGGAGGTCTCTGGTGGACCAATGTCATGAACTCAGCTCTCCCAGCTCAGAGACACAGGCCTGACACCCGGCCAGAGCACCAAGACTCTGTCAGCTGCACAGCTCAGAAGAAACGGGAGAAAAAATGAAAAAATTAAAAAAATAAATAAAACAAAGTTATTAAAATTATTAAGAATAAAAAAATTAAAAAGTAAGAAAAAAGAAAGAAAGAAGTGAGCAACCAAACCAAGAAACAAATCCAACAATGATAAGTGCTAAAAACTATACTAAAAGAATAATATAAAATAAAAGGACAGACAGAACCCTAGGACAAATGGTAAAAGCAAAGCTATACAGACAAAATCACACAAAGAAGCATTCACATACACACTTAAAAAAGAGAAAAAGGAAAAAAAATCTATATTAAACAAAAAAAAGGAAGAGAGCAACCAAATCAATAAACAAATCAACCAATGATAATAGACTCTAAATACTAAACTAAGATAAACATAAAACCAGAAACAAATTAGATCCACAAAGCAAACCCCAAGTCTACAGTTGCTCCCAGCGTCCACCGCCTCAATTTTGGGATGATTTGTTGTCTATTCAGGTATTCCAGAGATGCAGCGTCCATCAAATTGACTGTGGAGATTGAATCCACTGCTCCTGTTGCTGCTGGGAGAAATTTCCCTTTCTCTTCTTTGTTCACACAGCTCCTGGGGTTCAGCTTTGTATTTGGACCTGCCTCTGCTTGTAGGTCGCCTGAGGGCGTCTGTTCTTAGCTCAGACAGGACAGGGTTAAAGGAGCAGCTGATTTGGGGGCTCTGGGTCACTCAGGCCATGGGGAGGGAGGGGTATGGAATGTGGGGTGAGCCTGCGGTGGCTGAGACCAGTGTGACGTTGCAATAGCCTGAGGTGCGCCGTGTGTTCTCCGGGGGAAGTTGTCCCTGGATCAGGGGACCCTGGCAGTGGTGGGTTGCACAGGCTCCTGGGAGGGGAGGTGTGGATAGTGACCTGTGTTTGCACACAGGCTTCTTGGTGGCTGTAGTAGCAGCTTTAGCATTTCATGCCTGTCTCTGGTGTCTGCGCTGATAGCCATGGCTCGCACCCATCTTTGGAGCTCGTTTAGGCGGTGCCCCTCTCCTGTGCACCCCAAAACAATGGTCTATTGCCTCTTAGGTGGGTCCAGACTTTTTCCCGGACTCCCTTCCAGCTAGCTGTGGTGCACTAGTTCCCTTCAGGCTGTGTTCATGCAGCCAACCCCAATCCTCTCCCTGGGATCTGAACTCTGAAGCCTGAGCCTCAGCTCCCAGCCCTCACCCGTCCCGGTGGGTGAGCAGACAAGCCTCTCGTGCTGGTGAGTGCTGGTGGGCACCGATCCTCTGTGCGGGAATCTCTCTGCTTTGTCCTCTGCACCCCTGTTGCTGTGCTCTCCTCCATGGCTCTGAAGCTTCCCCCTCCATCCCCCTGTCTCCTGCAGTGAAGGGGCTTCCTAGTGTGTGGAAACTTTTCCTCCTTCAAAGCTCCCTCCCAGAAGTGCAGGTCTTGTCCCTATTCTTTTGTCTCTGTTTTTTCTTTTGCCCTACCTACCCAGGTACGTGGGGAGTTTCTTGCCTTTTGGGAAGACTGAGGTCTTCTGCCAGCATTCACTAGGTGTTCTGTAGGAGTTGTTCCACATGTAGATGTATTTCTGATGTATTTGTGGGGAGGAAGGTGATCTCCATGTCTTACTCCTCTGCCATCTTGAATGTCTCTCCTAGATTCTTATCAGAGATAAGATTTGCAAATATTTTTTCCCATTCTGTGTGTTATCTTTTCACTGTCTTGATCTCTTCACCATCTCTTGATAGTGTCTTTTGATGTACAAACACTTTAAATTTGTAGAAAGTTCCAATTAATTTTGTTATTGTTTTTGTTCTTTGGGCTTTTTGTGCCATATCTAAGATCTATTGCCAAATCCAAGGTCATTAAGAATTTTTCCTATGGTTTCTTCTAAGAATTTTATAGTTTCAGCTCTTACATTTAGGTCTTTGATCCATTTTACTTTTTGTATATGGTGTGAAGTGTATGTCCAACATCACTGTTTTACATGTGGATTTCCAGCTCTATCAGTATCATATTTTGAAGAGACTCTTTTTTTCCCATTAAATGGTCTTTCCACCCTTGTCAGAAATCAATTCACCATATATATTTATGTGTTTTTTCTTCACTCTCAATTCTAGTCCATTGATCATATGACTATCCTTACATCAATACCACACTGTTTTGATTATTGCTGCCTTTGTGGTAGTTTTGAAAGTGGGAAATATGAGTCCTTCAATTTTACTTTCTTTTTTGCAGATGCTTTTAGCTATTGCAATTACATATACATTTTAAGGTCAGCTTTTTCATGTCTGCAAAAAATGCTGTTGGGATTTTGATAAGGATTGCATTGAAACTGTTCATCAATTTTGTGACACATTTTTCTCCAGGTTTCCTTTAATTAATTCTTTGTCCATGATGTCCTTAATCTCTTTCAGTATATTTAAGATAGTAGATTGAAAGTCTTTGTCTAGTAAGTCCAATGTTTGTGCTTCCTTGGAGACAGTGTCTCTTAATTTTTCTCTTTTTTCCTCCCAGTGAATGGCCATACTTTCTGCCTCATACTTTTTTGTTGAAAACTGGACATTTTAAGTATTATAATGTGGCAACTCTGAAAGTCATACTCTCTCCCCTCTCTGGGCTTTGTTGATGCTGCTTGTTTTGGGTTATTGTTGTTTGCTTATTTAGTGGATTTCTAAACTATTTTTATAAAGTTTGTATTCTTTGTCATGTGTAGCTAATGAAATCTGTGTTCTATCAGCTTGGTGGTCACCCAGTGTTTTCCTTAAATGCTTGGAGGCAAAAAAGAAACAAACAAAAAACTCTTCCTGTCTTTGCAGATTGGCTCTGGTTGGGGGGTACTTAAAGAGTTAGCCATGCTATTTACAACTCTGTCTTTTCCTGTTTGTTCTGAGTTTGAAGGTCAGTCAGAGGTGAAAGCTTAGGGTCTTCTCAGGACTTTTCTGAGCATTCATTCAGCTCTGGGAATGTGTGTGGTCTTTTCAATTCCCCAGTATATGTAGGAGCCTCTAAATTCCCTATCCTCCCCTGTATCTCCTTTCCTTATCTCTTCTTTCCCCAGGCTTTTCAGTTTGTCTGTTCTTTGTCCTGACTGTTATCCCTTGCCTCAGGCTCCTGTGGTCAATGCATTTGCTTTTAAATGCTTTTGCTTTTAAATGCTTTTGGCAAATGCCACCTGGGGAAGTCACTCCAACATTTGGAATGCTCTGAGTAGAGCAAAACAAATGCATGCCCTTGCATTGGTCCTTTAAGGAGCCACCAAAGAAGCTGAAACACACAACCACAATTCTTCCAGACTAATGTCTATATTGCTTCCTCTGCCACAAACAGCTTATATCAGAAGTGCATGCTACCATCTTCATGGCTGCTCTGGGGAATGAGGGATGGTAAGTGGGCAATACAAAATGTCACAGTGCTCTTACCGCGGTGCAGCAGCTTCTTTTATCATTGTTTTTCCTAGTTGTTGTGAACATTTGACTAGATTCCAGTGTTTTGCAAAACTTGATTCTTACAGTTTGTGCCAGCTTCTTAGTTGCTTCTTTTTCTTTCATGTATTAAAAATTTTTTTTTCATTTTGGTAAAACATATATAAATAAAGCTTGCTATTTAAACAAGTTTTTAGTGCACAATTCAGTGTCATTGAGTACATTCACAGTGTTGTGTAACCAGCAGTATCTATTAGTTGCTTTTATGAAGGGGTGGAGCTCTGGAATTTTCCACTCTGCCATTTTCAGTGATGTTATTTTCTACTTCAGGTTTTTGAGGAGGGAAATAGTGTGGCATGATGTGTGTTCGAAAAGTTAGCGGGTTAGTGACTAAAATTTTATTGATGATAAAAATATTTGTTAAGATATAGGGTACACTGGACCTCTTGGTACTACTTTTTTCTACTTCCAGTGAATCTACAATTATTTCAAAGTAAAAAGTTAAAAAAATATAATAAGTAATGTATTTCAGGATCTTATATATATTTTAATTCAGATATTTGAAGGGTAAAAGCTTAAATTCAAAATAGCAGATCAAACCAGAGGCAAAGAAGTACACAGAGAAGCAGTGTACATAGTTTCCAAGAAAATCCTGGGATCATGCTTGCCATTGCACAAAAGAGCAGTCAGGATAGAATCACATTGAGAACTGAACAAGTCTGAAAGAACATTTGGCTTGATTTGAAGGGAAAAAAAGATTGGGTTGGAATGAGTGTTAAAACAAGCTCTCACAGGACCAGGTTTGGCATCATGCAAACAAAATATAACTGAACAACAACAAAAACAAATTAGCAAGAACAAAGGAAGAAGAAACTAGACCTCAAAAATAAATATATGCTAGAGGAAAGGGATCAAAACCTACTCTAGGTATCATAGTATAAGAAAAAACTTTTTCCTTCTTATGTTCAGGAACTGAGCTCCTGCAAATTAAACTGACAAAAGACAGATTAACAGGAGAAAAGTCATACAAATTTTATTTGATGTTAATATTTTAATTTTTAGGTGTATATGGGGTTCTCACCGAAAAGGAAGTGAAAACCCAAAGACAAGGTTAGGCTTGAGAGCTTATATACCGTTTTAACAAAAAGTGATGCATTTGCGGACAAGTGACAAGATGAAGGAAAAGTATTTGGGCTTCTAGGAGTGATAAATTGTGGGAAAATGAATATGTGGCAGGGGGAGAACTAATGGAAGATAAGGGTTATTTCAGTAAGCTTTATTTATGCAGGTTCAAGTCAGTGCTGTCCCCAATGATGAGCTGCCTCCTCTTCCAGGTATTGGAGAGGAGAGAGGGGACACTTTCACAAAGGGAGATTTATACCCTGTCTTTAAGGCATAAAGGGGGGAGAGTAGAGAGTTTTTTCTGCATCTGTTATTTCCCAATTTCCTTCAGCTCAAAATAATCCTTACACATATTTTGTAGCATATTTTGGGGTGGAATATTCTGATCCCCTTCAGTACTTTAAGGAAAATGGAATTTAATACAGAGAATTAGATGCTCACAAAACCATTAGCAGAACAGAAGAGCAGGCTCTAGAGGGGGACAAGTAATGACTTCCGGAACACAAAGGATAGGACCCTTATGGGGTGCTGCACTCTCAATCACAAAGTATAAAATAGGGGTTAAGAAAGCCAGGATTAAGAACACACGAATATTGCTATCAAAAATGCTTCTTGGGCTTCCCTGGTGGCACAGTGGTTGAGAGTCCGCCTGCCGACACAGGGGACACGGGTTCGTACCCCGGTCCGGGAGGATCCAGCAGGCCGCGGAGCGGCTGGGCCCGTGAGCCATGGCCGCTGAGCCTGCGCGTCCGGAGCCTGTGCTCTGCAACGGGAGAGGCCACAACAGTGAGAGGCCCGCGTACTGCAAAAAAAAAAAAAAATTGCTTCTTGACAGCCCCCAATAAAGTGTAGTGATCGGGCCTGGAACACGGAGTTCGACACCCACCACCCTTACAGCTCCTCCTGTCCCATGAAGCTGGAGACTGGACACTGGCATTTCCATGAGTTTCCTAACAGCAACAAAAGGCACCGAGGTATGATAGTTCGTGCTTCATTTCCACCTTCAAAATCTCATGCAAGTGCATCTAGTTGTGGAAATTTATTCACATCCAGGACCCTAGCTGCAAAACCGGGGAATGTACTTTTCGGCTTTGCAGCCTCTGCAGTAAAGAAACACACACAGGAAGGAAGTGGGAAGAATGTGAAGTGCTAATTGAGTACATTCAGCCCTGGTAGTTGAGATATTCCCTCTATTTTTATCTGTTCCTTTGACTGGCAGTTCTATTACACCAAAATCAGAATAAGAAAGAAAAACAAAAACCCTTAGAGATTATTTTATTCTAACTTTATAATTTTTCAGATGAGGAAACGGAGACCCAGAAAATTTAAATGACATGTTCCAGGTCTCACAGCTAATTAATGGCAAATCTTAATTCCTGGTCTAGGATCCTTTCCAGACATTTAATTTATTTATGTATACCCTCTTTTGTTCCAAAGAGAATTTTAAATGCCTTACTGATATAAAAAATATAGTAGAATAAAATTCTTAAAAAATAAGTATTAAATACGAGACACACAGGGAGTGGAGGGGAGTCACTCCAAGGATCTGGGACTGCAGCAGGCAGGAGTAGATAATTTAGAGCTCTGAAGAGTAATCGAAGACTCAGCTTGTGATTTGATCTAATTTTAAGGTGTTTGATTAATGAATTTGACCTCAAGTTTGGTATGTTTAAAAGGGTTTCTTTAATGTAAATTGGTGCAGCCACTACAGAAAGCAGTATGAAGAGTCCTTAAAAAACTAAAAATAGAACTACCATATGATCTAACAACCCCACTCCTGGGCATATATTTGGAGAAAACGCTAATTCGAAAAGATAAATGCACCCCAATGTTCATAACAGTGCTATTTACAATAGCTAAGACATGGAAGTAAACTAAGTGTCCATCATCAGATGAGTGGATAAAGAAGATGTCGTACATATATATAATGAAATATTACTCAGCCATAAAAAAGAATGAAATAATGCCATTTGCAGCAATGTGGTTGGACCTAGAGATTATCATACTAAGTGAAGTAAGTCAGACAGAGAAAGACAAATATCACATGGTATCACATATATGGAATCTCAAATATGATACAAATGAACTTATTTACAAAACGGAAACAGACTCACAGGCACAGAAACAAACTTATGGTTACCAAAGGGGAAAGGTGGTGGGGGAGAGATAAATTAGGAGTTTGGGATTGGCAGATGCAAGCTACTATGTATAAAATAGATAAACAACAAGGTCCTACTCTATAGCACAGGGAACTACATTCAGTATGTTGAGAGTTCCTTTATATTTTACCAAACACACAAAAAGTTCCTCAGTCAAAGGGCCTTAAAAAGAATAGTGATTTCTTAAAAGCTATTTCTTCAAAACACAGGAAGCCCCAAAACTGAAGGGACCCCACGGGAAGTTCAGTTGGTTAAGACAGCACTGATTTGCTCTGCGGAAGGGGTAACCCAAGCCCTAAATAGATGGAGAAAAGATGTGTCTCATTAACATAGGTCAGCATTTCAGTCGGGGCTATCTGCGCATGTCAGAACTGTCAGCCAGTGGACGCAAAGATGATTTAGGGAGTGAGCGGATATGCAGTGCTGCAATTTGATTTCGTGATTAATTTAGAAAGTGGTAAATAAAATTGCCTGTCAAGAGCCAAATAGCAAAAATAGAATGAACACCAAGTATAACTTATTAGCTTTGTGCTTCTGTAAAATGTATTTTGGAAATTAATAACTTTTTTTTCTTCTTACCGTCTAGCTCCTTTCCTCCGCAGTAAAAAAAAAAAAAAAAAAATTTTTTCCCAGAGCACAATTTGATGTTCTCTCCAACCTGTTCCTCTAATTGCAATTAAACCCTGGGGGAGTAATCTTTCCAAATGCCAGAAAATAAGTTAGTGCCCAAGGAAATGGCAAAGCTGGAAATGTGAGTAATCACCAGACCAGCTTTTTCTGCTCCAGTACAAAAGAAGTGTTGGGAAGATGGGATCAACCATGATTCCCAAACAGAAACCCTGGGTGTTCATTTCCCTAAGAAAATAATTGTTCTACATTCTTTGGATCATTTGACAAACTGCTTCCTGATCTGTTGATTTACTGCCACACTGAAAGTAGTAAGTCAATAATCAGCTTTGTTGAGAAAGCAGGGAAAAGTAGTGTTAGCTTAAGGAACCACATAAGACTTTAAAAAGGGAATTAAGTTTTTGAAAGGAAAAAATAATGCATTTGGGAGGGTCTTTTGGGACCAAAGAGACCACATAATAAAATTAGAAACTTACATCTGATTAGTTCCATGCCAGTCTCATTTGGCATAGGTTAATATTGCAGGCATGAAGCTAAGAGTTCACTGCGATACTGGAGCAGTGGTCCATGAGCCAGACAAGATGATCAGACATGGATGTCTGAGTGGGAGTGTTAGATTCACAGAAGAAACGGTGACATAAAGAAAGAAGTTGCTTTGGCATCAGAGAGACCTGACTCTGAATCCCAGTGGTCACTTACTAGCTGAGCTTGCCTGGGCAAGTTACTTAAACTCCTGACCCTGTTTCCTCGTTTGTGAAACTGGAATGACAATGTTTTCTTCACAGTGCTCTTATGAGGATAAGATATAATGTCTCAAAAGTGGTTGGTACCTTGTAGATAATAAATTGTAGCTATTATTGTTAATTAGGGGACTTTTGGATCCATGGGGCATAAATTAGGAAGGAAGAATATCAGGAAGCTGGTTTAAAAAAATTATAAGGTGATAGAGTAGTTTCTAAATTACAGAGAAACCAACAAGTTAAGAAAAGCGCACGATAAGTAGTTAGAGTCACTGGAGGGAAGTCAATGATTTATTTGAGGAAAATGGTGTCCAGTTTATCAGTAGAAAGTTATTTGACATTTGTGGGAAATGGGAGAAAAGTCAGGTCAAGATATAAAAATGCGGAAACCATTAAGTGAATGAAATGGAATATTCGGTGGTATGTGAGGGAGGGTCGGTGTGAAATAAGTGGTCTTGATATAATTGGAGAAAGATGGGTAACAAATGGTATATCTAGGCTAGAGTTCAGGGAGTTGTATCATTCTTTGTGAAATTACCATTGAAAAATACCATTAGAGATGACATCAGAATTTTTTCTAAGCAAGTATTCTCTCTGAAATCTCTGCTGGCATGAACTTCATAATTATAAAGAAAAATAAAAACAATAAAAATAGAAAAATGTGCTTGACCAGTGCTGAAAATCAGTTTCCCAATGAAATTGGGGAAGCTGGAAAGTTAGGTCAGGTAAGAAATTAAAAACTTCTATTATCTACCCATCAGTTGTCAGGCTTCCTAATTCAGGCTGAAATGCAGAGATGAGATTTTAGGATGAGACAAATGACTAATTCTAACAAAGTCAAATAACCCTGCACAACATAGAGTGTTTGCATAATGAACAGGAACTGGTTTAGTCAGGTCATTATGAGTGATCCTTTATGCAATGATAGCAGAATCAATTCAACATTTTAGCAGGTAGGGTAAAGCCAAAATCACCCTTTTACATAAAATTCAAACACTAATTAGAAAACTTGGTAAATAGATTTTAAAGCAACATTAAAAAAAAACCCTGAAGGCTGACTAAAAACATGATTATAAACACATGAAAATTATTTGCCAAAGATAAAATGTCCAGGTATTAAGGGTGAACTAGAAATTAAGTGACTAAATAATTCTAGAAGCACAGGGCAAACTTTTCTGAAATGAGTAATACCAAGATTGTTTTTAGATACATCAAATCAACAAGCTACATAACTATGAAAAAGTTACGTGTATGTATGGAAAAGAAAAAATGTAATCCAATTAATTCATTTATTCTTTTCTTTTTCTTGACTAGAAATGTGAACAGCACCTAAAAAGAAAAAAGAATTAATTCAGAAAAGACAGATTTTCTCCCTTTGCTCTTTATTACCTGAAAAAATTAGAAACACTCCAAAATTTTAATGAAACCCAATTTTAAGGAAAACTGTTTGAAAAAGTTTCATAGCCTTTTTTATTTTTCCCCCAAAGGAAGATGTTATGGAAAGATGTTAAGGCTGCATCCCACTTCCAAGTTAACTTTGGAAGCAGACAGTAGTGAGCTACTAAGAAAAAAGTCAGGATGAAGTTAAGATCACTGGGAGTGGCTGATTCCCACCCGAGATCTTTGAATGGACTTTAGATATATTCAGTATATATTCCCAGCTGTTAACTGAGCCACTGTGCCAGTAGTTGGAGGGTTGCCCATGTGACTCTAAATGCTCTGCAGCCATAGTTGAACCTCCTGGTAAGTCTGTGGAATCTGTCATGAAAGACAGGAAGAACCATACCCTTCTTGGGGAGAAAGGCAACAATGTTAATATAAAGAAAACTGTCTGGGACGAATCTGATAGATGTTTCTAGAAATAGTTTTATGGGATTTTTTCTCAATCATGAAATTAATATACTCTCATTGAAAAAAAAAACTGGTAAAAGCAGAAAAGTATAAAGAAGAAAATAGAAATCAGCTATCATCCCCCTACACAGCAATAACCATAGTAAAATTTTAAAGTATATTCTTACAGATTTTCCCCCATATATATGTTCTCGGTCTTTCTGTACATTTTGTATAAAAATGAGATAGTACTATTTTGTAGTCTGTAGTTTTCACTTAGAAACATGAAATGCAAATCTATCCATGTCAATAAATATAGATACGTATCATTTTTAATGTTTGGATATTAGGTAGTTTAAATAATCTACCTTTTTGATAATTAGATTATGTTAGGTCACATAATTTAAATAAATATTTAATTTACTTTTAAAATCCAGTTCAACATTTGGCTCTCAGTATGTTCTTTTGTGTATTAATTGACACAGATTTCTGAATCATAGTATACTCTCAGCCTATAATATTATGTTCTGTGCAGCATCTAGCACACCAGAGATGATAGAGTATCTTTTTTCAGTTTTTTTGAGAAACATACACCACTGTATAAGTTTAAGGCATGCAGCATGATGGTTTGATTTACATATATTGTGAAATGATTACCACAATATGTTCAGCTAACATCTACCTTTTCATATAGATATAATTTAAAAAAAAAAAAAGAAGAGAAAAGGAAAAAGAATTTTTCCTTGTGATGAGAACTCTTAGGATTTACTTAACTTTCCTATATATCATATAGTGGTGTTAGCTATAGTCATCATATTATACATTACATACCTAGTAATTATAACTGGAAATTTGTATCTTTTGATTACCTTCCTTCAATTCCTCCTGCCCCTCCCCTTCACAAGTCTAGTAATCACAAGTCTGATCTGTTTCTTTATGTGATTTTTAAAAAAATTTTAGATTCCACATATAAGCAAGATCATACACTATTTGTCTTTGAATTATTTCACTCAGCGTAATGCCTTCAAGGTCCATCTATGCTGTTGCAAATGGCTGGATTTCCTCATTTTTTATGGCTGAATAATATCCCAGTGTATATATACCACAACTTTATCCATTCATCCATCAATGGACACTTAGGTTGTTTCCATTATAAGTCCATTATTCCATAATTCCATTATTGTAAATAATGCTGCTATGAACATGGGGGTGCAGATCTCTTTTCAGTTTAGTGTTTTTGTTTCCTTTGAATATATTCTCAGAAGTGGAATTGCTGGATCATTAGGTAGTTCTAGTTTTAATTTTTTGAAGAACCTCCATACTGTTTTCCGCAGTGGCTGCCCCATAAATACAGTTCCGCCAGCAGTGAATGATAGAGTATTTAAATCTATTAGCTGGAAGGGATTTTAGAACTTTGGCATTCAATATTTTACCATTAAAACAATGCTAAGCAGAATATCCTTGCTTGGTTATCTCTTAGGGTGAATTCCTAGAAGTTAAATTTCAACCCCACAGGGGATGCACATTTTATGCCTTTTGATACAGACTGCTAAATAGACCTTTTGAAAGGTGAATCAGTTTACCCCCATGCCCCATTTCCCCACACCTTCCTCAATGTAGGAGAGCATTATTCTATTTAACGTTTACAAAGCTAATACGTTAAAAAATGGCATCCTACCCTAATTTGCAGTTCTTAAATTACTAATAAAGTTGAATATCTTCTTATAGCTATATGTCTTTTTTTCTTTTCAAGAAATTGTTGGTATATATTCTTTCTGTGAAATTTCTGAGGGGGTATTACATGGTGAAAACAATGGGAGAATCAACTGACAGTTTATTTTTAGAGATACTATGTTTCTTGGAGGGCAAGGACTTGTTGGTTATGAATTGGTCTTCTGGACTCACTGCTGACTTATGTTAAGGATTGGGCTGTAATTTGTAGGGAACGGCTTTTTGACATGAATTATCTGAAAAGGAAAGGGTACTAGAGACTTAAAATGATGAGTTGTTGGACCTTGAGTACAGGAATATCTTTCAAGGCTGTGTGAAGAGATAGAAGAGTGGCAGCTCACTGTAAGTCTCATAGTGGTGGCTGGGAAATATTTACCTTATTAATTAGACTTTCAAAAACTTTTCACTTTTACTCAAAGTTTTTTTTTTTTTTTAATTGCAGTATAGTAGATTTACAACATTGTGTTGGTTTCAGGTGTAGAGCAGAGTGATTCAGTTGTTTTTCTTATTATATTCCATTATAGGTTATTATAAGACATTGAATATAGTTCCCTGTGCTGTATAGTAAATCCTTGTTCCTTATCTATTTTACATGTAGTAGTTTTTATCTGCTAATCTCATACTCCTAATTTGTCCCTCCCCACATCCCTCTCCCCTTTGGTAACCGTAAGTTTGTTTTCTATGTCTGTGAGTCTTTCTGTTTTGCATGTAGATTCATTTGTATTATTTTTAAGATTCTACATGTGATATCATATAGTATTTGTCTGTTTGACTTACTTCATTAAGTATAATATTCTTTAGGTCCATCCACGTTGTTGCAAATGGCAATATTTCATTCCTTTTTATGGCTGAGTAATATTCCATTATATTTATTATTATATTATATATAATGGTATTATATATATATACATATATGTGTGTATATATGTGTGTATATATATATATATGCATATATAAAACATCTTCTTAAACCAGTCATCTGTTGCTGGGCACTTGGGTTATTTCCATGTCTTGGCTATTGTAAATAGTGCTGTTATGAACATTGGACTGCATGTATCTTTTCAAATTATAGTTTTTGTTTTTTTCAGATATGTACCCAGGAGTGGGATTGCTGGATCATTTGGCAGCTTTATTTTTTTGTTTTTCAAGGAGCCTCCATACTGTTTTCCATAGTGGCTGCACACTTTTGCTCAAAATTTAAAAAGAAAAAAACTAATGATTTTTGGATTAGTTAAAAATTAATTTAGCATACAGTAAAATTGACATTTTTGGCCATGTATTAACATGAATTTTAACACATGGGTAGATTTGTGTAACTACCACTACAATCAGGATGGGGAACAGTTACATTTCCCAGGAAACTCCCTTGTGCTAACGCTTTGTACTCACCTCTCCACCCACCTCTAACCCCTGGCCACCACTGATCTGTTTTCTGTCACTTTAGTTTTGCTTTTTTGAGAGTGTCATATAAATGCAATCATTCAGTATGAAAATTTTGAGACTGGCTTCTTTCACCCTGCATAATGCCTTTCAGATTCATCCAAGTTGTACGTATCAATGGTTTGCTCCGTTTGCTCCTTTTTATTTCTGAGTAATATTCCATTGTATGGGTGTACCACAGTTTGTTTATCTACTCACTTATTGAAAGACATTTGGTTCATTTCTAGTTTTCAGCGGTTATGAGTAGAATTGCTGTATACACTTTTGTACCGGTTATTGTGCGAATGTAAGTTTTTATTTCTCTAGGGTAGATTATGTAAAAGTGGGATTTCTGGATCATGTGGTAAATTTATGTTTAACTTCATAAGAAACTGCCAAAAATCTTTTCCAGAGTGTCTGTATTATTTTTATATTTATACCAGCAATATATATGTGATCCAGTTTCTTCACATCCTTGTCAGTGTTTGCTATTGTCAATATTTTTTATTTTAGCCATTTTAATAGGTGTATGGTGCTATCTCATCACGGGTTTAATTTGAATTTCCCTAGTGGCTAATAATGTTGGACATCTTTTCATTTGCTTATTTGCCATCCATATCTCCTCCTTCGCCAAGTATCTATTCAAGTCTTTTGCCCGTTTAAAGAATTGAGTTGTTTTCTTGCTTTTGAGTTTTGAGAATCCTTTGTATATTCTGGATACAAGTCCTTTGTCGAATATGTGATTTGTGAATACTTTCTCCCAGTTTGTAGATTGTCTTTTCATTCTCTTAACAGTGTCTTTCATAGAGCAAAAGTTTTTAAATCTGATGAAGTCTCAGGATCGGTATTGAATACTCCATATGGAAGCTGGTTCATACTCAATCTCCCAGTCTCCCCCTCATCTCATCCCCATATATTTGGTCTCCACATCCAATTCCCAGTACTCTCCTCTCACATCACTTGCTCAAAAAGTTAGTTCAAACTATTTACTATGTAATATAAATATATACTTCAGTTGCTTTTAAAATCAGTTCAACATTTGGCATGTTCATTATGCACTTTCATTCATACATATTTCTGAGTCATTCTACCTGGAAGGTAGACATGTGGTCTTTTTCATCTTGCCCTGAGCCACACCTTCTGTATCAGAAGATGAGATTATGATCACTGGAAGGGATTTTAGAGCCCTGGTAGTAAACATGTAGTAAACATGTAGTCTGTGGATCAGCAGCATCAGCATTACCTGGGAGCCTGTAAAAAATTCAGACTCTCAGACCCTACCCTGGGCCTATGAGTTAGAATCTGCATTTTAATGAGATCCCCAGGTGCACATTAGCGTTTTCAAGCACAGCTGTACAGCTCATCTGGTTCTCATTCTTATTTTCCAAACAAAGAAACTGAGGTCTGGAGAGATCAAGGATGGCCCCGAGGCCAGCGGCAGCTGATGCTAGAGCCAGGATGAGAACCTAGCCCTCTGACTTCAAAGCCAGTGTGTTCTGCACTGCCCCACCTGCCTCTGGCATTTTGGATGAAAGCGACCGCCTAAACTTCTCCTATCTCATCCTCAGCCACGCATGGAGCATCAGCATTTGTCTTGATATGGTCTTTCTCCAAAAAGTCGCCCTTTACTCCTTATTCCCCATATCCCCTAGATATATCTCACTTTCAAATTGCAGACTTTCAAATTTTTCTAATGAAATGAACTAAGCACTCTTTTGGGGGAATAAAGTGATTTTTTTCCCCTTGCATTTGTTTACTTCTCTGTAAGCTCCTGAGATGGCTAACATTGCTAGTTGTTAATCACACCATCTGTTCAAACAGCACTTCGAAATCATTTGATTCCTACTTTTCTTTTTAAGGAATTTTTTTCCCAGAACAATATGTTTGTGTTACTCCCATCATTTGGCAATACAGTATGAGCAATTTAAACTTTCCTATTTATTGTAAATGGCTTTTCGATCAGCAAATATTTTTTTAAATGTGCATACACCACAAAAAAAAAGCTGTGTCTACTGACTTTTCAAACATTGGAAACAGTAGAAAAAGCTGTTCCAGTCTGTCTGCTGTCAAATTTTTAACCATCTGATTATATTTAAATGAAGTGTTTAGGAGGATGATTTATCTGACCGACCCTGAGAAGTTTTCCTCGGTAGCCCTGAAGATGGCAGTGCTGTGTAATTTAGTACAACCCTTCACTTCCCCACCCCTCAAAAGGAATTTCTGGAATGGTACAAACCAGGGGAGGATTCGCTAAATCTGAACCTCCTAACAATTAGCGTAAACCTCTTCTGAACCCTGGGACAATTTGGTTTAGTTTTTGGTCCTTTTGTTTTTGTGTAAAGTTGTACCCCATGCGTTTCCTGTTTCCAGCTGGGATCAGAAATGGAAATAGTTTAAATGTTATTCTCATATCACGGATAACCAGGAAGTGCCTATACAGTTTACTGAGAAGCTGGTTTTCACTGTTTTTTTGGTTTTGTTTTGTTTTTTAATCCTAACAAAGGCTCAACCCAAGATAAGTGGGAGCTGAGAATATGGGAGGTTTTGAATTCCTACTGGGACCACAACTCTGGGAGCTTGCCTCTCCTGGTTTCCTCTCCTCAACAACAGAGGCCTGCCTTCTGGCATTCTTTAAATTTCATTAGCAGGGTCTGGAACATGGATTTGGAGGGACACATGCTCAAGCCCCAGGCAATATACATTTCTGGGTCCTGTCATCGTTAAGGTGTGGGCACAAAAACAGAGGAGGATGGAAGTGTATAGATAATATCCAACTTACTTTTGAGACTTTCAAAATTTGGTGATAATTCAACTAACCAGAAAGCATTTATTGAAAGCTTAATTATGTGAAAGACATTATATTAACTGCTGTTTTCAAGAATAGCCAGCAATATTTATGCGCCATGAGCCAGCCCCTTGCCAAATGCTTTAGCACCTTTTCATTGAATCTTCACCAGAACTGTATGAGGCAGGTACTATACGCATTTTTTTTTTTTTAACATAAGGAAACTGAGGGACAGAGAGGTTAGGAAATGTGGCTCAGTTCACGCAACTTGTAAGCAGAATTGCTGAGATTCAAGTCAAGTCTCCTAACCCCAGAGCCTATGCAATCAGTTGCTGCCTTGTATTTTGATTCAGAGATGACGACATAGCATAGACATCAAGCTTTCAAGTTAGAATCAGACATATTTGGTACCCATTTAAGAATGCCAGAGAAAGGGAGACCTAGATCCCAGTAGCATTTTCCTTCTGCTTAAATGTGACACAGTTGTAAAGAAGCCAGGCCTCAGTGAATATGTCTCTCATTTGGGTGGGGAAGTGGCATGTGGAAATCCTTCCCCAAGGTGCAATAGCACACTGAAATGACCCAAGGTATCTTTTCCCATTGTGATCTATTCAAAGAATTTCTGGGGCAAAGATTTGCTAGTAAAACTAGGGAGACCAAGGATACCTGGTTGGGACTGTAGTTTTAGATCCACAATGATAAAACACACCATCATTTTCAAACTGTTTTTTCCCAGTATTTTGTACCATCTCACAAGCCCAGAGGACAACTCAAACTGGTTCTGTTTAATCCCCTCCCAGTTCAAATGTAGGGACTTCTCTTTCATCTTTGTCATTAAAATCTAGATGTGTAGCTACAGGCTTTTTGGTGGGGCTAATGACAGACTCTTGAGAGGGCTCATGCCAAGCAGTACTTCCCAGAACTTCTGCTGCCAGTGTCCTTGTCCCTGTGGTGAGCCACAGCCACCCCCCACCTCTGCAGGAGACCCTCCAACACCAGCAGCAATAAAATATTTTATCAGCAGAAGCAAGAATAACTACAATCCTGTGGAATGAAAACCACATTCACAGAAAGATAGACAAAATGAAAAGGCAGAGGACTATGTACCAGATGAAGGAACAAGATAAAACCCTAGAAAAACAACTAAATGAAGTGGAGATAGGCAACCTTCCAGAAAAAGAATTCAGAATAACGATAGTGTGGATGATCCAGGACCTCTGAAAAAGAATGGAGGCAAAGATCGAGCAGATGCAAGAAATGTTTAACAAAGACCTAGAAGATTTAAAGAACAAATACCTAGAAGAATCAAAGAACAAACAAACAGAGATGAACAGTACAATAACTGAAATAAAAAATACACTAGAAGGAATCAATAGCAGAATAACTGAGGCAGAAGAATAGATAAGTGACCTGGAAGACAGAATGGTGGAATTCACTGCCATGGAACAGAATAAAGAAAAAAGAATGAAAAGAAATGAAGACAGCCTAGGAGACTTCTGGGACAACATTAAATGCACCAACATTCACATTATAGAGCTCCCAGAAGGAGAAGAGAGAGAGAAAGGACCTGAGAAAATATTTGAAGAGATTATTGTTGAAAACTTCCCTAACATGGGAAAGGAAATAGCCACCCAAGTCCAATAAGCACAGAGAATCCCAGGCAGGATAAACCCAAGGAGAAACATGCCGAGACATGTCAGTAATCAAACTGACGAAAAGTAAAGACAAAGAAAAATTATTAAAAGCAACAAGGGAGGGCTTCCCTGGTGGCGCAGTGGTTGAGAGTCCGCCTGCGGATGCAGGGGACGCGGGTTCGTGCCCCGGTCCGGGAAGATCCCACATGCCGTGGAGCAGCTGGGCCCGTGAGCCATGGCCGCTGAGCCTGTGCGTCCAGAGCCTGTGCTCTGCAACGGGAGAGGCCACAACAGTGAGAGGCCCATGTACCGCAAAAAAAAAAAAAAAAAAAAAAAAGCAACAAGGGAAAAATAACAAATGACATACAAGGGAACTCCCATAAGGTTAACAGCTGATTTCTCAGCAGAAACTCTACAAGCCAGAAGGGAGTGGCACGATATATTTAAAGTGATGAAAGGGAAGAACGAAAAACCAAGATTACTCTATCCAGCAAGGATCTCACTCAGATTCGACAGAGAAATCAAAAGCTTCACAGGGGCTTCCCTGGTGGCCCAGTGGTTAAGAATCTGCCTGCCAATGTAGGGGACACGGGTTTGATCCCTGGTCCTGGAAGATCCTCCATACCGCGGAGCAACTAAAGCTAAAGGAGCTTCTCTAAGTGGGAAACACAAGACAAGAAAAGGACCTACAAAAACAAACCCAAAACAATTAAGAAAATGGTAATAGGAACATACATATTGATAGTTACCTTAAATGTGAATGGATTAAATGCTCCAACTAAAAGACACAGGCTCAGTGAATAGATACAAAAGCAAGACCCATATATATGCTGTCTACAAGAAACCCACTTCATACCTAGGGACATATACAGACACAAAGTGAGGGGCTGTAAAAAGATATTCCATGCAAATGGAAATCAAAAGAAAGCTGCAGTAGCAATACTCATATCAGATAAAATAGACTTTAAAATAAAGAATTTACAAGAGACAAGGAAGGGCACTACACACCGGTCAAGGGATCAATCCAAGAAGAAGATATAATAATTATAAATATATATGCACCCAACATAGGAGCACCTCAATACATAAGGCAACTGCTAACAGCTATAAAAGAAGAAATCGACAATAACACAATAATAGTGGGGGACTTTAACACCTCACTTACACCAATGGACAGATCATCCAAACAGAAAATTAATAAGGAAACACAAGCTTTTTTTTTTTTTTTTTTTGCGTTACGCGGGCCTCTCAATGTTGTGGCCTCTCCCGTTGCGGAGCACAGGCTCCGGACGCACAGGCTCAGCGGCCATGGCTCACGGGCCCAGCCGCTCCGCGGCACGTGGGATCCTCCCGGACCGGGGCACGAACCCGCGTCCCCTGCATCGGCAGGCGGACTCTCAACCACTGCGCCACCAGGGAAGCCCGAAACACAAGCTTTAAATGACAAAATAGACCAGATAGATTTAATTGATATTTATAGGACATTCCATCCAAAAACAGCAGATTACACTTTCTTCTCAAGTGTGCATGGAACATTCTCCAGGATAGATCACATCTTGGGTCACAAATCAAGCCTCAGTAAATTTAAGAAAATTGAAATCATCTCAAGCATCTTTTCTGACCACAACTCTATGAGATTAGAAATGAATTACAGCGCAAAAAACGTAAAAAAACACAAACACTTTGAGGCTAAACGATACGTTACTAAATAACCAAGAGATCGCTGAAGAAATCAAAGAGGAAATCAGAAAATACCTAGAGACAAATGACAATGAAAACACGACAATCCAAAACGTATAGGATGCAGCAAAAGGAGTTCTAAGAGGGAAGTTTATAGCAATACAATCTTGCCTCAAGAAACAAGAAAAATCTCAAATAAACAATCTAACCTGACACCTAAAGGAACGAGAGAAAGAAGAACAAACAAACCCAAAAGTTAGTAGAAGGAAAGAAATCATAAAGATCAGAGCAGAAATAAATGAAACTAGAAAAAAAGAAAAACTAGCAAAGATCAATAAAAATAAAAGCGGTTCTTTGAGAAGATAAGCAAAATTGATAAACCTTTAGCCAGACTCATCAAGAAAAAGAGGGAGAGGATTCAGATCAATAAAATTAGAAATAAAAAAGGAGAAGCTACAAAGCTACTGCAGAAATACAAAGTATCATAAGAGACTACTACAAGCAACACTATGCCAATAAAATGGCCAACCTGGAAGAAATGGACAAATTCTCAGAAAGGTATAACCTTCCGAGACTGAACCAGGAAGAAATAGAAAATATGAACAGACCAATCACAAGCAATGAAATTGAAACTGTGATTAAAAATCTTCCAACAAACAAAAGTCCAGGACCAGATGGCTTCACAGGTGAATTCTATCAAACATTTAGAGAAGAGCTAACGCCCATCCTCCTCAAACTCTTCCAAAAAATTGCAGAGGAAGGAACACTCCCAAACTCATTCTATGAGGCCACCATTACCCTGATATGAAAACCTGGACAAAGATACTACAAAAAAAGAAAATTACAGGCCAATATCACTGATGAATATAGATGCAAAAATCCTCAACAAAAGACTAGCAAACAGAAACCGACAACACATTAAAAGGATCATACGCCATGATTAAGTGGAATTTATCCCAGGGATGCAAGGATTCTTTAATATATGCAAATCAATCAATGTGACACCCATGTTAAAAAATAGAAGAATAAAAATGCTATGATCGTCTCAATAGATGCAGAAAAAGCTTTTGATAAAATTCAACACCCATTTATAATAAAAACTCTCCAGAAAGTGGGTATAGAGGGAACCTACCTCAACATAATAAAGGCCGTATACAATAAACCCACAGCAAACATCATTCTCAATGATGAAAAACTGAAAGCATTTCCTCTAAGATCAGGAACAAGACAAGGTTTTCCACTTTCACCACTATTATTCAACAAAGTTTTGGAAGTCCTAGCCACAGCAATCAGAGGAGAAAAAGAAATAAAAGGAATACAAATTGGAGAAGAAGTAAAACTGTCATTGTTTGCAGATGACATGATACTATACATAGAGAATCCTAAAGAGGCCACCAGAAAACTATTAGAGCTAATCAATGAATCTGGTAAAGTTGCAGGATACAAAATTAATGCACAGAAATCTCTTGCATTCCTATACACTAACAATGAAAGATTAGAAAGGGAAACTAAGGAAACAATCCCATTCACCACTGCAACAAAAAGAATAGAATACCTAGGTAAAAACCTACCTAAGGAGATAAAAGACCTGTACTCAGAAAACTATAAGACACTGGTGAAAGAAATCAAAGGTGACACAAACTTATGGAGAGATATACCATATTCTTAGATTGGAAGAATCAATATTGTGAAAATGACAATACTACCCAAAGCAATCTACAGATTCAATGCAATCCCTATCAAAATACCAATGGCATTTTTTACAGAACTAGAACAAAAAAAATCTTAAAATTTGTATGGAGACAAAAAAGACCCTGAATAGCTAAAGCAATCTTGAGGGAAAAAAACAGAGCTGGAGGAATCAGACTCCCTGACTTCAGACTACACTGCAAAGCTGCAGTAATCAAGAAAATATGGTGCTGGCACAAAAGCAGAAATATAGCTCAGTGGAACAGGATAGAAAGCCCAGAGATAAACCCACGCACCTATGGTCAACTAATCTATGACAAAGGAGGCAAGGATATACAATGGAGAAAAGACAGCCTCTTCAATAAGTGGTGCTGGGAAAAATGGACAGCTACAAGGAAAAGAATCATTTTAGGACACTTCCTAACACCATACACAAGAATAAACTCAAAATGGGTTAGAGACCTCAATGTAAGACTGGACACTATAAAACTCTTAGAGGAAAACATAGGAAGAATACTCTTTGAGATAAATCACAGCAAGATCTTTTTTGACCCACCTCCTAGAATAATGGGAATAAAAACAAAAATAAACAAATGGGACCTAATGAAACTTAAAAGCGTTTGCACAGCAAAGGAAACTATAAACAAGATGAAAAGACAACCCTCAGAATGGGAGGAAATATTTGCAAATGAAACAACAGACAAAGGATTAATCTCCAAAATATATAAACAGCTCGTGTAGCTCAATATTAAAAAAAAAAACCCAATCAAAAAATTGGCAGAAGATCTAAATAGACATTTCTCCAAAGAAGACATACACATGGCAAAGAAGCACATGAAAAGCTCCTCAACATCACTAATTATTAGAGAAATGCAACCTCTACAATGAGGTATCACCTCACACCAGTTAGAATGGGCATCCTCATAAAATCTACAAAGAACAAATGCTGGAGAGGGTGTGGAGGAAGGGGAACCCTCTTGCACTGTTGGTGGGAATGTAAATTGATGCAGCCACTATGGAGAACAGTATGGAGGTTCCTTAAAAAACTAAACACAGAATTACCATATGACCCAGCAGTCCCACTACTAGGCATATACCCAGAGAAAACCATATTTCAAAAAGACATATGCACCCCAATGTTCATTGCAGCACTATTTACAATAGCCAGGTCATGGAAGCAACCTAAATGCCCATCGACAGATGAATGGATAAAGAAGATGTGGTACATATATACAATGGAATATTACTCAGGCATAAAAAGAAACAAAATTGGGTAATTTGTAGAGATGTGGATGGACCTAGAGACTGTCATACAGAGTGAAGTAAGTCAGAAAGAGAAAAACAAATATCGTATATTAACGCATATATGTGGAATCTAGAAAAATCGTACAGATGAACCAGTTTGCAAGGCAGAAATAGAGACACAGTTGTAGAGAACAAACGTATGGATGACAAGGGGGGAAAGCAGAGGTGGTGGTGGGTTGAATTGGGAGATTGGGATTGACATATATACACTAATGTGTATAAAATAGATAACTAATGAGAACCTGCCGTATATAAAAAAAAAAGACACACACAGAAAATCTAGATGTATAGCATCCCATTTTCCTTCTCTGTGCTTATGAATGTCTTACAAGTTTGCCTAGGGCTGTCATTCTCAATATGTCAGCCCTAAACCTGCAGCATTAGCATCCCTCCCTTGAGAACTTGTCAGAAATGAAAATTCTCAGGTCCTGCCCCAGACCTACTGCATCAGAAACCCTGGGAGTTGAGCGTGACCATTTGTGTTTTAACAAAGCTTCCAGGTGATTCTGATGCACATGAATGTTTGAAAACTGCTAGACATGTAGATATCTACATGTAATTTGTAAAAATGAGATGGAGTTCAAGTGAGTCAATGGCCAAAGTGCTGAATGCTGTGGAAGAGAAGGTCTCACTAGTTGCCCGGGAAGCGCAGGAAGGTCAGTCCTAAGGCTGGGCTGGCTGTTGAACTTGGTCAGCTCTTGTTCTTGAGGTCTTACTGGGTCCAGTGCCTTCTTCCAGTCCCTTTCTCTCACATCGCTTCCCTCCCATCTATTATCCACTCCTTCTCCAAGCCTGGGGAATTCTTTTCTAGCTTTGAGAGGATGGAGAGATGGGAGGTGGAGGTATGCATGAGGACAACTTCCTAGGAATCATCCTATTTTCCTCTGAATCTTTCATCTAGGCTTTTGAAAGTCAAAAGCCAGAAAAGGTCTCTTTTTTTTTTTACTTTCCTGCAATCATATTCTTTTTCTCAAGAAATGAGCTTAGAACAGCTGGGATGGGAGGCAAACAGAGGTTAAGTAGGAAGAGAAATATATTGGTTAGTGTCTCAAAATTACAGCAACACACTAAAATGCAAACTCCTGGGTTATTCATATTTCTTCCTAAAATGCCTTGAGCAGACATCTCATCACACACAAATTAGAGATAGCTCTGGGTTGCTGAAAGTTATTTGAGAAGCTCCACCTACATCCTCAGTGGGACAATGCCTCCTCTATCAAGGATCAAGTGTAACTTAAATTTCTTCTTAGAAGTTTATTTTTATGAGTAAAGCTTAGCTCTATTTGGGCATTCATTCCCTAGAATATAAACACTTCCTGGAGAATACGCCTTAGTTTGCCAGATGCTTGCCAGTAACGCCTTTCCTTTCTTTCCATCTCTCCTCTCTCTATTCCTCCTAAAGTGTCGATCTTACGTCTAAACTACTTTCAAATATTCACTGATCACTACAGCCAACATGGATCCCTCCCCTTTCTTACCACCCCAGGACTTAAACACGTTTAAGCATTTGTTCACTTTCAGTTTAGAAATCTCTTTCACACTGCCTTGTTTTATTTTGTTTCAAGTCAGATTGTTTCATGTGTAGACATTTTTTGTTTCCTCCAAAACATTATCTTATAGGAAATGGGAACCACTTCAGTTTGTGATGAAACTGCTTCCTCTATATGACTTCACTAGGATGTGAATGCTAGGTTATTATTTTATATTAAGATGGTGTTATATTATGGGACAGGCGTATATTTAGGACAGGTCACACCCATAGCAGGGACCCAAGCGCAGCTGAAAAATAAGGTTTAGTCTAATATTTGTCACTTGGGGAAAGAACATATATATTAGATCAGCACTGATGGTATAGGAGAGAAGAGTGGAGTATTGCTTTGGTCTTGACTTTGAAGGAGGGATGTCAGAGATGTGTGTGTGTGTGTGTGTGTGTGTGTGTGTTGTGGTCATGAAGTGTGTGAAGTGTGTTAAAGATAGTATCTGCCACATGGAGGTCTCTACTTAAGGTTGTTTTTGAATGATGCTCAGAGATTTCCTAGGGATCCACAGAAGAGCCTCCTGGGTCTCCCTTGGGGTACAGATAAGTAGTGAGTAAGAGCCTGGAAGAGTGTTCTCCACAGCACTTACTAGAGCAGCTCTGGGGTTTTCTGTTTTTTCTGTTAAGGCTTTGTATAAGATTATGTTTGAAATACAGTTTTTCCTGCTGAAAAAAAATATTAGTAGAGAAAGCCAGTTTTCCTTGTAGTCTAGATTATTTTGATTACTGCATTCTCAATGTTTCTTTCCTTTGTTAATTCTTGGAGTTTTGAAAACCTTCGTTGACAGTATCTCAGCTGGGGTATTGGAATAGTTTTGCTCACAATAAGGTCACTCTCAGAGATGACTATGGGGGAGATGGAGAAAACCCAGAGGGCAAGGCCTCCACAGGGAAGGTAAAACCTGGGAGGGGGGCAGAAATAGAGTCATGAATCTCCTTCTCCCCACCCTCCTCTGCACCCCCATTTCTTATTCCAACGCTATGGAAGTTTATTATGAAGATGCTTTTTTTTTTTTTTAAGTACATTCTTTTCTCCGAGTATCTAGTATAGTACTGGGCACTCAGTAGGTACTCAATAAATACTTCTCAAATTGAATTAAATTAAGAACCTTGGGGCTGTTAAAAAAAAGAGAAGCTGAAGTCAAGGAGAGAATACAAAAAAGAGAAAGATCATTGAAGATGAACTAGTCTCTCTTTACAGATGGTCTCAAGGAAATACCAAGGTCAGAAGTGAAAAACCTACCTTCCATCCCAGCTGGATATGGCATTTGGCTTATCTTATTAAGGGCAATATTTTCAAGAATTGTAACACAAAATTGACAAAATGATGCCAAGCTGGGTCCCAGAATTTTGATTTTTGGCTTATTTGCAGGGAGCCAATCGGTGTGATTTCATTTCAGGCTCTTTGCCTCTCAGACTGCTCCAGAAAACAGCCTTTAGGCTGTAATTTTACTTTTTTATGCTTTAGGAAAATCTCTTCTGGCTTTTCTCAGTAAAGAAATAAAAAATGGAAAGGCATTTTGCAGCAGTAGCAGGACCGGCGGCGGCGGCAGCCACCACTGCCTCAGCTGCCGCCATGCTTCATAAAACTATCCCAAACGGGATGAGCACATTTAGCAGAATGATCAATCGCTGCTACCATATCACTTCTATTTATAATCTTGGCAGAGCTACAAATTTCAAGGGTTTTCGGAGACAGAGGGATGCTGCTACACGAAGTGATTTTAGCTCTCCTCTTTTCAGAGTTCGGATTCAGGGGAGTGGAATCTTCCAGCTTCTGAAGGAATTGATGTTCCTGCGGACCCCAACTAGCTTTCTGCTCCTGCTTACAGATGATGACTTGTAATCCAGGCAAGGAAAAGGCTTGAAAGGATCTTTTCTCTAAGGTGCCTTTTTATATTTTAAGGCATTTATAAGGTAGAGCTGTGTTTCATGTATTTTTTAAAATGTTTATCCACAGATAATAACCTTAAATCACCTAAGGGTTTATCTCATGCATCTTTCCGCCTTTCCTCAAATTATTCATCCAATGCTGGCCTCTCTGTTAATTAAATGCTATGTCTATGGGGGCATTTCCACTTGAATGATAATTAATCTGTTTTTTCCCAATCCAGCTGCCCATGAACTCTTGGTAGATAAATTGTTTTGTAGCACATATTTGTGGCTGGGCTTGGATAATGATTTCCTGCGGGACTTTAAAAAAAAAAAAGGTAAACATCATTCAAAGCATAAGATCTTTTCTCTACCTTTTTACAACTTGGGAACGTGGGTAGAGGAAAAGCACCGGTTTTGTAACGAAGAGCACCAGAGTACCATGGTGGAAACCCCATTGACCTTTTGGTTAATTTTCATAATGATTTGATATCCTTGCCTGTGTCCCTGGTGGCTTATAAGACATATGGTTTCTGAGACATGTATAACTTAAGAACGGGTTATTTATTTTGGGTTCCAAAGATATGTTAAAATGTGACAAACTTGCTTTTTAATGCACAAAGTCTTCTTTTTCATTTTAATATGCTACTAATAATTTTTGTGAGAGGCAGAATATGTCATTATGGTTAAAAGCTTAGGCTCTGAAATGTATGCTGCATTCAAATACTGATTTTACCACTTGGTGACTATGAGACCTTAGAAGAGTTTTTCACTTCTTTATCCCTTACATTTCTCATCTATAAAGTTGGAATAATGATAATTAACATCTCCCTTATAGGGCTATTGTGAGGATTAATAGCATTTTTTATATAAAACAAAATAGAATGGTGCCTGGCACACACTAATCATTATAGTAACTATTAACCAGTATTTTCAAAAGAAAATATTTTAGCATTAAAACAGAGTTCCTGGAAAAATTGCAAAAACTTGTCTAGTTTTACACCACATTATCAATTAATTGATAAAAAATTCTCTGCAAGTGCAATTTGAGCCCCAGAACACGAAACCTTCAACAGATGAGTAGTGTGGGCATGAAACTTATAGTTTTAATGAACATGAACCTCAAAGAGAGGAGATATAAGTGTAAATAGCAAAACAAGGGAGAGAATTGCCCACCCAGGTAGGTGAGTGTCTAAAAGTGAACTTTATCCTCACAGTAAAGGAAAGAGGAAGAAATGCCTTGGGATGAAACTCCCATCTGAGTACCTTGCTTACGTGAATCCTATTATTCCATTTATTCCGTTCAGACTTGGCCTCGCCTTACCCTGAGCAAATGTGTTATAAAAAATCATGGAGTTACAGCATCATTAATCATTAGAGAAATCAAAACTACAATGAGATATCATCTCACACCCGTCAGAATGGCCATCATCAAAAAATCTAGAAACAATAAATGCTGGAGAGGGTGTGGAGAAAAGGGAACACTCTTGCACTGTTGGTGGGAATGTAAATTGATACAGCCACTATGGAGAAGAGTATGGAGGTTCGTTAAAAAACTAAAAATAGAACTACCATATGACCCAGCAATCCCACTACTGGGCATATACCCTGAGCAAACCAAAATTCAAAAAGAGTCATGTACCGCAATGTTCATTGCAGCTCTATTTACAATAGCCAGGACATGGAAGCAACCTAAGTGTCCATCAACAGACAAATGGATAAAGAAGATGTGGCACATATATACAATGGAATATTACTCAGCCATAAAAAGAAACAAAATTGAGTTATTTGTAGTGAGGTGGATGGACATAGAGTCTGTCATACAAAGTGAAGTAAGTCAGAAAGAGAAAAACAAATACCGTATGCTAACACATATATATATGGAATCTAAGAAAAAAAAAAGGTCATGAAGAACCTAAGGGTAAGACGGGAATAAAGACACAGACCTACTAGAGAATGGACTTGAGGATACGGGGAGGGGGAAGGGTAAGCTGTGACAAAGTGAGAGAGTGGCATGGACATATATACACTACCAAACGTAAAATAGATAGCTAGTGGGAAGCAGCTGCATAGCACAGGGAGATCAACTCGGTGCTTTGTGACCACCTAGAGGGGTGGGATAGGGAGGGTGGGAGGGAGGGAGACACAGAGGGAAGATGTATGGGAACATATGTATATGTACAACTGATTCACTTTGTTATAAAGCAGAAACTAACACACCATTGTAAAGCAATTATACTCCAATAAAGATGTTTAAAAAAAAAATCATGGAGTTAGGAAAAAAATTTTTAATTCGTTGGCCTTACAATGTCTTCTCCTGATTCAGCGTAAAATTAGCGAAAGTGATGTGTCAAAACTTCACTACCTGATGCCAATTATGTTTAGAGAACTTTATTCTGGCTTGGTTCTTGATAATAGAATCTGAGTGGGGGAGTTTCCAAACCAAAACGTTAGCATAGTTGCATAATAAATAACTAGAAAGGAAGTCCATCATTTAGGGAAAACTTTCCGATTTAGAGAGAAGCATGTCAACTGGAATTTCTTTTGGAAAGAATTGTCTTCAGTGCTTTAGAAATGCTCTCAGATGGTCACTTTTTTAATGCTCCCAAATTTGCCTGAATTAGGAACCTACAGATGGGCTAGCTAATGTTTATCAAATACTTCTGGTACTTCTGCTGGACACTGTGTTAAGCACCTTATATGTTGCTTTGTGTGATCCTCTTTGCAACTTTAATATTTTCCCATTTTGAAGCAGAGGAAGCTGAAATTCAGACACACAATTGGGAAGCAGTAAATGGGATTCAAACCCAGGTAGTCCAACTTCAGTCTATGGGCTGTCGGTCTTAACCATTCTATTCTCTTCTATGACCTCACATAAAGTGTTAAAAATACAAAAGTTGATGAGTACCTGTATAGCTTCATTTTAAGATCTAAAAAAAAAATTTATCCTGTGAGATTTTCATAGATATTAGCAATGATGCTGACTATTAGACTAAAATGTCAAATAGAAAATATTGCAACATTGGAAAATAATAGGCTCCTCCCCCTATTACTGAGATCATTTTTTTTTCTATTGAAGAAGCGAACAAATCCGGCAGATAAAGTTTGTCCTAAAGGGAGGCATTTCATTGATATTAAGGCTCAACAATAGCACCTGGAGAAATATCACAGTGAAACCATTGCTGATGCTGGGCACTGCACTGACCTGATATTTGAAACAGTGAGCTTCACAATCTGCCTAATAATTAAAGCAATTTATCTTCAGGTGGATCTAGGCCATTTTGTTATTTCAACATGAAACTCTTGGGGAATAGAGATGACTGTAGAGATTCTCTATTGTGCAAACACTAATATGAAAAGTAAGTAGGTGACTCTTTGAGATGCCATCAGCTACTTGGCTATCAGAACTTTGGCTGCTAAAGTGATACCAATACCTCTGGCCAGAAAAGACCTAGACATTGGCAGCAAGGTAAGCGAAGCTTTGCCGCCAACTTGCAGGACCTAGAATGCAGACAAAATGACGATGCTTATACAAATCTTTACCTTGTCCAAAAAATTAAGAAACAAATATGATAAAACAGTGCCTATGAAGGAAGAATTCTGAAATTATATGGCACGCTATTTGAGTACAGGTTTGTTCTGTCCAATTCGATACCCAGGAGACAGTAGTATGTGGCTGCTGGGCAATTGAAATGTGGTTACTTGAAATTGAGATGTGCTGCAATTACAAATATAAACCAGATTTAAAGACTTAGTATATAAAATAGCTCAATAACTTTTTAATATTGATTATGCTTTGGAATAATATTTTTGATATATTTTCTTAAATAAAATATATTGTTAAATTCATCTATTTCTCCTTACTTTTAGAATACGGCTACCATAAAATTTTAATTGCATATGTGGCTCACGTTGTATTTCTGACAGCAGTGCTGGTAGTTAGTCTACACCAGAGGCAGCTGAGGAATGAGACAGCTTCATCCTTCATCATTTAGGAGCCAGCTGGAATATTTTGATGGCCGCACTATCTCCATTGGTTTTGTTTTGAATTTCATTAATTTCTGGTCTTATCTTCATTACATCCTTTCTTCTACTTTCTTTGGGCTTATTCTTTCTACCCCCTAACTGTCAATGGAAACTCTAGCTCATTTACGTTCAGTCTTTTGTGTTTTTAAGTAAATTCATTTAAGGCTAAAATATTGCTTTAGAAATATCTCCCAATTTGGGCATATAGCACTTTTATTCCTGTATAGGTTAAATTTTAAAATAGTATTCTCATGTGGTTTCCTCTCTGACTACTAGGTTATTTTATGATACAGAGATGTGGTATAGGTTCCTTGGTATTTCTTGAAATTTCCTTTGTGACCTGCTGTGTGGTCAGTTCTTCTGATAGTTCCATTTGTGCTTGAAAAGAATGTGTACTTTCCATTTTATATTCACTATGTGCAGGTTTCTACATATAGTTAAGTCTTTTATATTAGCTCTTTAGGTTGTTCAGATATTTTAAAATCCTTAATACTTTTTTTGTCTGCCTGATGTATCAGTTTCTGAGAGAGGTATGTGAAAATCTCCCACTATGATTGCAGATTTGTCAATTCCTCCTTATAATTTTGTCATTTTTTTACTTTATGTATTTCACTGCTATGTTGCTAAGTGCATACAATTTCATGACTTCTATTTTCTTGTTGAGTTCTTTTCATCTTATGAATCTACGTTTCTATTAATGCCTCTTGGCTTAAAACTCTATGCTGTTTGATTTGAATATTGCAACACCAACTATTCTTTTTTTTAAAGGTTATACTCCATTTATAATTATTATAAAATATTGGGTATATTCTGTACTGTATAATATATAATTATAATTATATTATAATATAATAATAAAATAAGCTTACTTATTTTATTCACAGAATTTTGTACCTCTGAATCCCATACCCCTATCTTGCCCCT
Organism: Phocoena phocoena; assembly: GCF_963924675.1. Classification (NCBI taxonomy): domain Eukaryota; kingdom Metazoa; phylum Chordata; class Mammalia; order Artiodactyla; family Phocoenidae; genus Phocoena; species Phocoena phocoena. Next base: position 44,530,533 of record NC_089225.1, on the reverse strand, counting down.
TCCCCCATCCTTCTCCCCACTGGAAACCATTAGTCTGTTCTCTATATCTGTGAGTCTGTTTTGGTTTTGTTATATTCATTCATTTTATTATTTAGATTTTACATTTAAGTGACATTATACAGTATTTGTGTTTCTCTGTCTGACTTATTTCACTAAGCATAATACCCTCCAAGTCGATCCATGTTGTTGCAAATGGTAACATTTCATTCTTTTTTTATTGCTGAGTAGTATTCCACTGTGTGTGTGTGTGTGTGTGTGTGTGTGTGTGTGTGTGTGTGTGTATCACATCTTCTTTATTCATTCTTCTGATGATGGAAAGTTAGGTTCCTTCCATATCTTGGCTATGGTAAATAATGCTGCTATGAACATTGGGGTGCATGTATCTTCTCAAATGAATGCTTTCATTTTCTTTGGATATGTACCCCAGAGTGGAATTCTGGATTATGTGGTAGTCTTATTTTTAGTTTTTTCAGGAAGCTGCATACTGTTTTCCACAGTGGCTGTACCAATTTACATTCCTACCAACAGTACCCAAGGGTTCTCTTTTTTCCACATCCTTGCCATCATTTGTTATATGTGTTATTTTTGATGACAGCCATTCTGATAGGTGTAAGGCGATTGTGGTTTTGATTCGCATTTTCCTGATGATTAATGTTGTTGAGCATCCTTTCATGTGCCTCTTGGCCATCTATATGTCTGTTTTGGAAAAATGTCTATTCAGGTCTTCTGCCCATTTTTTTTTCTTTAACATCTTTATTGGAGTATAATTGCTTTACAATAGTGTGTTAGTTTCTGCCTTATAACAAAGTGAATCAGTTATACATATACATATGTCCCCATATCTCTTCCCTCTTGCATCTCCCTCCTTCCCACCCTCCCTATGCCACCCCTCTAGGTGGTCACAAAGCACCGAGCTGATCTCCCTGTGCTATGCGGCTGCTTCCCACTAGCTATCTATTTTACGTTTGGTAGTGTATATATGTCCATGCCACTCTCTCACTTTGTCACAGCTTACCTTTCCCCCTCCTCGAATCCTCAAGTCCATTCTCTAGCAAGTCTGCATCTTTATTCCCGTCTTGCCCCTAGGTTCTTCTGACCATGTTTTTCTTTTTTTTTAGATTCCATATATATGTGTTAGCATACGGTATTTGTTTTTCTCTTTCTAAGTGCCCATTTTTTAATCAGGCTGTTTGCTTTTTGTTTGTTTGTTTGTTTTTTGATGTTGAATTGTATGAACTCTTTATGTATTTTGAATGTTAACCCCTTATTGATCATATCATTTGCAAATATGTTCTCCAATTCAGTAGGTTGTCTTTTTGTTTTGTCTGTGGTTTCCTTTGCTGTGCAAAAGCCTTTAAGTTTAATTAAGTCCTGTGTGTTTATTTTTGCTTTTGTTTCCTTTGCCTTAAGACATTGGTCCCTAACCTTTTTGACACCAGGAACCTGTTTTGTGGAAGACAGTTTTTCCACAGACAGGGAGTGGGGGAGGGGAATGGTTCAGGCAGTAATGTGAGTGATGGGGGGTATGGTTCAGGTGGTAATGTGAGCAGTGAGGAGCAGCAGATGAAGCTTCGCTTGCTCACCTGCTGCTCACCTCCTGCTGTGTGGCCCGGTTCCTAACAGGCCATGGTCCACGGCCCAGGGGTTAGGGACTCCTGCCTTAGGGGACAGATCCAAAAAAAGTATTGCTACAATTTATGTCAAAGAGTATTCTGCCTATGTTTTCTTCTAGGAGTTTTATGGTTTCTGGTCTTTCATGTATGTCTTTAACACCAGCTATTTTTTCATTAATGTTTACCTGGTGAATATTTGTTCATCTCTTCCTGTATCATTACAGTCTGCTTATATCTCTTAAAAATTTTCTGGATGTTATTCTCTTTGTATAAAATCCATTTTGAGATGATTTTAATCTTCTTGTGTCTATTGTGATTATTAATGTATTAGTGCCTATTTGTACTATCTGGTTTTATGTTTCTTGTTTTTTCTCTTTTCTTAATTTTTATTTAATTGACCAAATCTTCTTTATTCCTTTTACTTCCTCGCAACTCATTTGGTAATTACACATTTGGCTTTTATTCTTTTTAGTAGTATTCCTTAAGTTCTTAACATGTATACCTGACTTAACTAATGTAACTTTATCCAAATTCTCTATCTTCCTCTTGAACAATATATTCCAAATTATCATCTAGTGTTTTCGTTTTTTCTTGCATCAAAGCCACCATGTTAGTTAATATTATCATTGTTTTGTATCTGAAGTTAATTTAGATTTACAAACATGCTTACCAGCTTCTTTTCCTCATCATTATTTCCTGCATCCATTCTTTTCTTCTAGAGTTACTATTATTCTTGCTGAATGTTATTTAGTAATTTTTTTCAGTAAGCTTCTATGGGTAGTAAACTCTTTCAGTCTTTATATTTATTTCTCTTCATTTGACAGAGTTTAATTGGTAGATAGTAATTTCCCTTTACCACTTTGAAAATGTTACTTCATTGCACTCCAGCAGCTTTTGTCACCAGTGAGACATCTTCTGTAGGTCTATGTTTTCTCTATGCACTCATGGAATGACATTTTGAACCCCTCTGCTTGTGCCTATTAAGTTCTATATCCGTTAAGGGTATAAACTATGAGCTGCTTTGGTTGAAGCTCCTATTCAATTCTCTGACTTTGGCTCCTTTTTTCATGCTCAGAGATTTCACACTCTGAATTTGAAATTTTACCGTGTGTCCAAATTTTGTCTTTTGTTTAATTTTTTCATGAGGGAGAGTCCTTCTCTGTCACTTTAGTCTGCCGTATTGACTTGACAATCTTAGTGATCTGCTTATTACTCTACATCCCATAGTCTGTGGAGGTGCCAACCTGACAGAATGGTCTTGGCTCTAATGTCTGCAAGTTAGAGTCATGGAGAATTAATGCTAAAGATCTAGGACTCAGGGTACATAGACTTGCCAAGAACACTCATGATACCCTGCACCCCTGTGTTCTGCACTCAGCCTCTTACTCCTGTGCTCCCTTCACCTTGGCAGTCTGCTCTCTTAGACAGAATTCCATTTCACATGCTCCGGGTCTGGCATTCCTATTACAGGCTCTACACTGGGTCCCTGGAACATGCTGTTTGACCCAGTGCTGGGCAGTAGTGTATTTATATCCCAGCTGTAGCCCTCTCTGTGCTGCCATAGGCTGCTTGAAGTTTATCAGATGAGTCTGGTTCCAGTCTACTAAGCCTTCTATATTCAAGGACCTGACATCTCTGAGAGGTCCTGTTGAAGCCCCCAGCTCTAGTCCTGGAGAGAAGTGTCAGCAACCCCTTTATCTGGGGAAGCAGAGGGTGATAGGGACTCACAGCTCAGGTTTTGTCAGAGAAAACCTCGCAAAATTCCCTCTCTCTACTCTTTGCACTTTCATAATCTTCCTATAGGCCATTAAATGAAATTTTCCGCACCACCTACTTTAACATTTTCACATGATTTCATTTCCTCATGCTTTTAATTCTCTCCTCTTTACTCATGCTAACCAATACTCTGGTGTTTTATATCTGGGTTCAGGTATCTATTAGATTTTGTTTATTCTAGTAACAGTAACTAGTGAGTTAGTAAGGATTTCTAAAATTTTTATCATTTTCATGAGATTTTCCTTTAATATTTGTTATTATGGAATATTTTCCTCTTCAGAAAAGTGGAAGTGTGTATGATCTGTGGTCATGTATGTGGAACATGGTAAAAAAAATTTGAGTGGAGATTTTTCTGGGAACAGAAATGACTTTTGTAGTGGTCATAAATGTTAATCTTCACTTTGATAGATTATCTTTCACGTGGTAGGCACTACATAAATATTATTGAATAAATGAGTGAGAAAGAAGCAATTCAAAATCTGTAACACCTGCCCTTGAATTACAGAAATACTGGAAAATGTTGAAGGGATTATTACCTCTCACCTTTCAAAGAGGAACAAGAACTTTTTGGTGTGCTTTTTCTGAGTTCTAATAGCATTCTCTTTGGTGTTCTTAAAGCATTTTACCTCTGGTTGCTATGGTGGTTTATCTGCCATTATCCTTCCTGAATTTGTAATATTATCTTACTTTAAAATGCTTTTCAAGGATGCTTGCAGGTTACTTCAATATGGTGGGACTGGATGAAATTTAAGGTCTCTTACAACCTAGAGATTCTGTGATTTCTTTCAGAATTCTGACATCATCTATTCTCTTCTCACTAGTGGTCCAGCAGAGGTTCGTTATGCAGGGCAGAGCTTGTGAGCCCGTGGAGGGATTACTTACCCAGGCATCTTCACTGGCAATGGTATACTGCCATATGGCTAAGCATAGCATACAGATGTCACAGAGGAAATCTTCTAGAAGCTATTATGGCTTCACAAAGCCAGTTCCCAACTTGCTTTGGAAAACTGTGTACTTCATAAGGAAAGCTAGATTTTGGTCTACTTGTGTTAAGGAACATGAATTATTTAGAATGCTATGGGATATATCTACATGAAGGAACATTTTGTTTCTTTTTAGCATGAAGCATAGTAGTATACTGAAGAAGATATCAGGTATAGGCTTTTATATTTTAAAAATTACAGTTGTGTCTCTTGGTAGCCATGGGGGATTGGTTCTAGGAGCCCCCATGGATGCTCAAGTTCCTTATAAAAGATGGCATAGTATTTACATATAACCTACACACATCCTCTCGTATACTTAAACTCATCTCTAGACTGTAGTACCTAATATAGTGTAAGTGCTATGTAAACTGTTGTACATACAATGTAAATGCTATGTAAATAGTTGCTGGTGCAGCAAAAGTTTTGCTTTTTGGAACTTTCTGGGGTTTTCTCCCCGAATATTTTTTATTTTTGGTTGGTTGAATCTGTGGATGTGGAACCTGTGGATACAGAGGGCCGACTGTATTCTCCCTGAGAGTTGACATTTTTGACCCAAGTTTGTTACAGCTTTCCATCTGTCTGCATATGGAAAAAATCACATGATAGTAATAGGACTTTTTTTTTTTTTTTTTTTTTTGCGGTACGCGGGCCTCTCACTGTTGTGGCCTCTCCCGTTGCGGAGCACAGGCTCCGGACGCGCAGGCTCAGCGGCCATGGCTCACGGGCCCAGCCACTCCGCGGCATGTGGGATCCTCCCGGACCGGGGCACGAAGCCGTGTCCCCTGCATCGGCAGGCGGACTCTCAACCACTGCGCCACCAGGGAAGCCCAGTAATAGGACTTTTGAGTTCCATTTGTTAACGAATCAGTGACTGCATATCAACTTGTTTGAGTTCTTTGTGACTAATTTTCTCCATAATGAGGAGTGTGCTTTCTGTTCTACAAACTCTACGTATTATTTAGTGATAAAATGAGTTTTAAAAAGACAATGTGTTTGAAGATAAGATAATACTAAGAGGTATTATCTTTTCTCTTAGCTTCTATACATGTTTAAATACTTGTGATTGAATTCAGTAAATAGGAAACAGTAATATGTACACCCACATTCTAAATGATTGAGAAATAATTTGATACACAAGACCATATTTAGCAAAGCATTTTAATTTGAGGAAGAAACTGAACAAAGAAAATAAAAAGAACATCAATAATGCTGAACTTCAGTGAACTGTATTTATTAGCATCTATATTGTTCTGCCAGTTAATATAGAGATAATATCTTGTATTCTGCAGAATAACTGTTATCTATGTTTCCATTTATGAATACATTCTACAAATATCATTCTGAATTCCTCAAAGCAGAGAGCGTTGATGCCAAATGATTGAGGGCACTAACCTTACCAGATCTATATGTATGTATACATATGGATGGATAAATGTATTTGGTTGTGGTACGTCTGAGACTGTTTGAGACCGGCTGCTGGGAATCAACAGTGAGTTGTAATGTGTACACATTCGAATATAACTAGTAGAAATAAGATGGGTTGAAGTGAAAACTATTAAAAAGAAAATCTCATGGAATGAATTATGTTATGTAGTCTGGTAGAAGCAATTGAATAGATTGTGGCTTCTGAGAAAAATACAACAGAAATACTACAAGGAGATCCTCCCAAGGACATTTTAGTGACCTATGGTATGGAAGAGCTCACTATAAACAGACCTGCCAAGTAGCCTCTTCAACTTACGGTTCACATTTTCATAAGAACGAGCCAGCTAGCTAGTCAAAAAAGGGTGGCAGTAATTGCATTCTCTGTCAGTGTGAGAATAAGACAATGAAAACTAGGATAACTTAAGAAAGGCAGAGCTCACTTTGCACATTCTGAAACCGCTTAGTTTGAAGTCAAAACTAAACATCTCATTTCCTTTGGAAGCCAGAAACAAGCTTTTTTTTTTTTTTTTCCTTTATAAAAGAGCATTATCTCCTTTAAAGAAAAATAAAGCAATGCTGTTTATGTGTTTAATGCTTAAAAAAAGAAAGGCTGGCAGTCGCCAGAATGATGGGACAATGGGTAAAGAGCAGACCCAAAGATTTCCTTCCCTCTCTGGGCCTCCACCTGCAGGTTTCCCCCAGGAAGAATGCAGATGCCAATCAGAGCTGATGGGGGTGGAGCTCTGGAAAGCTATCTCCTGCTCTTTCAGAGTTTGGATCCCAGGAGGTAGACTGACAGCCCCACTCTGGCCCACTGGCTATTTCTGGAAAGACTCCAGGAACCTCTTTAAGTCGCATTATTCACCAGCTAAAGATCTTGACAAGAAATCTTTCCTTGACCTGGGGCCGGGGGCGGGGGGGGGGTGTAGAACCAGAAGTGAATTATCTGTAGGAACACAGACATTTCTGCCTGCCTCCTGAGAGGTGCTGTGCTTGAAATCCCAGCCACATTTTGGGGCCAAGCCCTGGTGATTTACCTGCCACCTCTGGGAAGAACACGGCCCAGTCTCCTCCCAGCATGGCCTGTTTATTCCAGAAGGAGCCACCATGTCTTCCTGGTTCAGCCAACCTTCCCTTACAAATCTACAAATCTGTTCTGTTTGGAGGAAAGCATTCTAGGCAGGCAAGGGACAAGAAAAATCACTGAGATTCTTGCTTCTCCGCATGAGGCTAAAAGTCTTCAACTGGCAGCAGGAGAATCACCACTCCCAGCCTGGAGGGTTTTGCTCAGGTTGATTGTCAAATGCATGGGTGAAAAATAAAGTCATCTTACATGGTTTTTAAACCGAAGTAAAGTTTGTTATTTAAATACTAATGATGTTACTTCATTGTTAGCTAAATAGAGTGACCGTAATTGAGATATTGTTAGCTGTCCTCATAAATATAGGGTTTAAGTATCTATCTTGGATGAGGAAGGAAATGGGGCTTTTTTTTCCCAGAGGGAATATGGGGATGCAGTGAGGGGCAGTAGGAAAAACACTGGCCTTGGAGGTTGGTTTGGGTTTGAGAATAGGCCCAGCCATACCTGGGCTGTTTGGCTTTGGCCAAGTTACTTTCTGAGTAAACTTCCTGAACTCCATCCCTTCCTCTGTAAAATGGGGCTAATAATACCTACGTCATAAGGTTGCTGTGAGGTTGAAATAAATAAATCACCTACGACAGGACCTGGTACATAGAAACTGGTCAAGAAGTTGTGACTAAATACTATTAAGGTGGAAGACATAAAAGCATTAAAAATACAAGGATTTAAATATCAACAGGTGTTATCAGGGCTATGAGATTATGAGAAACTTTCTATTTTCTCCTTTATTAGAAAACAAACAAGATCAATGAAGTTTATGACACTGGTTTTCTACATGTAGTGCATCTGTATTTATCTATGTCTATCCCTCTGTCTCTCTACCATGCATATATAGATTTGAATGCATGCATTATTTGGGCTGAAATGAGTGCTTCTCTGGAGATCTAACTGGGACACCAGCAACGACACTCCTGCGTGCAGAGGGGACACTGGTATGGGCTTCAGGGATCTTGAGGCTGGTTGGGGTATTCCCTCCAAGTTAGCTGAGGAGCTTTTGGCTTTGTTCAGTTTTTTCCTTCCTAAAACGCTGCGATTGGAGGGCATGATTATGCAAGTATGTGCTCTGAAGTGATGTGATTCTATTCGAGAGAACAATCGCTTCTACCCTTCCAAATCCTACTCTCGAGTCCCTGGGTGGAGGGAGAATGTATACTTTGGACTGAGTTTCACATGGAGAAAATTATTCCTTGCAAATTTCCTGTCTCCAGGCTGATGGGAAAGGAAGAGGAAGATCTTGTAGTGTTACTCTGAAGTTTCTGATTCTCAGGGTCGTTCATAATCACACAGCTGTAACTGTAGGTATTTGGTCAATGAGTCTCCATATTGACATCTACCTGGTTAAGGTTGATTCTGCCCACCTTGTTAAGTGGATGCCTGCTCTGCTCTTCCACTGAACTAATAAATCATGAATACTTTCCTTAGCCATTTAAAAGTCATTTCCTCTCATTTTCCCTGGGCACCAGACGTAATCTTGTGTGTGTGTGTGTGCGTGCGCGTGTATGTTTTGATTGCTGCCTTCAAAAATAGCATATGATAGCAAACAACTGCTTAGAGATTTTCAAGCCAAAATTTATCAACAACCTAAACTCTAGCAGTGTATTCATCAAAAGGCAAACATATACCTTGTATTACTTGACCTTTCCAAGCCACCTACTTCATATTATATCTTTTATTTCATATTCAACTCCTTACTTGAAATTCAAACATCTTATTATAATCATGTGTGTGCTCTCTGAACTAAAGTGGAACATTCTAAAAACTGGTGTTTCACGTATAAAAATTGCCTTTACAATAATTCATCTATTCAACAAATATTTATTGAGTGCCAAGTGTAACACAGTTTTCTAGATCTTGCGGAAATATCAGTGAGCAAGGGAGAGGATAGTGTCTGCCCTCATGGAGCTTAGAATTTGTGTGTCTGTGGGAGGGGAGGGAGGGAGACCAACAGACAACAAAGAACTAACATTGTATATTAGGCTGTGATGGGTGTCATGGAGAAAAACCAGGGCAGGAGGTTGGCAAGTTCCAAGACTGTATGTGTGTCTTGCAGGGAAGGGGTTCAAATTTAATCAAGATTATCAGGCGAGACCCTGCTGTCAGGGTGACTTTCGAATAAAGATCTGAAGGAGGTAAGGGTGTGAGCATGAGGGTAACTGGTGAAAAAGCCTCCTACTGAGAAGGGCTGGCAAGTGCAAAGACCCCAAGGCTGGAGCTGCTTGGGCCGATTGGGGAACAATGAAGCCCTCCATGTAGAATGGCATAAGTTAGGTAGGAGATAAGGTCAGAGAGAAAAGATAGCCAGGTTAGAAATACACAAGCATTCTAAAGAGGAGGAAATGACCAATTAGTATGATTATTGGGTACAGGGACAACATCCACAGACAAAACAGTTGAAAAACTCCTGCTCCTGGACTTGACATTCCAGTGAGGGGAGACAGTGCAAAAACCAAAGAAGTGAATTGGATAGTATGCTAGAAGGTGATCAATGCAACGGGAAAGCAATGGACTGGGAAGGCTGGGGTGGGGCGTGTGAGTGCTTAGTTACCTAAAACACTGTTCCTGAGAACAACCTTAGACTGTAAACTTCTCAAGACTGGAGGCTACACTGCTGGTTCTTTTATGTATTATCCAATTCTGAGCACATCATGGGTAACTAATATAAAAATCATTACAAATCATCCTGCTAAATAATATTCATTCAACAAACATGTTTTGGTTACGTTCTGCATACGAGGGACTGGAATAGGTGAGCAAAAAGAGACATCACCTGGCTTCATGGAGTTTACAGTTTGATGGTGGGAATAACATCAAGCAAATAACCACATAAATATATGTAACATTGTCATATTGCAATAGTGATGGTGCTATAAACAGAGGCATTCGATTTTAGGAAAGCATATAATATGGAGATGAGTGACAACACATTATTCTGCCTTCAATATTTTAGTAGTAACATTGGCTTTCCCAAGCAAATTGGCTTTTTGTAGTGATGGTGAAATAGGAGCTAGAAATAGTGAAAAATTTTCTCATCCTGTTTAAAAATACATTGGAAACTACTCTTCTGAGAGGCAGTGATAGCGTCTCCAGAATTGCCTTGCAGAATTTGCTCAGTTGAAATCTGTCTGAACATGATAGTTTCTTGCCAGTGTAGTTTGAACCACGTGGAAAAGAGGAGGTTCTAAGCTAAAGCTGGGTTACCTTGAGTCATGTTCAGGAAAAGGCCACGGTTCGGTGGGTGTTCTTTAGGGTGAGGCCCTTAACAGATTCTGGAATGGACGTGAGATGCTAGTCAGGGTTCCGTTCTTTCTACAAGGCCAGCAAGTCTGACTCCAACCCAATAACTCGCTTTAGATAAACCTATTTTCGGCTTTGTTTGAAGGATGTGACTGTTGGTCATTCTTTACTGGCCATTACCTTAGATGGCTAGTGATATGGTCCAACCATTGAACCAGAAATACATTCATTCACTAGCAGCAATGATGTATTTTTCTGCATGATGCCTGTCCTTGGCGAAGGGTGCTTCAGCTGCTCCCTTCGCTGCCTTGCTGTCAATTTGATAAACGGATAGGCTTCCTTCCCAGCAGGGCTGGTGTGGCTCCAAGTTGCAGGGCTGCCCTCTTCAGCCGCCTACAGGCCATTGTTCCTGCCTCCTGTGAGCTCACAGAGCCCATTCCGGGTGCACCGGGTCATCCCCAAAAATGCTCAGGCTGACAGTGTCAGACCAGTACAAGGAGAAAATAAAGTTTTGTTCTGTTAAATGTCTCTGCCAAACTCTACAAAGACATGCTGCCAGAAGAATAAAAGGAAAGTTAATTCTGCCCATTGCACAGAGCTATTTTGAAAATTTACTGCTGGCACCTTGCAGCAGATACATTTGTTTATTTTAGCTTTTCCTTCAGGCAATTTATGGAACTCAATGGTGATTCCTTCATGTGTTGGATTTTTAAAAGGGATAAAAGAGCAAAAGAGTGTATTGATGAGCACAGTTTTTTAGTGGTAAAGAGAGTGAAACAGGATATGCCAGATCCGGAAGACTAAAGAAAGGTTAGCCCGAGAAAACCAGTCCTGTGCAAGCGTTTCTGCAGAATTGATAGCATGAGCTTTGGGGAACAGACACACTGTGGATGGATGGTTTTATTCCAGGTGCTTCTCTTACGTATATGCTCTTTTGTTCTCTACTTTAGGGGAAACCGTAACAGTAGTAGTTATACATTATGGAGCACATCTTCCACAGTAATTATGTCCTCCCTCCACACTTCCAGCGATGCTTCTGTGGGGAAGGTGAGGATTTTACGAAAGGGGAAACTTAGGCTCAAGGAGATCTAGTCCCTGGGTCTAGTTTATACAGCTAATGGTGGTAGCAGGGATTTGTTCTAGAGCCTTGTTACTTAAAGAAGGAAATAAAATGTAAGGAAAATTACAATTTAAAATTTTAAAACTTAAAACATTTTTAAAAAGGTAGTTGAGAACTTTTCCATTGTGAAAAACAGAAGGCTTCGCTACAAAAATAAAGCATATTGAAAAAGTGGGAAGATAAAGCTTAAGCTAGGGGGAAGAAGCACAGATTTTTTTTTCTATCATTATTATTTTTTAAACTCTATCTATGCCATATGTTATATATGCACTCTTTTGCTTGTATGTGTGTTTCATGATGACAAGAAATAACAGGTAAGGAAGAGAACAAATTGGTTTTTAATACTTACCCTATCCCTGGCACTGTGGTAGCACATGAAATAGGTACTTATGTTTTTAATATTAGACTTCTTCTATTTTAAGAATTTTCTTAACCATCATAAAAGTTAATGATACATCATCATTATAGCTAGATTTGTGTCCATTTTACAGATTTCAATACTTACCATTATTTCTTATATACCATGTATTCCATTCCCTTGAGTTATTTTTGCAGTTTCCTCTGGTTAGAGATTTCCTGTTGTGGGACTTTCTGAAATCCCTACATATTTGAAAATGTCTGTCTCTTGCTGTCACACAAGGATAGGTTGGCTATAGAATCTTAGAGTCACATCCTTCTTGCTTGCAAACATTACTATTTTCTAGTTTTTAGTGTTACAGATGAGATTTTTCAATATCAGCCTGATTTCTTTTTCTTTTCCAGGTGGCCTGTTGTTATTATTGTTATTTTCTGCCTGGAAGCTTGAAGAATTTTATTTTTATCCTTGGGCTTTAGAAAAATTACCAGGATATATTTAAGTTCTTGTACTTTTTCCCCCCAATATTCTACCCCAGCTCTAGGCTATTTCATTAGATATTCACAGTAATACTCTTGGAGGTTATCACAATAATACTTTGGGCTTCTTCCAAAAAGCAGAGCCTGGGACAGTGACTTAGTGTGGGTAGTTGATTTTGGGAGGTTATCACAGGGAACAAGACTGAGGGTGCTGGGAAGAGTGAAATGGGGGAGGAGGGAAAGCTAATCTCAGGGTACAGTATTGAGTTGGTTACCAACCTGGAGAACTAGGGCTCAATTTGCCTGGGTGCCTTTTGCGGAACTATGTAGGCTCTGCCTCAGGCTTATCCACCTGAAATAGGAGAAGGAAACTATTTATCCACCAGCTTCCTTTCCCCCCCCTTGGCCAAAGGTTGCTCCAGAGGGTGTTAACTTCCTTGTATTTCCTGGTTTGAGCATTTATCTCCAGAATCTGGATCTCTTAGTTGCTTTACGTTTGTTAGGCTGTTTGCTGGAATTGCATGGAAGCATCAAGAGAAGCCCCAGTGAACATCCTAGGTTAGAGCTGTATTCCTTCATGCCACCATTGTGTAGCAAATATCTAATTTAAAAAAAAAAGATTAAAAAATTTTTTATACAATTTTTAAAGGTTACTTTCCATTTACAGTTATTACAAAATATTGGCTATATTCCTCGTGTTGTACAATACATCCTTGAGCCTCTCTTACACCCAATAGTTTGTACCTCCCACTTCCCCACCCCTATGTGGCCTCTCCCCCTCCCCACTGGCAACCACTAGTTTGTTCTCTGTATCTGTGAGTCTGCTTCTTTTATGTTATGTTCACTAGTCTGTTGTATTTTTAGATTCCACATATCAGTGATATCATCCAGAAATACCAAATTTCTTGATGGTAATCAGAGTCAGTTGCCCTACCAGTGTGGGCAACTTCTTTTCTTGTTGGTCCATCCATTTGAGAGGCCCCAAATGACAAAATACATAGTAGTCATAGCTTTAAATTCAGTGGAACTCTTTCTGCCTTTCTGCGTCTACCCTCCAACTTCACCCCTAGTGCCAGGACTCAGGGCTTTTTTTTTTTTTTTTTTTTTTTTTTTTGCGGTACGTGGGCCTCTCACTGTTGTGGCCTCTCCCGTTGCGGAGCACAGGCTCCGGACCCGCAGGCTCAGCGGCCAGGGCTCACGGGCCCAGCCGCTCTGCGGCACGTGGGATCTTCCCGGACCAGGGCACGAACCCGTGTCCCCTGCATCGGCAGGCAGACTCTCAACCACTGCGCCACCAGGGAAGCCCTGGACTCAGGGCTTTTAATGCAGCAGGGCCTAAGGACCTAGGGACAGGAAGCACATATTCTGAAAGTGGGTCACTAGGAGTGGTAACGCGAGGGGACAATCCTACTTCCACCTTCTGTTTTTCAGGTCCCTGTATTCTAGTTACATGTCACCACATGTTGGGTTCACTGCACATAGAGAGTCCTGGAGGACAGCGTCCAACCTTGCTGGATGTGGTCCCCAAGCTGGCTTCCTAGCTGGGCACTTAATAGGTGATTCTCATTCTACTAGACTGGCTTCTTCAGAGTGTTGTGGTCTATGGTAGGGTCTGAGGATTCTCTCGCCACCCACTCATTTCATTTACCTTCGCTGTAAAACACGTCCCTTGATCTGAGGCAATGTCATTGGGATCCTATGTTGTAAACCGTACACTCTTCAAGCCCTCAGATGATGCTAGCTGAGGAGGCTTGGATAGGAAAAGCAAACTCATAATCAAAGCAAGTGTAAGGATGTATTACTGCCCTTCTAGGATGTCACCCACTTGTCACCACATAGTTGGCCTCCTTGAGGGATGTTTCTATATTGAAGCACCATATTGCAGACCTGCAGCTGGCATCTTAGGAGTTCAGCAGTGGCAGTAGTTACATCTGTCTTAGTGGGAGAGAGCCCATCCTTGCCCCCAAGGCTGCCACATTCATGGGACTACTGTGCTAGCACTGGGGTGGCTGAGGTCAGAAGCTGACTGATATGCACTGGACAAGTCAGCCTAGTCACCAGATTGTCCAGAACCTCTCTGAACACTCTAGAATGTTCCCAGTGGCCATTAACACAGGACACAAATACCCATATATGCTTTGGTCCCTCTGCCAAAGATTCATCCATAAACCTGTTTCTCAAACTTCCTTGTCTCTAAGCCTCTAATCGTGCTCGTTTCAGGATCTTGACCAATCAACAAAGCCCTCTGTCAGCCCAGAAGGCTGTGTATATCTGTGTTTTAGGCAGTTTCTCCCTGCATACAAGGTATATAACCAAGTGTGTTGCTCAGAGTCATACCTGCTGGGAAAACTTCCCTTTTCCACTTACCTTCAAGGCCACCTTTGAGTGGGGCTGTATTGTGCATTTTCAGCTATCATAAATGCATCGCACTAATCCATCTGTGAACCAGGCTCAAACATTTCCTCCTCTGTAAGTTGGTCATAGGGAAGCCTCCACGAGTGTAGCTGAAGGAAGGCATCAGTGCAACAGAGGAAAGTCGTGAGGAAGTCGAGGCCACATGCTTAATGCAACTTACTTGTGCTCTCTGGACCTGCTCAATCCAGTCCCGCATGTAATGTACTATTTACGTCATACTGTGGTTTGCTTCTGTTCCTGGATAGCCTTATGACTTTGTGGATCTCATAATCCCACTCACCATAGGCAGCTCCAGGTGCTTAGTCACTCTTGATGTCCTAGTCTCTACTAGGGCTCAAAAGCATGCCAGGAGCTGCTCTCAAAATGGCGAGAAGTCCTGTGTCTTCGAAGGTTTGACCTTGCTCCAGAACCCAGGGTCTGTGCTGGGACTCTTATATATTGAGGCTTTTTTTTTTTTTTTGAAAGAAAAATTTATTGTACATTTAACATAATACAGAATAGTGTTCCCTGAGATTGGGGAACAATACAATTACACGTGAACGCGTACACTTAAAGACAGTCAAGGATAACAGAATTGAGATCTCAAGATGGCCTTATTGTTCATCTAGCCTGATCCCTTCACTTTAAAAGAGATGTAAGAGTCAGAGACTCAAAGTAGGGTATGTGAAACAAAACAACCTGGACCAGAACCTGACCCTTTGTCCAAGGTGCTTTTTCCTCCTCTACACAAAATGCATATGTGCATTGATGCAGCCATTCATTCATTCAACAGATATTTACTTAGTGCTACTATGAGGCAGAAACTGCAAGGTATGAGATAAATATCAGGAAGAATACTCCCTGTGTAGAAAAGGAACCTCAAACTCAGTAGTCTTCAGGACTATGCAGATAAAAGTAGGCTGGGTGGATGTAAGACAGAGGAAATGGAGGTGCCCATGGCAGACTAGAGAGTCCACGCTCCTACTAAAGGCATTCCCTGGCTTTGTTTTTTGATGTTTAATTTAAACACTGCGCTGGCCCAATCACATAGCAGAAAACATAATTGGATTTAGCCATTTGGTATCAGTTCTCAACCCCTAACTACAGTTACAGCTTTGATTTTGCTACCAGGGCTGAGATATCTGGGCTAACTCTGGTTCCTTAACATGATACAATGTATATGTAATTTAAGTATATATGCGAAGAATTAAGTACAAATTCAGTTATTCATGAGCACTAATGGCTTCAACTAAAGCAGATCGTTTTATTTTTAAACATGGCAAACAAATCCATTTATCTAGATGCCATATCTGTGTACAAGTAGATAAGATTTTCACTGTTTTTTCCAGCAAGGTCATATTGAGGTTTGACAGAGACTATATACAGCGTCCTAATGCACTATCCATCTTCTAGGTCATACTGCCTGAGCATCAGGGCAGCTTGGACTGCAGTCTGGACCTGCTATAGGGTCCTTGCCTGTTCTGGGCAGCATATACCACACCTTGGTATATGGCAGCCTTCCAAGACACCAATAAATGGTTCACAGTGTACGACTATGTATGGTATGTGTTGACACCAGTATTCAAATAAGCCTGCCACGTGCAGTGCCTCTTTATTAGTGATAGGACGTGTAGGTCAACAATTTGTCATTTATATTAAAAAATTTCCCACATGTTCCCATTCATTGGATCTTTAAAAACATCATCCATGTGGTGGGTCCTTGAAACTTTGAGGGTTTTATCATCTACCCTCTAGCATGTATGTATCTTACCAGGACAATCTAAATACCTGCTGCCTTCTGATCACCAGGTCCGATCACCGTGGCACCATCAGCGTTGTCAACCAGCAATCATGCAGGTTCTGTGCAATATCAAGACGATCGAGGTCTCTGTGGACTATATTGTGACAGAGAACAGATTTAGCCTGGTTCTGGGGTAAGACAGACAGTGAATACTATGGACTTTTCTACATAACAGCAAACTGTTTTTGATCCTTATTATTTATGGGGATTGAGAAAAAATACATTTTTCTGCTCAAAAGTGCCAGAAGCTGTGATAATCTGTTCTAGGAAAATACTACACCTGGTATAGCAGTTGTGATTGTGATGACCACTCGTTTATGTTTATTTTGGTCCATTGTCATTCACCATGATCTCTGTAAGTTTTGCAGTGGCCAAATAGGTAAACTGAAGTGGGTATCCTTGCATCCTTCAAATCTTTGATAGTGGTGCTAATTTCTGAAATTCCGTCTGTGACATAATACTGCAGATTTAGGGACTTCCTCTTGCCCCTTGCAGACACTGTTGCCCTTATTCCTTTGGCCAAAGAACAAATCTTGATTGAACTGCGGGAACGGGCGATAACTGCACAGATGGTCTGTGGACCCATTGGACCACTCCGGGATGGATGTGGGCCAGGAGTCCACTCATTATCTGGCTTACATGAGCCTTCTCTAATAAAGGGTCCAGTGGCATTTTAGATTTCTTGCTATCAGAGTCAACTCAGACCCTGTGCCTAACAGCCCCTTGAATGGTCTGGGTATTCTTCTTTCCCCAGTACATACTTATTCTGGTAACTAATTTCAGATTCCTTTGGGAATCAGGGAATATTTACTACATATAATTACAGTGGTATTTCAGGATTCTTCCTTGAGGAGACCTAGCCTCTTCATTAGTCAGTGAGCTCTGGTTTGAGACTGAGCTCAGCGTCTGAGAATTGACTTAGATCTAGAAAATGAGTGAGCGTGTGATTTTTCCATCACGGTGGCTGACACCAGTTTTTTGCTTGCTGAATTTCAATTCCTGGTTACACAGATGACACAAAACTCTAGTTGGCTGCCCATCCATCTTGCTCCCATGATCTATTAACAATTCCCACAGATCCCTGTGGGTTAAGGCACTCTGATTGTCACTCTGGCCTTGCTGTCCATTTCAATAATGATGTCCACCCTATTTCTGTAGAGACTAAATTGCCTCTGCTATTTTAGAATCCTATCAATTCCAGTAATATCAGGGAAACCAGTTCCAATATAGTATCTCTCACCATCAGTCAGCAGCCACAGCCAAGCTTCTCCACCATGTTGTGCTTCCCTTCATCATGCAATCTTTTTTTTTTTTTTTTTGGTATGTGGCAGCCATGGCTCACGGGACCAGCCACTCCACAGCATGTGGGATCCTCCGGGACGGGGGCACAAACCCGTGTCCCCTGCATCGGCAGGCGGACTCTCAACCACTGCGCCACCAGGGAAGCCCCCATGCATTCTTTACTGACTGAGTGGAAGAGAGTCTTTTGGGCCTCCTCAGAGATCATAGTCAGGTGGAGGTTTCTTTGATCTAACATAAATCTATTACAGCATTCCCATCTCTCTCTCTGAGCCTTTTGATCCTTTTCCCAAATACTCTGCCAAAACATTTTTATACCTGATTTACTTTGGTCAGGTCCAAGCTTCAAAGAATGATCCCAGCAGTGTATTAGGACCAATTTTTTTTGTCCTTGCTAAGACATCGAGCCCTCTATCATGGGAGAGTGTTCCAATGTCAATAAATTCTCCGCTCTCCAGCCTTACACTCTAACCTCATATATGAGTACCCTCAAGATCTACACTTGTTCCCTTAGTTTCTGTATTGCAATTCTTTAGCTGTGCTGTTTCTTCCCGGAGCAAGGAGCATGTATCCCCCTGTGGTGGTGCTGTGACCTAAACATTCCTAGCATTACAGCTCTGACACCACAGGATAGGAACCAATGTTCTGCTATTATACACACACCTTATTAGTATAAATCTGCTGTATTCATGTATGCACTTATAGAGCAGAGAAATAACCTTCTGATGGGTCCAGTCCAGAGCGGTGAAGGGGACAGTGTCTGAACACGAGAGAAAGGAGTGTATCTTATGAGGCATCTTCCTCGGATGAGGTTTTTGTAGGGTCTCTCTGTCAGGGTTTCTCAACAGCAGCACTGTTGGTGTACGGGCTGGGCAATTCTTTCTTGTTGGGGACATCGCAGGTTGTTAACAGTGTCCCTGGCCTCTTTCTAGTAGATGCCGATGGCACCTCCCTCCCACAGTTGTGATCACCAAATCTTCCCGGTGAGAACCACTGCTTGGATGATTGGACCCAGGCTCTTGCAGATGCCTCTTAGGTGATGGCAGGATTCCTCGGGGTGCAGGTGAGGTGAGGTGTCGTTGGTCTCTTCCTCTGCACGTGAGGTAGCTGCAGCAGTGGCTGGAGCAAAAATGTGGGCTAAGAAGATATAAGCTAGGACATAAAATATGTCTGACCTAAAGGAAGATCATACGTGCTCATTTCACAGGAGTGAACACTGAGGCTCAGGAAGGCAAAACAACTTAGGCTGATACATTTAAGTTTGATGCCCTGGGCATAAAGGTGAATAAGACACAATTCCTCTCCTCAAGGAATACTCGGTCCAGCAACTGTGAAGGATTATATAATTAATCATTGCACATAAGTTTTGATGAGGTCATATAACCAGCAATTAACAAAGCTGAAAACAGAATGAGGTAAAGCTGAAAACAGAACGAGGTGTATTCATGTTAGTACCACTTCATATGCCTCAGGATTTGATTATATTTACTGCATGCTAGAATTTTTGCTAAATTATTTGTGTACCTGGTATCATTTAACATTCATAGAAATGTAACCAAGTAGGCAGTCTCCTTCCCATTTTTCAGATAATGAGGTGGCCCTTTTTTATACACCTTCACGTGACCTAGACACATTACGCTTCAAGAGACGCTGCTCTGTAGAGGAGGATGACCTCAGGCTGATAAAATCAATGCAGACAAGCACGGAGATGCAGGCACAAGATAATGCAGGCCTTGGCGGGACACAGCAGGACCCAATGACCCTTTGCATTAGGTCCATCTTCTTCCTCCAACAGCGTGACTGATTAAGATATGGGCTGATACTAAGTAGCTCAACTCTTTTTAACAGTGGCTTGTGAAACTGTGGAAACTATCTAAAAATATAGAACTACTGTGAGAGAAATAATGTTGTTACAAGGGAATTGATAACCAAGGATAATGGGAAGGGGAAGAAATAGCAAGTTGGAGCTAATTACCAGGGAAAGCCCCCTGACACTGAGAATGGTGGGCCAGGATAACAGTCTCCTGAGGGGAGTGGCAGAATCACCATCAGTTAGTACATTTAAAAATAGACAACAGAGCTAGAAACAGGACTATTGGGAATGATCTTGCATTAGGCAGGAAGGGAGGTAATTGACTAAGTGACCTAATATTAAGAGCTTTCTTTCTCATGAATTTCTAGAATTCTAAAAAAAAAAAAAATAAAACCTTATAGGCTGTGTACAGAAATGTGGGTACCTAATGACTGGAGATGCCTAAATATAGCCCCAAATTATTCATAAATGGAAAATGAGAGCAGCCGTGCCCCAGATGAAGCACAATAGGAGGGTCAGAGGAAATGTAGGAGCTGGACAGGGAAAGCATTGTCAGGAGTCAGATTTCTCTGAAGCACGCACACAGGGCTGTGCCCAAGTATACGTGGGCTGGGAGAAGACTGTATTCGTTAATTACTGAGAGGTGTCTTTTCCTTTCCTCTTTCAGTCCTACTTTCCCATGATGTCAGATGGAGCTTGCAAAGACCACCCTTCGTGGACTCCTATATCATCTATATCTTCCAAGTTGGCACTCTCCTTTCCTTAAAACTGATAACTGGTATGATCTCAAAGCATTGTTTCCCAATTCAAAGTCCAAAGCTTGACTCTCAGCCGCTGGAGCCTTGCTAAAAATGCAGATTTCAAGATCTCACTGCGGGCCCATGGCATCTAGATGTTTGTGAACACATGAACCTGCATTTTTAAAAAGTTTCCCTCGGTCTAAGTCTTACATGCAGCATTAAGTTGGGGAAACTCTGCCTGGGGAAGGGCAGGCTGGCTAAACAAAAAGAAACCACAGGGAAGGGAAGTGTAGCCCAACCATCCTCCCCTCTTCCCTCATTTGCTTTCCCTGATCTTTCTTTACTCCCAACCAAAAGAGACCTCCTTAAACTTCCGTATCACTCTTGTACTTAGTATGTGTTTACACACCTATAATTTATATTTTACCTACTTTCAGAAAGACTCTAATATAATTTTCTTATATTTCTAATATGCTGTCTATGATTTCTCTGCTTTGTATTTGTGGTACTGTTTTATTTATTTATTGTTTTGCGGTAGGCGGGCTTCTCACTGTTGTGGCCTCTCCCGTTGCGGAGCACAGGCTCCGGATGCGCAGGCTCAGCGGCCATGGCTCACGGGCCCAGCCGCTCCGCAGCATGTGGGATCTTCCCAGACCGGAGCACGAACCCGTGTCCCCTGCATCGGCAGGCGGACTCTCAACCGCTGCGCCACCAGGGAAGCCCTGTGGTACTGTTTTAACCCTCTAGAGGACAGGGATTAGGACTTAACCATCTTTCTATCCTTCGCCATTTTGTGGAAAAGAATAGATTTATTTTTCAATGCAGCTAAGCACATCTGGAAAAAGTAATAAAAATCAGGCTTGCATTAGAAACCCAGGGTGTGTCAGCTTTGCCAATGTGAGAAGGCACAGTATGGAGGCTGGACACTGAGCTTGATGTCGAGACCTGGCTTTTGTTTCAGCTCCATCAACCATCGCGTATGAACATTTCAGCCAGTCCTGCAGCCTCCCAGTTTATCTTCCTGTAAGCAGGGATAACAATCACTTTCTTACTTCTCTCACAAAGCAGCTGAGACAGTAAGCATGATAATATCACTATTTCATATCACTTTTCGCTTAGGAAAGCTAAAAACGACATCAACGTTATCAGCATCATCATTTCACAATCTACAAACCATTGAACAGGAGTTCAGTCTGGGTTCCCCAGAGAAAATTATTTTCCCTCATCCCAGAACATGCAGGATAAAACAGTAAAAAACAAAGATTTCAGGAATTACATCTAGTTGAAATGTATATCAGTGGTCGGTCTTCTAATTCCCCAGATAATGCTAGATCTCGAGACAAGGAAAATAATTGACGTTTAATTTTTGACATGCTACCTAATGAACAGCTAAGCCATTTTCATAGAAGGTAAAATTACAGCACTGCTGCTGGTATGCATCTCCTATATCTAAAGTTAATTGGATTTTCCATTATGATGAGGCTTGTTTTTTAGAACTGAATCTCTCAGTCTCTTCCAATTGCTCTGAGTTGGTGAGACAGGAGATATATATAAGGCATGGATTGCGGAGGTATCTCATGAGGTCAAAGAATCCCTAGTATACTGAAGCATTACAGTGTGCAAGCAGGAGCTAGGATTTGTGTAGAATGTATGTCTTCTCAAAATGAAGTTTTTCAGGAGGGAAAATTGACTACCTGTTACTGTAGTCTCTCTCTCTCTCTCTCCTAGACAGTAATGTGTTTTAGCTCCATTAAGATATTGAGTGTTATCTGTGCAGACTGGAACAAAATAACCAGACCAACTTTTTTTTTTTCCCCTAGTCCAATTGATTGCTCTACAGATTACGTAATTTAGCATCAGTTTGCTCTCTCTGGTGTTTTGAAACATGAAAAGAGCTTTCAAAGTGAGAGAACCGATTTGAAAAAAGCTTCAGCACCACTGTTGGGCCAGGAGACAATGGGGCTTTCCCAGTTGTGAAATGGCAACTCACACTGTCACCTTGAAAATCACAGTGAACAAGGGTGTGGCTGCATATATGCCAGCAACCTCAAAGAACCAGAGAATGGGTCTCTGGGGAGGTGAACAGCCAGCCCAGTGTGCTCAGGGCCCATGAAGTAGTCGGGAGAGTTGCTTGCTCTAGGCTTCCACACAGGAAAGAACTTCTGTTTGAAGTTTTGACATTCTCTATGAAAAAAGACTACGTGTCAAGTACTTTCTGGTTGTATGACCTTATCGACGATTATGTGCAATTATTTATTATATACTATTGCACAGTTTGCTGGACTGAGAATTCCTTGAGGGAGAGTATTATGTCTTAATCACCTTTATGCCCAGTGCAGTGTATCAAACTTGTGCATCAAATTAAGTTTTTAAAATATCTATTTGTTTGTGTTAAGGGCATTCATTTGTTAAGTCTGAACCCTAAAACTATGCTGAAGGAGGGCTGCACCTGGATGAGTTGAGCAAAGGTTGGAGTGAGCCCTCGCATGGCTGAAGAAGACTAGAGGAAGCAGCGAGTGCTGGGTGGAAAGAGTAAGGCTCAAGATGGAAAATCATGAACCAGACGATACTGTCAAGGAGAACTTGATATCATAACCAGGAAAATTAACCAACTTCCGGAAGCAGAAAGGAATCTGCTTGAAAATGGATCAACTTATATTGGACTTAATGCTGCTCTCTGTGGCCTAATAGCAAATGGTCTTTTTTGATGCATCTTACCTGTGACACAGTCTCATATAGCTGCTGGTTTACCAATGGCAGTGATCCCATTTTTGATGGCACACGTATCTTACAAAGGTTTTGTGATTTGCATAGTGAAACCTGTACCATAACACATGGTGGATTGGTTGGTCTTGTTTTTGGTGACCTGTACCCTGTTTTCTTGGCTATCCCTTGTGAATGGTGGCCTAACCAGGTATAACTCAGCCCTGCTACCTGAGAAAGGAAACAAATTACTGGATTAGGATGACTAAACCTGTCTTTAGAAAGATGTTATTTCTAATTTTGCTCCAGACTGGGCTTTCAGCATACCTTGGGTCTAGACAATATAAATTACTTATAAAGGCTCTTTAGATACCTGAACCTGGCCTAGAAATTCAGTAATTGTTAAGCACATCTGTACACAAAAATAAAGATTGTAAAAATAACCTACATCTAAGTATGAATAAAGAGACATAATTTTTAAAAATATACCTTAATTTTGTTAACCTTATTATGGTATTGCTTATGTTTTTAAGTCACAAGGAATCTAAAAATAAAGTGACATGGGCCCCTCTGGACTTCCAACAACCCTGACCACACATGGAGCTGCTGCACCAACTGACATCAATGAGGAGAGCGTCAATACAGGCTCTTGAAGATGGGAAGAAGCTGCGAGAGACAAATTAGGGGGACAGCTGGTGAAAGCCATGGATAGACTTAGCCAGATTCCAAAATGTTTTAAAAGCATTTCTCCAAATATCTGTCTTTTAATGTCCTAAAAACAAAAATATTGCCTCCGTCTGTGTCAACTTTTACGTTAAACTTAAGTATTTGTTCTACTGCTTTACGGAAGAAAGAATACAAGAACGTTGCCTGGCACTTGGATAACTTAAAACAATTAAATAGCAAATTGATGAAACTATAAACCTAATTGACAGTGGGCTCCAGACTGAGAATTGCAGTTCAATTCCAATTCTTTCATTGCAAAGCTTAGTTTAACCATGCAATAGCCACAAAACTTTTATTTAGATAGCACTCTACAGTTTATAAAGCTTCTCACACATATTATCTCAAGTACCCCCAATAGAAGAATATTACATAATGGCTAGAGGGACACATTTGGCCTTTATTGTAAGGGGCGAAATTATCTTAGCCATATCTTTGGGGACTGATAATTCCACACTGCAGATGGAAGTCTGAAGGTAGAGACAAGAACCCCAAATCCTGTGGAATCTAGAAAAAGCCAGACTAACTATACAAACGTCAGGGTATACTCTGGTACTAGGTCTGTATGTACATATCTAATTTCAGCAAGCTCAAATAACAATTTGCCAAGGGCTGTCTGAATTCTGTGATTGTAATCTAGAAGTCAAAACTCAAAGCAAGAAGACAGGTGAGTTTCTACTTTCCCCACTCATCTCCTGGGTGGGTGACACAATGATATGCCAGGCTGTGTGTTCTCTCCTCCCCACATCAGGGCCCACTTAGCATCACCCAATTGCAAACCGCTACTCTCAATTTTTAGGGAAACCAAATAGTTTAAACTTCTCTGCAAAGACAATACACTACTAGAAAAGTGTCTACTGTTTCCTTGGTGTCTAGTAGATTAAAAGATACTCCCTGTCCCTTTAGCCTTGCATTTTTGGAAAGTTTCTCACTTCAGATTTGGAAAGCGACAAGGAGATCTCAATAGTTTTTAAAAGTCTCAGACATAAGTTCTTGTAGCGACAGTACCTTCTAAGAGCCTCCATCTTGCCTTCTGCACCTTTAGAGGTGCACCCACAAAAAGGACATAACAAGGGCTTCCCTGGTGGCGCAGTGGTTGGGAGTCCGCCTGCCGATGCAGGGGACACGGGTTCGTGCCCCGGTGTGGGGGGATCCCGCATGCCGCGGAGCGGCTGGGCCCGTGAGCCATGGCCGCTGAGCCTGCGCGTCCGGAGCCTGTTGCTCCGCAACGGGAGAGGCCACAACAGTGAGAGACCCGCGTACCGCAAAAAAAAAAAAAAAAAAAAAAAAAAAAAAAAAAAAAAGGACATAACAAGTCCATTTTAACACTCTATTCCTTTTGGTCTCTAATAGGAAGTTAAATTAAGAATATTAAATCCCCGTTTTTTTCTTCAAGGAGTTTTATGGGTTCAGGTGTTATTTTTAAGTCTTTAATCCATTTTGAGTTTATTTTTGTATATGGTGTGAGAAAATGGTCTAGTTTCATTCTTTTACATGTAGCTGTCCTATTTTCCCAACACCGCTTATATATTACATCTTCTTTGTCCATTCATCTGTTGATGGGCACTTGGGTTGCTTCTATATCTTGGCTATTGTAAATAATGCTGCTGTGAACATTGGGGTGCATGCATCATTTTGAATCAGTGTTTTCATTTTTCCTCAGATATACACCCAGGAGTGGAATTGCTGGATCACATAGTAGTTCTATTTTTAGTCTTTTGAGGAACCTCCATGATAAATAGATAAAGAAGATTTCACATATATACATACACACACACATACGCATGTGTGTGTGTGTGTGTGTGTGTGTGTGTGTGTGTGTGTGATGGAATACTACTCAGCCAAAGGAAAAAAAAAAGAATGAAATTTTACCATTTGCAACATGAATGGACCTTGGAGGGCACTATGCTTAGTGAAATAAGTCAGACAGAGAAAGACAAATACTGTATGTTATCACTTATGTGTGGACTCTAAAAAGTAAAATGAATGAACATAACAAAACAGAAACAGGCTCATCAATATAGAGAACAAACTAGTGTTTGCCATGGGGGAGGGGGGTTGGGGAATGGAGAAAATAGGTAGAGGGGATTAACAGGTAAAAACTACCAGTTATAAGATAGATAAGTCACGAGGATGTCATGTACAACACAGGGAATATAGTCAATAATATTATAAGAACTTTGGTGTGTAATCTATAGAAACATCAGATAACCATGTTGTACACCTGAAGGTAATATAAGATTGTAAGTCAACTATACTTCAATAAAAATGTTAAATCCCCTCTATGTACTCAAAATTTTGAGAAGTAAATTCAAGATGGCAGCATTAATGAGTCTGTTTTCTTCCCTTAGGTACCCAGATGTTGAACCTGGGCTACCTATAGTCTTACTTTAAATATTTGCTCCTTGAGTTTTTCTCACTCCTTTCTTATCTGTGATCTCACTGCCATGTCTTACCCTTCTCACATATCTGCTCTGGTCCTGGATTGTCTTTCTCAGCCCTGATTTTACTTCCAGATCATCAGACACTCTCTCAAATCTTACTAAAATGCCATGTCGTATTTCCACCGCTTCCAGAAAGCCTTTCAACTAATCAAAAGGGAGAGGGTATTTTGTTCAAACCACACAATTTTTAAAATACACACCTGTCGCTGTTCCTGCCTGCTTTGTTTCGGTGTAATGGAAATAGTGTACATGGGCCTAATTTTTATCTTTTTCATTAATAAAACTGATTCAATTACCATTGCTTTTCCCACCCTCAGTGGGTCTACATGAAGTAAACATCTTTTTGTTTTCCCAAGAGTATCTCAGTCTTCTTGGTTAAATATTCAAATTCTTATTCACACCTCCAGATAACCACCATATTATGACAGGCAATACACAGTCATTTATTATCAGTGTTTATCAAATGTAATTATCAGTATATACTTGTTAGCAACCTCTTATCCTGTACAAGCCTCATCTAGCATCTTGTCCATACCTGAACCAATCTTAGCTAAAAGTAAGACATGGTGACCAAAAGCAAGGTCCAAAACTCTTGTCAAGAGTTTCTGATGCAACACAGCTCCACTGGGAAGAAGAAGCATGAAGGACAATACAAAAGTAGTTCTAGAGCGAGAGCTCAATTGAACAATCAGAAAATAGGATGGTAGAAGGAGATGCTTTTAAAATACTTGAGGGAGAACCTTAATTAATGTGGCACGGATATTTCATTACCTCAACCGGCCAACATTTATTGAGGACCTAGGGATAAAGGTGAAAATGACATAATTCCTGTCCCCAAGGATATCACATTTTAGTGGAAAAGACTGACATTGGAAAGAGAAATCTAGAACCTTCTAAGGCATTTCAGAAAACTATTGTTCTTCCTATTTTGCATGGAAAGAAACCAGCTAAATCTTAAGGACTCTGCGGATTACAAGACTAATACATAGGAACACATCGGCCAGAATCCACACGGAAAGCAGAAAGATGAAAGGGAAGTGGTTTTCAAAGTGCTTAAAAGGAGAAATTAGTCACAGACTTCCTCTTATCCACGGGAGCTCCTCACAAGTTTCAGATAATATTCTTAATACATAAAGTTGCATTTTAGCCAGACAGCTGGAAAATAATAATTTCTTGTGGACCAGCTGAGTATTTTCCATGAAAATTTAGTACGAAAAGAACATAACACAATCTCTAATTATTAAAGTGGTAAGAAAATAGTGAAGACTGGGTGTAGTGGTGGTTGTGCATATGTGTATGTGTGTGTGCATGCTTATGTGTGTATAATAAATCAGTATCCCATTTATTCTGAACATATCTCCATTTTGTTCCTATATCAAGTTATATGAACCCAGATTCTTGATCAAAAGAAGCCCTGACTAGATAAACATAAAAAACTATGTTGTAACATGTTACACGTTGCATTTGTTACTATGTTGTAACATTTTTCTTCCCCTGAGTATACCTCGATACTCCCTGGAGAAATGCGTAGTCCCCAGGTGAGGTTCTCTGCTTTCCTAGGAGATTTCTCTAAATTGCAGTCTGATTTATCAAAAAAACAATATCTTAGGAACTTTCCTGGTGGCGCAGTGGTTAAGAATCCACCTGCTAATGCAGGGGACATGGGTTCAACCCCTGGTCCGGGAAGATCCCACATGCCGTGGAGCAACTAAGCCCATGTGCCACAACTACTGAGCCTGCGGGCCACAACTACTGAGCCCGCATGCCACAACTACTGAAGCCCACGCGCCACAACTACTGAAGCCTGTGTGCCTAGAGCCCGTGCTCTGCAACAAGAGAAGCCACCGCAGTAAGTCTGTGCACCACAATGAAGAGTAGCCCCCACTCGCCGCAACTAGGGAAAGCCCGCATGCAGCAATGAAGACCCAACGCAGCCAAAAATAAATAAATAAAAACAAAACAAAAAACCCAATATTTTAGTGTGTGTTCTAGAATTAGGAGTTCAAGTACATCAGCATGAAAGCTTTTGCATTTAATATCCTAAATTAAATAGATTATAAACTTAGAATAGTATTTCTCTGCCTTTCTTTTTCAGTTCATCCCTGAGCATAGTTAGTATTCACTTAGTATTTATGAGTGATAATCCCTAGCAGTGTGTGGCAAAGATTTGAATGTGATTTCACACAGAGAAGAGTCATACATCATGCACACAGCAGGTATACTATTTACCTGCTAAGGTAGTTTCTTGAATAGGGTATATATATTTGGAGAAAAGGCACTAGAACTCATTATCCTCAGCTGGCATTACCATTCTTTTTTCTTCCTATTTATTTATTTATTTATTTATCGGCGGCATTGTGTCTTCTTTGCTGTGCGCAGGCTTTCTCTAGTTGCAGTGAGTGGGGGCTACTCTTTGTTACAGTGCTCGGTCTTCTCACTGCGGTGGCTTCTCTTGTTGAGGAGCACAGGCTCTAGGCGCGCCGGCTTAAGTAGTTGTGGCATGCAGGTTCTAGAGCGCAGGCTCAGTAGTTGTGGCGCACGGGCTTAGTTGCTCCATGGCATGTGGGATCTTCCCGGACCAGGGATCAAACCCATGTCCCCTGCATTGGCAGGCAGATTCTTAACCATCGCACCACCAGGGAAGTCCCCATCATTCATTTATTGATTCATTCAAATATTTATTGAGCTCCTGCTATGATCCAGATACTCTTTTTGCCTACCCAACAGCAATGTTCCCCTCCCTCCTCCCATATTTAGTCCTAATATCTACTCTTGCCCTACATGGCTCAGCTGAAACCCAATTGGTTTAAAGCAATTTTGATTTCATTTCCCTTGCAAAAGGTTGTTTTCATAAAGGGTACTAATCTCAGCACTGGCCAACAGAAATTGAGAGGAAGTCTGTTTGGGGTGGGGGGAGCTTCTGAAAAAGGTTTCTTTGTGCTTAAGAGTTGCATGAGAAAAAGAAACTGTCTGTGATAAGTTTATGTGTACACTTGGCTAGGCTATAGTACCCAGTTATTCAGTTAAACAGTCATCTAGGCGTTGCTGTGAAAGTATTTTGTAGATGTGGTTACCCTCTACAACCAGTTGATTTTAGGTAAAGAAAGTTACGCTTGATAATCTGAGTAGGCTTCCAATCAATTGAAAGATTTTACGAGCAAAACTGTTTCCCGGAGGAAGAAGACATTCTGCATTAAGCCTGCAGCAGCAGCTCCTGTTTGAGAGTTTCCAGACTATCCTACAAATTCCAGACTTGCCAGCCACCACAGTCACGTAAAACAATTATTCGAAATCTCTCTAGCTAGCTAGCTAGCCTTTTGGTTCTGTTTCTTGGAGAACCCTGGCTAACACACTGTACTTTTTTTCAGTCTGGAAATTCAGATGAAAGAGTGAAAACATGGAAAGAACCTGGGTCTTCTATAATGTGATTTAACTTCTGAGTTAATCAGTCCTAGAGCCTCCCTTATTTGGGACTCCTTGTGATGAGAGAAAAGAAATCCTTTTATTCTTTAAGCCATTTCGAGTTGGGTTGTCTGTTACTTGAAGCTGGAAGCAACACACTAATACAGAAACCATCAGAAGACAATTAGTAAATAATAAAAATAAGTCAACTCCAGAGTGTTTAAGATAATGACATATTGGTATTTGGGTCATTTTCCTTCAGATAACAAAGAACTTACTTTCACTGGCTAGAAGGTCAGATTAATGAGTGCATTTAAGATTCCAGACACTAATAATGATCTCTCTATAGGTGTGATATAAAAGTGGGAACAGAGGTGCAGTGAAGAGATCTTCTCCTGTGGGGACAGGCTGTTTCATTCTGTGGAAGAAATCTTGAAAACATTATTCATCTTCAGAAAATAGTACAACAGTGCTCACTCGTTTTGGAAATTATTGAATAACTACCTTATTCTTTATTTTACACTTTTGAGGCCCTTCCACAAAAGGATCATCTGCCTCAGTCCTTATTTTAATGTCTCATAACTGACTGTTTTAGTTCTATTTCACACTTGGGATTACAGCTACAGTTAAATTACAAACAGCTGTGGTTCCTGCCCCAAGAATATGCGTAGATGTGCATGAAATGCTTAATATCTTCCGCAGGGAACAGGTGTGCCGTGGGCAGTGTACACCAGAGCTAAATAAATTTACTCTTGGGCTCAAGCTATGTAATCTAGTTGCTAAGGTTTGGTTTTTGAGTTACACACGTAGGAAAACAGGTATAGGACTGAAATGCTGAAAGACTTAAAAAGAGAAGCCTACATTTCCATGATGGCATTACCTTCACAAGCTAACCATTTCCTAAAAAAAATTCAGTTACTTTGAATAGCAACTACACAGATGTGCAAAACAGTAGGTGGGAGCCTGAGAGGAGTAACAGGCAGAGATTTGCAGGGTTTTCTCTCCCAGGGACCCGCTCAGTATGCTGGAAGAACATTGCCACTGCATGCAATCTTCAAAACTGGTTTGAACTTTTGTAGGGTTTGGCTTTAAATGGAAGTTTAAAAGATAGCTTTTTAAAAGAAAGTTTTGTACTTTTTTAAAGTAACATGCTAGCCTTTACAACGTACATTTAAACTGCACTCATTTTCCCTTTCTGTTCAGTAATAAAATGGCGCCTGTATTCACTGAGCACTTACCATGTGCTAAGACACAAAGAGGGAAAAAATGCAATGATTTCCAGGGCAACAGGATACTGTAAAAAAATGAAAAACTCTTGCCTATGGAGTAACATTCTGCATCATTTCCTTAAACAAATGCACAAGGAAACATCACATTATGGCCAAAGTCTCTTTTCTTAGCTGATTCGGGTCCCACCAGAAGCAAAGTATGGTCTTAGGGCCCCTTTGAACTGTGCCAAGGCATGAGTCCTAGAAAAAATGCAACTCCCAAGGCTCATACATCAGTCTTCAAGGTATACAGGTCGCTTGGGAAGAGGATCAAATGCTTTCTTTCCTAGTGGGTTAGTTTGATCTTAGTCCTAAGATCCCCCCATCACAAAGGAGAACGTTATTAAGTTCTTTGAAATAACTTATCAACCTATATAGAAATTAACCTGTCTACTTCAGGGTTCTCAAAACGTGGTCCATTGACCATGTGTATTAGAATCTGTGGGATACTCAGTGAAATGCCACATTGCTGGGCGTGTAGGACTTTCATGTCTAACAAGCTCCACGGGTGACTCTCATGTTCACTACTGAAGTTAACTGATAGATAACCACTGATGCTGGGACAGATACCTTCTCCACTGGATTCACTGACCCCGTACGTGGACCTAGATGGACCACATCAACCAGGATCTCTCCTTCTCTGCGTTCTGGTTGGCTCTGGCCAATGGACCTTGGAAACCTTAGAGGAAAGAAGAGGCATGACAGAGGTATTTATTTCCTGGGCTTCCTCTGCTATGTTGCCTGCAGACCGCCTTCTGTAACCCCTAGGACTTTCTTTTTTCCCAATTCCTATCCTACAGTGACTCACACTTCTTGTCCATTTGGGCCCACATGTGGTAACATTTCCTCTTATGTTACTTGCCTTGGAGTACTGCTCTGCTCCCCTGACCCTGCTTGCTCTTTCAAAACAGTCCCTTTGTAATTAAACTCTCCTCCAATCTAATGTGAGTATGCCGTTTGCTTTCTCTAGGAATCTTGACTGAAACAGATATATCTAGTAATATTTTATAACTAATAATATTTTGTTTTGCAAACTGCACAAACTATTTTTTGATCTTTACAACAAAATATGATGTAAGTAAAGCAGATTTTTTTTCCTTTCAAATCACCATTTTATGAGTAAGAAAACTGAGGCTGAGAGAGGTTAAATATTTGTTAAAAGTTCACCCTGCTGGGGCTTCCCTGGTGGTGCAGTGGTTGGGGTTCTGCCTGCCGATGCAGGGGACACGGGTTCGTGCCCCGGTCCGGGAGGACCCCGCGTGCCGTGGAGCGGCTGGGCCCGTGAGCCGTGGCCACTGGGCCTGCGCGTCCGGAGCCTGTGCTCCGCGGCGGGAGAGGCCCAAGGGTGAGAGGCCTGCAAAAAAGTTCACCCTGCTGGTCAGTGGTGGAACCAGAGAGCAAGTCTGCTTTACTGACTGAATTTAGAGCTGTTTGCACGGCATCAGGCTGCTAGTCCCCTTCCTTCCCCACCACATGTCATATAACCTTATACCATTACCTGATACAAGTGCAATCAAAGTGACATCTCTTAGGTAACAGTGAACAATGAAAGAAAGAATTCGGTGTAATCCATGTATTCATTTCAATTGAGGCTAAGACACAGACACCCAAAGAGTGGGAGAGGAATTTTCCCAGAGGAGGTGGGCTTCTCTGTAGTTGCATGTATGGTCATGTGTAGCCTGCTTTGAGAGAGCTTGGTCCTGAGGATCTTTCCATGCAAAAGTGACTTACCCACCCCTTCCTGGGGCACCCTCTGTATGCTGAGGCAAACTTCTTACAGTATCTCCAACACTTTTTCTCTGTATGTAGCTCTTCCTTTAGATTGGCAGCTCCCTCATGGCAGGAGTCTATTTCGTTCATTTGCTACTGTATCTCCAACTCCTTGCCTAGTTCTGGGAGCACAGTCAGTGCTCAACAAGTACTTGTTAACTGAATAAAAGAGCAGCTATCTGTCCAGTGCGTCCATATACCAGCATTATTATAAAATCTTGGAGTCACTTTCTCCTCTGGTCTTTCTTATCTTCTAATCTTGCCAGTTGCCAATTTCTGTTGATTCTCCTTTTAGAATCATTTTTAGATCTGTTTCTTCCTGTTGCCAATGCCATATATCAAGTTCAGGTTCTTGATGCTTTTTTCCTTGGATTTGGTTGTAATAGTTTCCTAAAACTCCTTGCTTCTTGTTTTTGCCTGTACCAAGGTCCACTTAATCTTCAAGAGTCCAGCTCTGATCATCTCACTTCTCATCACAGGCTTCGGTAGCTTCAGAACAGTGGTTTAGACACCATAGCTCATAGTTCCTGTGCAGCACCCCTGGCTCCATATTTATTTCCCCAACATCATTCTACACACTCATGTTCTAGCCAACCCGAACTTGGTCCCATCTCTGTTACTCCTGGTTTCCTCTCCATTCCATGCTTTTGCTGGTACTGCCTTAATATCCGAAATACCTTTCTTTGTCTGGTATATCTGTCTACAAGGCTATGCTAAGAAGCTACTTCTTCCATGAAATTCTCCAGATTCTGCTCTTATTTTTCTTTTTTGGAAGTAATTTTTCCGATTTGGAACTCCCATATCACCTTATCTGTATCTTTTTAGTGTGTAATACTTTCTATGCATCAGAATTATTTATGTTATCCCTCTACCCCTCATCTCTCTACAAGACAGTAAGGGCCTCAAGTTCAGGATGTGTATCTAAATTATCCTTGGATCTTCCTTGTTATATACAATGCTTTGTACAAGGACATAGCAATAAATATTTATTGAATTACTGTGTAAAATTGCACAAGGAAAGCATGGACAAGAAATGGGACATCAGGATCAATTAAAGGTTAGTAGATGAGGTGATCCTGAAGACACGAAAAGAAATCTGAGGAATGTGTCACTGTAGCAGTGACATGGAAATAAAAGAAAGATGTGGACACCTGGAGAGGCCTTGCTTGCCTGAGTAAGAGATGAGAATAAGGGGTACTGGGCATCCGGAGAGAAGACCCTGAAGCTCAAGGGGGAAAGTGACTTGACCACAGGATGGTGGGCAGCCAGTGAAGGTGTCCTTCGTGACAAAATGAAAGAAATCTTTGCAGTAGACAGAAGGACAGACAGGAAGGAAAGGAAGGGAGGAAGGAAGTATTACAACGTACTATAATTAGGTCCTGAATAAGACTGAAAACAGATATGGCAACCAAAAAATGGCTGGACTTGGGGACCAAGAATGAGTTGACACGTGTGGATGTTGGTGGGGTATGGAAAGAGAGGAATCAGAAGCAGGCAAATTTACATCAGAGTTAGAGCGCTAGGCTGACCTTTGGGAAAAGCCTTTGATACCCAAAATGCTTTGGGGCTATTTATGTCAGAACTGTCTAGGAGCAGAACTGATTGTGTGTGTGTGGTGGGGAGGTCTGAGGTTGCCTCAGAACTGGAGAAGAGGTCAGGACAGATGTTCAGCTCTGGGAAAGGACTCTGAAAGCACTCATGGACTTCCCAGAAGCCTCTTCTTCCAGATATGATATGTTTTGGATAGCTATTCCAGATGGGAAATACTGATCCTATAATAAGCAGTTTGTCTAGGTTATACTTACAGTTCTATCTAGGTCACAGCAGAATTCCCTTACTGCAATTACATGCTGAATTTCTGATTCCAAAACAGAGAGGAAGCTCCTGGATTCTTTTTCTAGGCTTTTAAATGCTTTACTGAACAAGTCTAATTGCTCCATTTCTCTGCCAGAATCTCATCACTGGTTAAATGAGTTCAGTAGTATTTACTTCAAAGTAATATTGTAAAGCTTAACTAGTGAATATAATATTTATAAATCCTTGTTTTACTTCAAACCTTCAGGATGAAACCAAATTGAACTTGAGTCTTTTTGTGTCAATGGCTTTTCGAAGAGTCTCTTTTTCTTCCTGTGGAGAAATCAGCGCAAACACTATTGGAATTTATCTAAACAAAAGAATGGGGGTATTTTCATCATTCCACAATAAAATGGAATTTTTCTTGCAAAGGAGCTGCTTTTCTATTCAGTGTTCAATTTTGACTTGATTTTACCTTCTCCCACTGCCTGTCAGTTATCTAGGGCTAGGGAGCATTTAGATATAAGTGGTGAGCAGAGTTTATCCAGGAAGACAGAATCAGGGCAAAGTCGCATATGACATTCATCTTTAAATTTCTGTTCCCTTGGCTGTCTGTGGCCTGTAGCTATAGCTACATAGTCAAATATTGTTTTTTCCTATCTACCTCTCTTGGGGTACGTGGATAAATGCCAAAGAGCAAAATAGCTGGAATAATTGTTTTGAGAAGTCTCTCCACATTTAAAAAACCCGTTCATTGTATGGGAGCAGATGACAAATCTATGTAGAAATCTTGTTTGGTGCCCATACAAATATAACCCCACAGTTCTCTGTGGTATTTGGCCATCTCCTGTTTTTTAGTTTCAGGGTGAAACAAGGTTAGATAAATCACAAACACCATTCTACTGGAGTCAAGATTACACCAGAGAAAGAAAGAGTTCATGAAGGTCGAGGTCAGGCTTATTGAAAACAGAAAGGGTGGTGAGCTCTAAAAACTGAAGCTTGGTTTTGGCAAAATTGTGAAGCAGGTAAAAGATTGCCTTGGATATTCTCTCCTTTTTCCTCTCCTTGCATACCTGCACTCCTCGCCTCCACCCAAAGCCCATTCTGCACATGGCTGTCTGGGCCTCTGTGCACTTAGCTTTCAATGGAACCTAAAGTTTTATTGCTCCATATTGGCTGATGCTTGAGAGAGATGTAGGGAGGTAACTATGGCTTAGGCCTAGGCAGAGTCAACTTTGGGTGCATTATATAGATAAAAAGAGGGGAAATAGCTTTGGCCCAGTGAGGATGGGTTTGGGTGGTTGTAGAGATCATTGCTGGAAGTGGGGTGAGGAGTGACCTTAAGACTCAAATGGTAAAATTTGTAGGTACCGGTACAAGCTAGTAAAAGAGCTGTTTCTGAACCCTTTAAATCATAGGGTTTGGAGTGTTGCCTACCCCACTTCTTCTGAAGGCAAAGAACAATAGATTACTACAGGTGGGAGAAGTATCACTTGGTTGGTACAACCAATGGTCCTTGTACCCAGCCCAAGATACTACATTTAATTTTCAGAATTAAACCAAGTCTTCTCTAAGATTCAGAGTCAGCTTAATGTTTTTCATATCTAGTTTCCAGCTGGAGCCAGAATTCTCACGGAAAACTACATTTTGAAACCCTCCAACCCAATTCTGCAGATGCCAGAATTTTGGACGACCGTTATTAAGGGTCCTGATAAACTTCATAAAAGCATCCACAGTTTTGGCTTCTTGTCCTGATAGAATTATAACTCCTTTTGATTTTCCATCTCTAGAACTTTTTAAAAGAATAATAGAGTGCAAAATAATTTTAAATTATACTATTTACATTCCAAGAACTTCTTCTGTGTGTAACTTATTGGCCCCTTTTGTCAGGAAAACATGTGGGTTTTTGCAGAGGATATGTATGGCTATATCATTATCACACTATAAAGAATCATGGATTGAGAAAAGCTGAAAAGAAAAGAAGAAAAAATAAGTTTCTGTTTTTATCTTACAGGGCAAATAAATATTGGATTTCTCACAAGAGACCTATAAAATATTTTATAAGCAATAAATCCTTAATCTCCTGAGGAGACAGCATGCTAAATTGGAATAGGAATCAGAGGGCAGTTCTTCCTCTGACTAGCTCTGTAATATTAGGTGAGTGTGGCGGGCACTAAATGCCATTCTTCCAGGCTAATAGCTCCTCTCATTTGTCAGCTCATCCATAGGCTGACAGATCTCCACTTCCAGGAAGGCTGGGTTGCCCCTCACCCCCAAGGGTGGAATCATGACTGGTCTAAGCCAGTCATAAAATATTCTTCTCCTTATCAATGAGTGGGTTGGTGGTGAGCATCTGATCCCTTTTGGTCAATAAGATGAAAGAGGAAGTCAGCTGGGGCCTCTCTTGGAAAACACTTCTTTGCACTTCAAGAAGAATACAAGAGACACCCTCATAACTAAGTGATCCAACCTAGTCACCAAAAAAGGGGCAAAGAGATATCGTGAGTCTCCTAAGGTGTTGCAATGTGGTATACATCCTTGGAAGCTATGAAGTATTCTTAATAAAAAATGTACAACTTGAGGCGCTTCATGAGGAAGCAATCAGATCTGTATTATGGGACATTTTATTAGACAACTGGCTTGGACTCTCCAAGAATATCAAAGGCATTTCAAGAAATGGTAAAATAACCATCCTACAGTATAGGATATCAAAGATACACGATCTATGGTTGAATCTTGGATCAAAGGTGGAAAAAACTGCTCTGAAAGATGTTTTGAGACAAATGAGGAAATCTGAATATGGACTATACAATAGTATCCTGATTATATAGAAAAATGTTCTTTTTCTTAGAAGAGTTATACTGAAAGATCTAGTGGTGAGAGAGAGAGAGAGAGAGAGAGAGAGAGAGAGTGCAAATGGCAAAGGTAAGTCAAGTGCTCCACAGACCAGTAACAACATCACCTGGGAGCTTGTTAGAAATGCACACTTCTGGGTCCCACTTAGAACTACTGAATCAGAATCTGAATTTTAACAAAATATCTAGATGATTCCTTTTCACATTAAAGCTTAAAACCACTTCTCTAGGGCATGTAGTCTAAACAAACAGCCATAATTTTTGTGTACATAAACACATGCATGAGCCTGATCTGTGGACAGAAAGAGGAGAATAAAGCAGATGTGCCAAGAGAAGCAGAGGGGCAAAATCACAGAGCTCTAGACCCACAGTGAGGGCACTCCGTTACTGTTGCGGCAAAGTGGTGTAAAGCAACAACGACCGATCATTAATACCTCTCACGGTTCAGGGGTTAGCTGCTGGTTCTCCTTGTGTTCTTGGAGGGACAGTAGTCTTGCAGAAGGATCTTATTTCCCTGCCCAGGGTTGAACCTAGCTGCCACTCCACCAGGGACTAGAGGCTAGAAGCAAAGTTTCCTGATTCTTACCCCATTCGAAAGCAAAAATGTTTCAAGGAGGTAAAAACTGCAAAACAGGTACAGTTTATTATTAGAGACACAGCACAACTTATGGGAGAGCACGTAGAGAGAAGCAGTTTATTTATTTAAAGCAGAAATACACACTCGGAGAGGAGTGCAGGCGTCCTGAATGAGGAGTGCATGAAGAGGTGATTTAAATCACTTCCATAGGACAGTCCTTCCAGGTCTTTGTTTACATTTAGCCAGTTACCTTGTTTCTTTTTTCACACCTGAGTGGTCCTAGGACCCTCCCCAAGAGGTGTGCACAACTTTTTTCTAAGAGGGATTCCAGCCCAGAGGCCTATGGGGTGGACTTGGAATCACATATTATGGGGTGGCGCTACCTCAATTTGACCCCCAAGGAGCCTTCCTGCTCATGTGCAGACAGGGAAGTTTTCCTTGACCTCCGGAGTGGGCGCCTTATCTCTTTACCTTAGCAGAGCTCAGCTTCTGCCACTAGCTTTGTCTTTGGAGTGCCTGGGTGAGAACAAAGCTTCAATTTTACTCCACTTGACAGACACCAGCTGCCTGGCCCAGGGGCCCATCTATCTCCTACCTCATTTGGAGTCTCTCATGTGGTTGCAGTCAGACAGTACCCGTGGAATCATTTTGATGACTTCGGTCTCACATTTCTGGTTCCTGGGTTGGGAAGACTCAAACAGCTACGGGCTGGAACAGATGGGGTTCCTTGGGCATCTCTATCTTCATGTGGCCTTTCTAAGTGGTCTTTCCCACATAAGCAGCCTCAGGAGACCTGGACTTCTTACACTGAGGCTCAGGGTCATAAGGGCAAATTCCGTGAGAGACAGGTGGAAGCCACATCACCTTCTATGACATGGCTTTGCTTCCCGAGTCATGGCACTCTTCCACTATGGTCCTCTATTAGTTGGGCAGTCACAAAAGCCTATGAAGTTTCAAAGGAAGGGGTCACAGGTTCCAACTCTTGGTGTAGGAATGGTAAGGTTCAGGAAGAGAATGTGGGGTATAAACTATTGTTGTGGCCATTTTGGAAAATACAGTCTGCCACAGAGAATAATCTCAATTCTGGGCCATCAAGAGATGATGTCCAATTGTTCTGCCTTCTCTTGTTTTTGTTAGATACCTTGTCTCTTTCCAGAAGACTCACCTTTTCATTTTGTGTGTGTGCATGCCAGAGATGGTGGCCTTCTGTTACTTCGAATCAAAACAGCCTTGACTAATGGGTATAAGTAATGATTTCAGACATTCTTCTCTAGACACATCTGTCTTCATAATGAATCCATTTTAATCCTTATCTTATTCTAACAGGTCATGATTAGATTGCTGGGAAGCACAGATAATCTCTTTGACTGATACCTAGAAAAAAAATCAGTGCAATGTGATTGCCTGGTTGGTAGGATCCTCGCTACAGCAAGACAACTAGCAAAGCTGGCCAGGCTCACGTGGCAGACTCAGTAGCAAACACCGTGACTGATTCTGCAGCTAAAAAACTGCTGCAGCAAACCTCTTGAGCAGTGCTTTTCTGGGTGTGGTTCAGGAATGGCATGCATCCCAGTGACCCGGGGAGCTTATTAAAATGCAGACTCCTGGGCTCTAACAACATCACTAGTATATGGAGTCCAAGAACCTGCATTTTAAGGTTAGCCAGGGTGTGTCACACAGTAATTACTTAAGGAACTGAATTCCCCATATTGATCCCTCTCTTTCTTCCTCTTTGGCTTCCTCTCCCAGGCTGCATTCACCTTTCTTAGGGATCACTGTCTTAGGGATCGCTTCCCTTAATCTGTGCTTCTCAAAACTTAATGTCAAAGTCAATCTGAGATGGGGAGTGAGGATGTGCATTTTTAAGGTGCTCCCTGGAGATACCGATGCTACGGGTCATCAGGCCACACTTTCAGTAACAAGACCTCAAAGTGTGGTCCCTGCATCAGGGAGCCTGTTAGAAATGCAGATTCTCAGGACGCACTCCAGACCTACTGAATCAGAAAATCTGGGGGTGAGACCCAGCAATTTATAGTTTAACAAGCCCTCCAGGTAATTCTGAAGCACACTCAAGTTTGAGAACCACTGCCCTGAGGAACACTTGATTGATGGAGAGCAGTGGTTCCCAAACATAGCTAATCAATCAGCTGGAGGTGAGAGTGAGACTCCAGGGGGTTTTGAGACCTGCTCAAGAGAACCTAATTCTATAGGTCTGGGCTGAGCCCAGTGTTTCTGAAGTCAGCCATGGTGGGTAACCACATGCTTGGAGTGACCAGCAAGACAGTGATCCCTAAGAAAGGTGAATGCAGCCTGGGAGAGGAAGCCAAAGAGGAAGAAAGAGAGGGATCAATACGGGGAATTCAGTTCCTTAAGTAATTACTGTGTGACACACCCTGGCTAAAGGTTTTTTACAATGTCACTTAATTCTCCAGACTGCCCCTACATGGCAAGTACTATTTACCTCCATTTGATAAATCAAAGACTAAAGATTAAAGTTGGTAAATAATTTGTCTGAAGTCACACAGCTAGTAGTGAAACTGCAAATTAAAGCCAAGCCTCTTTTACTTTAAATCTTTTTCCATTTTACTCTGGAATTTAAAAAAGTCTTTATAAGGTGGCCAAAAGAAAGTCTGGAGATCAAGAAGAGGGGGTGGAAAGAGACCATGATGGTCAGTGAGTTATTTAATTAATGGTGTACATGTCAATTTCCCCACTAGACTGTGACCACATGGAAAGATCCATGCTGTCCTTTCTTTATTCTTTTATTCAGTCAACAAACATTTATTGAGACCCCACAATGTACTAGATGCTGTCCCAGGTGTTGAGGATAGATACAGTAGTGAAAAAAATGTCTTCTCAGTACTTACTAAAGCAGATGTCACACAATTAATGCTCTGTAATTTTTGCCTTATGCATGATCTATGGATGGATAATCTAGAATTAAGTGTAGAATTAGTCATAGCTTAGCTATTGAGTCAGTGTATTAACTAGGGTCTAATTACATAAGGTTCTAATTTCTTTCCCTGTCCTGTTTTATTGGGGGGGAGGGAGGATATTGATGACAATTAATAACACAGCCAGCAGACTAAGAAAGGGAATATGTTACTTAGCAGCCATGAGAAAGGTCTTCTAAGGAAGAAAACTGAAATAAATTCAACTAAATTGCTATAAATGAGACCCAGGAATCAGCTAAAAATATCACTGATCTGAGTTTTCTTCTTGCCGCTGCTTACGTGAATAATGGAGATTGCTGAACATCTTTCAAGGGTTTCCTTCAAACATACTTTCCTGAAACTCTTTCCAGCAAATTTTTAATTGTTCCTAAAGTGAAATTAGACATAGTGGTCAAGAACTTTTAAAATGAAGATATAATTAGGAGTCATGAGAAAATAAACGTATCGAATATGTTTAATTTTTAAAATAGTCTGTGAAAGAGTTCATTTGCCTTACTATTGTTGAAAATGAAATGCCTGAAGGGCACTGCTGGTTACAAAAATTTACCTTATCAGTTGGTAGTGGTTGATGTGGTCCTTGATAGTATTAAGAGTCTCCTCATCTGAAAAAGATAAAGGTGAACCATTGATATTCCAGCTCGATGTTTTAGAGTCTCACTCCATTCCTCCCTCAGGAAGCTCTTCAAAAAGAAATAGTGTTGCTCTTGTTTAGATTTGAGAAGATTGAGAGGCAAACTATCAGCCACCGAAGAATCTTTGCAGCGTTTGTGATGGCTACCAACCATTCTCCAAGTAGGTTGTTTACAAAAACGTCAGCGTGCCAAGTGTACCTTCAGGAGGGGACCATAAGAGAAGAGATGGCATTTACAGGCGTTGGACATATACTACCCCATTTTAGAGTTAAGGGATCACCACACATGATAAGTCATGTTCTCAAGGCTACCCAGCTAATAAGTGTCCACCTAGGATTGCCTGACACTTTAGCATGAGGCCAATATCTGAAGGAAGAATTTTTCAGAAAGAGAACTTGTTATGTTTGAATGAGATACCCAGGAAGGTTATGTTAGTTTCTATTATTCAAAACTAGTAAAGGTTCGGGATTCCCTGGTTGGCACAGTGGTTAAGAATCCGCCTGCCGATGCAAGGGACATGGGTTCGAGCCCTCGTCCGGGAAGATTCCACATTCCGTGGAGCAACTAAGCCCACGCACCACAACTACTGGGCCTGTGCTCTAGAGCACGCGAGCCACAACTACTGAGCCCGCATGCTCTAGACCCCGTGCTCCGCAACAAGAGAAGCCACTGCAATGAGAAGCCCCCGCACTGCAACTAAGAGTAGCCCCCGCTCGCCACAACTAGAGAAAGCCCGTGTGCAGCAACGAAGACGCAACACAGCCAAAAGTAAATAAATAAATTTATATTAAAAAAAAAAGAAAACTAATAAAGGTTCTTATGGATCTGAAATTGCTCTCTCCCCCTCTTCCTGAAAATGTAGGGAATGATAGAGATCAGACATTAGCACTGTTTCCTGTGCTATTTGGGACTGCAGACTGCTAAATGTGCTTCGCCCAGATCATCTGCTATGTGAAACCTTTCCTGACTTTCCTCTGTGCTCCCCCTGTGTTTACACAACTCCTGTAGATGTGTTTTTCTCATTAAAGTGTAGCTTCCTGAGAGCAGGATTGTACTTTCTTTATCCCTGCACCCCTGGCTGTTGGGGGAATGACTCAAAAGTTTGTTTTATGGAGGTACTTGGATTACCAACAAGCTTAATCTTCTGGTGGCAGATTAGCAACTTTAAAAAATTTATTGAGCACCTAATATATTCCAGGCAGTGTTCTAGGCACAGAGGACAAACCATCAGTGAAAAAACAGTCTGTCCCAGGGCATCTTTGCTATAATGCTGCAGGGGCACCAATCACACCACAGTCCACGTGCCCGGTGCCACCTGGGGTTGTGCCCCACAGTCCCCTGATGTGCCCTTTTGCTCAAACTGCCACAAACCATAGGATTCTATGTACCCTCATAAACCAACACGATGTGTCTATGCAGGCAACATGAAGCCTGAGCACGTATTGACATTGCCCCATCCCATCTTTTAGATTCAGAACCATCAGGCTGCACGAAGTTTAGTGAAGGCACCGGGGATGGGCAGGAGGATGTGTCCTTTCGGAGAATCGTCGTATTCAACACCTCACCCCCCAGCCAAAGCATTGTCGTCTCAGGCAGGATGACTTTGTAACACTCTGAACTTGTAGCTGTTGTGTGTTTTCTTACTTCTCTATGGTGTTCTAGAAAGGAGAGGACACACCATCCAGCCCCCACGTCCACGGCGATGTGAGCCAGATGCAGAGCCTGTGCACCTACTCTTTCCTCCCTTGGCTTCTCTTTTGTTTGCGGTTCCTCCAAAAAATCTTTCATAAAATGTCTGAACATCGTAGGAGGTTTCTAGTGGATGCATATACTTGTGCTTTCAAAACAACATTTCATCTCCTTGACTCACAGGCAGAGTGGAAAAAAAAACACACCAAAACAAACCCCTACACATTTGAAATAATCCACAAGGAAAGCCTGCATTGGAAATCATATTGCCATATAATTATCCTGTTTACAATCTCTCGTACATCTTTTCTCATAGAAAAATGCAGATTTGGAAACAAAGCAGGAAAAAGATGCCAGAAAACCCTGGCAAGGCTCTGACCACTGCCTGCTTAGGAATGGCCGTGGAGGGAGAGAAATGTGTTTGCAATTAGGGCTGCCCAGAGCAGGTCCGATTACATCTGCACGCAGCCAAGCCGAAGAGATTTCCAGAGTGAACTTGTCGCGTGGGCCTAAGTGGATACAACGCAACTTAGGCTGGAGCCATTACAAGGAAACAAATGGGGCCTCCACCACCTGGTCTCGTGTTACCATTTTCTGGGCTCACTCCTGCCTCTTGAATGGCAAGGAACAAAATCACCATCATTTTAGGCTCTCTTATGTTACACTTCACAAGGTTTTCGTGCATTTTTCAGCAATAGACTAAAAGGGCAGAAAAAAAACGAGTGTTATGAAGTGGTTTCCGTGCTAGGTGTGATTGACAGAATGACCAGGGGATGTTAAAGAGATCCCAGCAAGACTCTGAAACAGCCAAAGACTCACCGTCACCCCACCCTGCTTCAGGGAGCAGCATCCGTGCTTGCTTCCAGGCCCTAAAGGCACCCACTGCTGATTCTTTAGTCCCGAGCAGTCTGGGAGGACAGCTTAGCCCACTCTCAAGGGCAAAGTAAGGAGTTCTTTGTAAAGAATTAAACGCTATCAAGGTCTCTCGCTTGCCACAATTTCCCAACACAAAAATGCCCCACCAAACCTGCTGCCACTCCCTCAAATAAATGACAAAAACACACCACTTCGAGTTTCTCGTTGTGCCCTGCTAGACCTGTTGGGTTTTGGTTTCATTGTGTGTATGCACGTGTGTGTGTATGTTCTGTCCCACATATTCTGCATGAGACGGAAGGTAGGGTCTGACAGTTATTCAGATATGTATCCCCTCCCCCCATTTCCCTGACCATGTCCTTGTTCCACGCCTTTTCAAATGCTTTTTAAACCTTTTCAATCAATTACAAGTTGTAATAATATCTACTTCGTATGAAATCTTCACTTAGAGGTTCTT
Organism: Phocoena phocoena; assembly: GCF_963924675.1. NCBI lineage: Eukaryota > Metazoa > Chordata > Mammalia > Artiodactyla > Phocoenidae > Phocoena > Phocoena phocoena. Next base: position 44,486,219 of record NC_089225.1, on the reverse strand, counting down.
AAAGCTTTTTAAGACGTATTAATAATATCACACACACACTCCCACCTGCCTCCACACACCACACCCCTACTACCACCACTACTGCCAACACAAAGATGAAGAAATTAAGACAATTTTAAAAGGGTTAACATTTCTGTAATATTCCACCTTTTATTGCCAATTTACCAGAGCTGGTTCTTTAGTGAACAGAACCTATTTTAACTATCTACAGTCTGTTTCTACATACGAACAAATTTTTGTAGACATTTTTCAGTCAGAAGGTCATTTTTATAAATGGTGTCTCTAATAGCATGCCCAGATAATACAGAACGCATTATATTGGGGTATTTAAGAGTAGCAAGGCACTCTTTATAATTATTCTGGGACAGTAGCCATAAACTGGCACTGTCGTAGACAAATCAGTTTGTATGTTTTCCTTATTCTTAAGTGACTAGTCTAAATTTATGGATCTGTGGTCAAGAGTGCTCTCTGGATTGCAAAACTCTATTTTTTATACAATCTTGCCCTCCCCTGCGTCCTCATCTGACACGGTTGTCCAGAGCCCTTACCTAAACCTACAAAAGGGACATGATAAGGAGAGGTCCTGTGATTTTGAATCTGAGCCTCTGTATTTGTTTGGAGCACCCTCGTGATTTCTGTGGTGGTCTGGATTAAGCATCCTGGACAGTCTAGAAAAAAAATTCGAGAGGATGATTTTAGGGAGCTTTGTTATATTGGCACCAGAAAAGGGGACATATTACAATCTGAAGGGCAGCAAAAATCCTTTATAAGGCAACCCCAATCAAAATTTTGAGATTTTGCTTCCATCCTCTAACCCTGTTTCCTGTTTTCTCAAATAAAATGGTCTTCTGGACTTTATATCTTGCTTTGGGCAGACACATTTTGCTGATGGAGTGAGACTTCCCAGGAGTCTAGCTGAAGGACAGGGGATTAGTATGCCCTTCTATATCTTTCCAGATAACTGGAGCAGACTCTTTCTCATGTCAACACTTTTACATTTTAAGGTAAGGTCGTGGATAAAAATCTTCCTAAAATAGACAACAGGTTCTTGCCTTGTTAAACAGAGCAAGGAAAGTACAAGGCATATTTTCTTTTTCTTCCCGAGATATCTAATAGTGCTGTCAACCCTGGAGCACAGGGTTTGATTTTAAGTTTGTGTTATTTATAATTTATATTCTACTTACCCCTGAAAAGAACTCAAGGTAAAATACAATAAAACCGCACCCAGGTTAAGCTCTCTGACAAGTGTCTAGAGTTTAGATAGAGTTTAGATTAAAGCCAGATGATATACTTTCAATATCAGACAGCAAAAGGGACATCTTGTTTTGAAAAGCAAAGAAGTGGGCTTATCTATTCTCCCTTAGCTGGAGTTCTACCTCACATCGATATGGAGGTGGCCTAGGAGAGCAGTTTGCTAGAGCAGCTACAAAATGATCTACAGCTCATCCTATTTGGAACATCAGTGTCAGCGAACCCCAACAGCCACCCCAATAGCAAGAGGTCATATTCCCAGAACTCCCCATTTCCTGTCACTGATGTTGCCTCCATCTTCCTCTCAACCCTTGGCCCCTCTCATTCATCATCTTCTCCAAAGCCTCCTACACATCTTCCTCAACTTATGATAGGGTTACATTCCAATAAAACCACTGTAAGTTGGAAATATTGAATATAAGTCAAAAATGCAACTACTACAACTAACATCATAGCTGAGCCCAGCCTACCTTAAAGGCACTCAGGACACTTAAATTAGCCAACGGGTTGGCAAAATCATCTAACACAAAGCTTATTTTACAATAAAGTGTTGAATATCTCATGTACTTTATTGACTACTGTACAGAAAGTGTAAAACAGAATGCTTGTAATGCTCTTGATCACATGGCTGACTGGGAGCTGCCCCTGCCCAACCTCATGAGAGAGTATTATACCACATATCTCTAGCCCAGGAAAAAATCAAAATTCAGAATTCAGAGTATGGTCTCTGAGCAAGGTGGATCATTTTGTGCATTTACCATCTTACCCGGACTCTCTAACTTGACAAACTGAGAACAGGAAAAGCACAGCTAATTGGCCGGCCATGAAAAACTGAGGAAGCAGACCAATACCTCAAGTCTCTATGATGTCCTTTCAAGCTGTGTGGCTGACAGGGTCTTGGTGCTCTGGCTGGGTGTCAGGCCTGAGCCTCTGAGGTGGGAGACCTGAGATCAGGACATTGGACCACCAGAGACCTTCCGCCCCATGTAATATCAATCGGCAAGAGCTCTCCCAGAGATCTCCATCTCAACGCTAAGACTCAGCTCCACTCAATGACCAGCAAGCTGCAGTGCTGGACACTGCGTGCCAAACAACTAGCAAGGCAGGAACACCACCCCACCCATTAGCAGAGAGCCTGCCTAAAATCATACTAAGTTCACAGACACCCCAAAACACACTACCGGATGCAGTCCTCCCCACCAGAAAGACAAGATCCAGGCTCATCACCAGAATACAGACACCAGTCCTCTCTACCAGGAAGCTTACACAACCCATTGAACCAACCTTACCCACTGGGGGCAGACACCAAAAACAACAGGAACTACAGACCTGCAGCCTGCAAAAAGCAGACCCCAAATGCAGTAAGTTAAGCAAAATGGGAAGACAGAGAAATACACAGCAGATGAAGAAGCAAGGTAAAAACCCACCAGACCAAACAAATGAAGAGGAAATAGGCAGTCTACCTGAAAAAGAATTCAGATTAATGATAGTAAAGATAATCCAAAATCTTGGAAATAGAATGGAGAAAATACAAGAAATGTTTAACAAGGACCTAGAAGAACTAAAGAGCAAACAAACAGTGATGAACAACACAATAAATGAAATTAAAAATTCTCTAGAAGGAATGAATAGCAGAATAACTGAGGCAGAAGAAAGGATAAGTGACCTGGAAGATAAAATAGTGGAAATAACTACCACAGAACAGAATAAAGAAAAAAGAATGAAAAGACTTGAGGACAGTCTCAGAGAGCTCTGGGAAAACATTAAACGCACCAACATTTGAATTATAGGGGTCCCAGAAGAAAAGGGAAAAAGAAAGGGACTGAGAAAATATTTGAATAGATTAAACTTGAAAACTTCCCTAATACAGGAAAGGAGATAATCAATCAAGTCCAGGAAGTTCAGAGAGTCCCAAACAGGATAAATCCAAGGAGAAATGTGCCAAGACACATATTAATCAAACTATCAAAAATTAAATACAAAGAAAAAATATTAAAACCAGCAAAGGAAAAGCAACAAATAACGTAAGGTTAATAGCTGATCTTTCAGTAGAAACTCTGCAAGCCAGAAGGGAAAAGCAGGACATATTTAAAGTGATGAAAGGGAAAAACCTACAACCAAGATTACTCTACTCAGCAAGGATCTCATTCAGATTTGATGGAGAAATTAAACCTTTACAGACAAGCAAAAGCTAAGAGAATTCAGCACCATCAAACCAGCTTTACAACAAATGCTAAAGGAACTTCTCTAGGCAGGAAACACAAGAGAAGCAAAAGACCAACAATAACAAACCCAAAACAATTAAGAAAATGGTAATAAGAACATACATATCGTTAACTACCTTAAATGTAAATGGATTAAATGCTTCAACCAAAACACAGACTGCCTGAATAGATACCAAAACAAGACCCGTATATATGCTGTCTACTAGAGACCCACTTCAGACCTAGGGACACATACAGACTGAAAGTGAGGAGAAGGAAAAAGATATTCCATGCAAATGGAAATCAAAAGAAAGCTGGACTCACACTCTCATATCAGACAAAATAGACTTTAAAATAAAGACTATTACAAGAGACAAAGAAGGACACTACATAATGATCAAGGGATCAATCCAAGAAGAAGATATAAAAATAGTAAATATTGGGGCTTCCCTGGTGGTGCAGTGGTTGAGAATCCACCTGCTGATGCAGGAGACACAGGTTTGTTGCCCGGTCTGGGAAGATCCCACATACTGCAGAGCAGCTGGGCCCATGAGCCATGGCCGCTAAGCCTGCACGTCCGGAGCCTGAAAAAAAAGTAAATATTTATGCACCCAACATAGGAGCACCTCAATACATAAGGCAAATGCTAACAGCCATAAAAGGGGAAATCAACAGTAATACAGCAATAATAGGGGACATTAACACCCCACTTTCCCCAATGGACAGATCATCCAAAATGAAAATAAATAAGGAGCCACAAGCTTTAAATGATACATTAAACAAGATGGACTTAATTGATATTTATACAACATTCCATCTAAAAACAACAGAATAGTTTCTTAGCAAGTGCTCATGGAACATTCTCCAAGACACATAATATCTTGGGTCAAAAATCAAGCCTTAGTCCAACCACTATGCTATGAGACTAGATATCAATTACAGGAAAAAATATTTAAAAAATACAAAAACGTGGAGGCCAAACAATATGCTACTAAATAACCAAGAGATGACTGAAGAAATCAAAGAGGAAATAAAAAAGTACCTAGAAACAGATAACACTGAAAACATGGCAGCCCAAAACCTACGGGATGCAGCAAAAGCCGTTTTAAGAGGGAGTTTTACAGCAATACAATCCTACCTCAAGAAACAAGATAAATCTCAAAAAAGCAACTAAAACTTACACCTAAAGCAATTAGAGAAAGAAGAAAAAAAAAAACAACCAAAGTTAGCAGAAGAAAAGAAATCATAAAGATAAGATCAGAAATAAATGAAAAAGAAATGAAGGAAACAATAGCAGAGATCAATGAAACTAAAAGCTGGTTTTGAGAAGATAAACAAAATTGATAAACCATTAGCCAGACTCATCAAGAAAAAAAGGGAGAAGACTCAAATCAACAGAATTGGAAATGAAAAAAGAGAGGTAACAACTGACACTGCAGAAATACAAAGGATCATGAGAGATTACTACAAGCAACTATATGGCAATAAAATGGACAACCTGGAAGAAATGGACAAATTCTTAGGAAAGCACAACCTTCCGAGACTGAACCAGGAAGAAACAGAAAATATAAACAGACCAATCACAAGCACTGAAATTGAAACTGTGATTAAAAATCTTCCAACAAACAAAAGCCCAGGACCAGATGGCTTCACAGGCGAATTCTATCAAACATTTAGAGAAGAGCTAACACGTATCCTTCTCAAACTCTTCCAAAATGTAGCAGAGGGAGGAACACTCCCAAACTCATTCTACAAGGCCACCATCACGTTGATACCAAAACCAGACAAAGATGTCACAAAGGAAGAAAACTACAGGCCAATATCACTGATGAACATAGATGCAAAAATCCTCAACCAAATACTAGCAAACAGACTCCAACAGCATATTAAAAGGATCATACACCTTGATCAAGTGGGGTTTATCCCAGGAATGCAAGGATTCTTCAATATATGAAAATCAATCACTGTGATACACCACATTAACAAATTGAAGGAGAAAAACCATATGATCATCTCAATAGATGCAGAAAAAGCTTTCGACACAATTCAACACCCATTTATGACAAAAACTCTCCAGAAAGTAGGCATAGAGGGAACTTACCTCAATATAATAAAGGCCATATATGACAAGCCCACAGCCAACATCATCCTCAATGGTGAAAATCTGAAACCATTTCCACTAAGATCAGGAACAAGACAAGGTTGCCCACTCTCACCACTATTATTCAACATAGTTTTGGAAGTTTTAGCCACAGCAATCAGAGAAAAAAAAGAAATAAAAGGAATCCAAATTGGGAAAGAAGTAGTAAAACTGTCAATCTCTGCAGATGACATGATACTATACATACAGAATCCTAAAGATGCTACCGGGAAACCACTAGAGCTAATCAATGAATTTGGTAAAGTAGCAGGATATAAAATTAATGCACAGAAATCTCTTGCATTCCTATACACTAATAATGAAAAATCTGAAAGAGAAATTAAGGAAACACTGCCATTTACCATTGCAACAAAAAGAATAAAATACTTAGGAATAAACCTACCTAAGGAGACAAAAGACCTGTATGCAGGAAAGTATAAGACACTGATGAAAGAAATTAAAGATGATACAAACAGATGGAGAGATAAACCATGTTCTTAGTCTGGAAGAATCAACATTGTGAAAATGACTATACTACCCAAGCAATCTACAGATTCAATGCAATACCTATCAAACTATAAATGGCATTTTTCACAGAACTAGAACAAAAAATTTCACAATTTGCATGGAAACACAGAAGACCCTGTATAGCTAAAGCAATCTTGAGAAAGAAAAACAGAGCTGGAGGAATCAGGCTCCCTGACTTCAGACTATACTGCAAATCTACAGTAATCAAGACAGTATGGTACTGGCCCAAAAACAGAAATATAGATCAATGGAACAAGATAGAAAGTCCAGAGATAAACCCATGCACATATGGGCACCTTATCTTTGATAAAGGATGCAAGAATATACAATGGAGAAAAGTCAGTCTCTTCAATAAGTGGTGCTGGGAAAACTGGACAGCTACATGTAAAAGAATGAAATTAGAACACTCCTTAATACCATATACAGAAATAAACTCAAAATGGATTAAAGACCTAAGTGTAAGGCCAGACATTATAAAACTCTTAGAGGAAAACGTAGGCAGAGCACTCTATGACATAAATCACAGCAAGATCCTTTTTGACCCACCTCCTAGAGAAATGGAAATTAAAACAAGAATAAACAAATGGGACCTAATGAAACTTAAAAGCTTTTGCACAGCAAAGGAAACCATAAGCAAGATGCAAAGGCAACTCTCAGAATGGAAGAAAATATTTGAAAACGAAGAAACTGATGAAGGATTAATCTCCAAAATGTACAAGCAGCTCATGCAGCTCGATATCAAAAAACAAACAACCCAATCCAAAAATGGGCAGAAGACCTAGACAGACGTTTCTCCAAAGAAGATATACAGATTGCCAACAGATACATGAAAGGATGCTCAACATCACTAATCATTAGAGAAATGTAAATCAGAACTGCAATAAGGTATCACCTCACACCTGTCAGAATGGCTATCATCAAAAAATGTACAAACAATAAACGCTGGAGAGGGCGTGGAGAAAAGAGAACCCTCTTGTACTGTTGGTGGGAATGTAAATCAATATAGCCACTATGTAGAACACTATGGAAGTTGCTTAAAAAACTAAAAATAGAACTACCATATGACCCAGCAATCCTACTACTGGACGTATACCCTGAGAAAGCCATAATTCAAAAAGACACATGCACCCCAGTGTTCACTGCAGCACTGTTTACAATAGTCAGGACATGGAAGCAACCTAAGTGTCCATCGACAGATGAATGGATAAAGAAGATGTGGCACATATATACAATGGAATATTAAAAGAAACGACAAAGAAATGAAATTGAGTTATTTGTAGTGAGGTGGATGGACCTAGAGTCTATCATACAGAGTGAAGTAAGTCAGAAAGAGAAAAACAAATATCGTATGCTAACACATATATATGGAATCTAAAAAAAAAAAAAAAAGTTTCTGAAGAACCTAGGGGCAGGAGAGGAATAAAGACACAGACGTCGAGAATGGACTTGAGGACGCGGGGAGTGGGAAGGGTAAGCTGGGACGAAGTGAGAGAGTGGCATGGACATATATACACTGTCAAATGTAAAATAGATAACTAGTGGGAAGCAGCCACATAGCACAGGGAGATAAGCTCAGTGCTTTGGGACCACCTAGAGGGGTGGGATAGGGAGGGTGGGAGGGAGACACAAGAGGGAGGGGAAATGGGGGTATATGTATACCTATAGCTTAATCACTTTGTTATACAGCAGCAACTAACACAACATTGTAAAGCAATTATACTCCAATAAAGATGTAAAAAGAAAAACAACAACAACAAAGTATGGTTTCTACTGAATGCTTATCACTTTCCCACCATCATAAGGTGGAAAATCTGTAAGTCGAACCATAGTAAGTCAGGGACCGTGTGTATTCTATTACTACCCCTTCCCTGATCCATCCTATGCCCCACGTCCTCCTAAACCAGACCTTAGGTAAACACCTCTACTTCCTCAATGTTTTCTTCTACCCAGAAGATGTATAACTAAATCCATTCTTGCTTCTAATAATGAAGAGGATGAGAGACAGTTATCTGAAGAGATTCGATTTGATTAAATAGATTCGTGGGTTAGTTTAGTGGATTTAGTCAATTTAATGGGTCAGAATCCACAAGAGAAAGTATTGGTGCTGTTAATGGGTTTTTAGGTTTATTTAGTAGTCTCTTTTTGCAAGAAAAAATTAATTGCTAATTACTCCAATTATGTGAGAGACAGTATGAGCATCACAGGTATGCATAATGATAAAGGGACTTGACCATAACCGTCTGTGATCAGAAACTATGTAGACCCTCAGAACAACGACAATAACAACAACAAAATAGAAGATGGAGATTCATTCACAGGTAGCTGAACCAAAAAAGGGAGAACTGTTCGTTCACAGCTGCTCAGCCCTGTCTCTGGATGTTATAATCCCTGTTGGTTTGGTTCCCTTCCTGTGAACCTGTTTGTCTTAGAGTGACTCTAAAAAATTAAGTTTTCTAGTTCAGTTATGACTATTTAATGCTTATTACTAAGAGCAACAACTTGCTTGAATTGGTCCATACTTAAAGCCACATATACTTATAGGAAAATTGTTTAGCAAGGCTCAAATTTTGTGCGAAGAACAGTTTCAAGCTCGTGTGTCTAACTTCAGGAAACTCCACAAGGATTGTGAAAGTTTTCACAGGTCTCTGTCATCTTGCTCCTGGGTCCTCCCTTCTTTTTGTGAGGGCAAAAGTAGGGAAGCAGCTCCCAGCTCAGTCCTAGGGTCCAGAATAATTGAAAACACTTTAGGGAAATAACAAACTGTTCTTCAAGAAAAGACTGGAGATTTCTGATATATGAGATATTTACATACTCAATACCTTATTATTTACTCAATCTCCGTGATGGCTAGTTGAAAAGTGAAGCATTCTATAAATTAGAATAGTTTGAATTAGCTAGTAGGGGTGGTAGCAGGAGGGGAGGTACAGTTCAGTACTTCTAATATTCACTAGATTAAATCAGTCAAACAATATGGCACTTTCCCCCAGATGATGACTTTATATCTATTAATACAGCTGATGTAATTGCTTGAATGAAGTCTTTTTAAACTAGGTTATCATTTCATTACTATTTTATTAGGTACTAGGGCCGTTGGTTGGTAGATACAATCCACATTAACTGAATACTGTGCTCTATGTTAAGGCAGGATTTACAACGACGAAAAGAAATAGGTCTTTCTGTCAAGTTGCTTATAGTCTAGCAAGAAGGTACATGGCCAAGCACACAAACACGGTAAGACAATTACTATAAAGGAGAGTCGGTTTTGTAAGATCCCAGACAACTTACCTCCTCTTCTGTCTGAATTTGTGGTAGGTAAGTAAATAAAAGGGGTCAGATGGGAATCAAAAACAGGCTTTCTTGCTAATAATGTATTGGAGAATATGGCTTGAACCTCAGGCCACCAGGCTTTACTTTCCCCCAAACTGACCTTGTCCGTTGGTAAGCAAAGCAGCTGCTCTGGTTACTGCCGACAAGGCAGCAGGAAGCAAAAAGGAGAATGTGGTTTGTTCGTGGGGAGTCAGGTCCAGGGAGCTGTCAAGAGGCTGGGTCTCTAATGCGGATTATGGTCTTGTTTCACCAAATCAGGTAAGTCACTCCTCTTCTCATGCGAGTAGAGAGAAGGGATGGTAGGGTCGTCTAGTGCTATAGCCTCCAAGGTTTCAAAACTTCCCAGATTTGAAAAGCTGGTCCTTTGGGTGGTATGCATATAGTGCTCTACTTACCCAATGGGAAGGAGGGGTAAAGAAGCTGGCGTGCAGGAAATGCAAATGCAGAGGAAGCTTTCTTGCAAGTATCTTCCTGCTGACGCTGTAGGCTTTGGGAGAGAAGTTATGGGATGAAGTGGGTACACAATGCCTTTTCCAGATAGGAACCTATGTAAATCCTAGGCCCGCAGTTGTAAGGCAAATTGGAGGCCTTTGTTTGTCCATACCCTCAATGGATGTTGCTGAGCATCTGTGCCTTCCACGCATACAATTACTATAGCAGTGACTCTAGTAACTGATCGCACATTTCTGCACACGCAGTGTGATGCCTGACTCCTTCGTGGGGAACCCACATGATCTTTTTTGTGATAACCATGTAAAGAATTTTCTTCTAAAGAATGAAATCCTTTATATGTAATTTTAGATTGAAATGAAGTAATTTATCTGCAAAAGACTTTTGCATATGTGATAGAGGCTGCTCCAAAATAAGTAACAGATGTGTAGGGCGCCATTGAAGCACAGATATGTGCCGGGCATTCTTTAAATATGAAAATTTCCCATTACAAAAGATGTGTCAGGAATTCAGCCTTTTATGTCTGTCTAGTTCTATTTAGTCATGAGCAAAATATGATAGAGAAATCCCCAACGAACATCTCAGCTGCAGTTTAGAAGGCAGTGGTCCAGATTGTCTTTTGGAAAATGCCAAATGTAAGCTCTGAAGCAAGCGTAGGCTAGAAATAAGTGATGATGGCCAAATATTAGGTAGAGCACTGCCCCAGATGCCCATGCCCCATTCTGACTCTCTGCTCCTTGACCATAGAAATTGTTTAGCTAGGAACTTGGGTCGCACGTGTGCTGAAGTCTTCAATGTACATTCCCAACCTTAACTAACTTGTTTATTGGCAAGAACAAATGTAACTGGTATTAGAATCAGACCTCAAAACAGACCAACTTTAGAAACAGGATTATTAGGAATGTTGAATACAGACATATTCACTGCCCTAGAAATAAGACTTTAGAACCCTTTGTCCTTATAAAACTAAGTTTCTTTAATTTGCCTCTTCCAAAATCGTATAATGTATTGGTAGATGCACTCCTGAACATGAGCATATTTAGGGAATATGAAAACCTTATTATATTTTATCAAAACAGCGATACAACTTGCACAGATGTGCACTTGAATTAGTACTTTTCAAAATGAATTGAGAAAGCACAATTTTTGGAAGGAGTCAGCAAAATTTTATTTGCTCAAAATACCTGTAACAGGCATTTTATTTCCTCATTAAAATGTCTCTCCTTAGTCCTGTTTAGTGAAATGATCTGCTACATTGCCCGCCCTGAAAGACTGAATGATAAATAAGCGAATTAGAATTTCTTCCTTGTTTATGTGAGAAAGAAACATCGGTGTCACCTCCACTAAAAGTCACCCAGAAAACTAAGAAAAAATTTGAGATATCGCAGTTGCAGAATTAATTGTGTCATGTCTTTTCACTAAGTTTTCAGACTGTTCCAGCTTCCAGCGTGGTTTAATTTAGCAGCAATGCTACTCGGATGATAAGGATTAATTTACTGTGACCTATTTTTCTTTAACCTTTATATGACCTTAAAGCTTTTTGTTTTTAGGTCTCCCTTTTCCCCTTATTCTACTTGCCTTCTACCTTGCACAGCCATGAGTAACTTCAAAGCAGTTCTCTGTCTGATACTAGGTTTTATTGCATGGCGATTCATTCCACTACATAAAACACCATTTGCTTATAAACGTTCACCCCAAAAATAGGGGCAAAAGGAGTCATTAAAATTTTTCCTATGTTTTTCTTAGCAGGGAAATGTTTGGAAAAGGAAAAATGTGGATTCTTTACATGCAGTGGCATATTTTCTGTTGGCTATTTATAATTCACATTTCTCCCCATGTACTTGAGATAAAAGTCGTTTTTAAAAATAGAGGCTGTAACTTTTAAAATTGAAATCAATAGTCAGAAATCTCTCCAAATAAATTAGGTAGGCACTTCATTGCTCCTTATTTGCATTCTCTCACCATGACCCTGTTTATTTTTAATAAGTGCTGCAGGATGCTTTTCACAAGTCTCTCATTCTTTCAAAGCTTATTATTTTTAACACTCTAAGCACATCCACTCTAAATGTAATGATGACACACACAGAATCACACATGGGTTATATGAACAATCCCTAAGAACATGTTTAAAGATAACTTTAAATGAAATGCCTACATACATCCATATTTGCTAAGTTGTAGGTTAGTGAGTTGGGGAAAAAAAAAACCAAAACAAAACAAGCACTTATAAACACTGAAAATAACACAAAGCCGTAGCCAGACTGAGTTTTGGACATGGATAATCAGAACAATCTGTAGCCCGTCTGTGGCTAATGGGATGTTTCTCCCAGCTTTGTCACCATGGCAAATACTTTATAATACACAAACATTTGTAGCGCTAAAAATCCACCCACTCTTGTTGAAAGATGGCCAGGTTTTGTAAAATTACATTCCAGCTAGTGCTACCCTGCTGCTTTTTAAGATAAGTTCTTTTTGTTTGCCATTCATGTGCTTAACAAAGGACCAAAGGGAAAAAACATATATAGCGCGTAAACACGTATTGCACTTTCATTAATTCAAGTACCTTATAAATATGTCAGTAGATTTTTGTGATGGCTAAATTTGGGGCAGAAGGAAGTCTGTTTTGCAGGGGAGATGGTGGGGAGGGCAGATTAGGTCTTTAATCCTAATCCACAAACCCCATCATTCTCCCCAAATAAACATACAATCAAAGTTAAAAAAAAAAAACAAAACACCTTTGTGGAGCAAATATAGCTTCAAAGCAAGTCCCTTTGTCCCCTCAACAATTGGAGTGCTGCCTTTAAGCAACTGAAGAGTTTTGGATATGTCTTTATAGTGAATGCCACCAGGCCACTCTTCCATTGAATTCCAACTTTCTATAGGAGCGCCACATGCTTGGGCAAAGAACATACCTGCTTCCTTTCTGACCCTCCTCCTCTCTTGCCAAGACAGCAAAGTATAGCACATTTTCCAACTCACTCCTTTACTTAAAGGGAGGGGGAAAGAAAGCCTTGGTAACACTCCATTGCAGAGCCAGATTAGAGCGAACTGTCGTTCGGCGACGATGCCAAAAAAATTCAGAATGTGTGTGACTGGGGAAAAAAATGTAGGCAAAACAGTTTTTGCCACAAGTGGGTGGAAGAGGACAAGTCACAGTTTTCAAAGCATAACATAGGTGTATAGTGCCAGAAAGGGCCAGTCCAAATATTTACATGCAATAGTGATATATGAGTAAAAGCTTAACAGCATGCTTGGGTTGGGGAAAGAGAGAACTCGAGCGTTACTGGAAGCTCTAGGCACAACACCGGGTTTGTTGGCGACCTGTTGGCGTTTTACAAGCCTGTTTATACTGTCTGTTACCACCGCATCATCCTGCTACATCATATGGTCTTTCCCAGAATCTCGCAGCATCAGACAGGGAAGCAGGAGAAGACAAGGGCGCCGATACATCACAATTATGAATATGCCTCCTTGAGGAGAGAAACCCTCATAACAACTGTTAATTTTAATGATTATTAACCTTCCAAAAAAACCCATGAACGTTTTTTACTAAAGACCAGTCTTTGTAGAATCAAAAGATGCCCTTAAATGTGGCAATTCAAAGCAATTCTTTGCTTTAGTTTTACTTTGGAAAGTGTTCGGATGCTAATTCACCATTTATTTGCATTATTCAGTCATTGCTACTGCTTGAGACAGTGGGTGCACGAGAGCATCAACCAACGTTGCGATCACGGTTTCCCCATATAAAATGCTGCATGTCAGACGTCAACCCTAAATGATTTTGACCGGCAGCACCTTTTTAACAAAAGAAGGAAATTATCTTTGATTTCACACTTATGGGTGAAGTTTTATACTAATAGTCGTTAGCATAATGAAGACTTCTTAGGCGAGATGATTTAGGAGTTGTTTTTTTTCTCTTTTCAAGAAAAAATATTATGGTAAAACAGGAAGTAACTCTTGGTAAATAGCAACAATTTTACTGTGAGTTTCAGTATTTCTTTTATGGCCCACTACAAAACATCTATGTTCTTGATATTTCTAATAAGTTAAATAACATATCCAAACTATATTCCAGGCAAGTAACACCGGGTGATTTATGTTGCCTTTTTCAATAGCAGTTTTAACAGCTCTCAAACAGATAGAAATACCACCTTCTATTTTGTTTAAAGTTCATTTCCTGTCCCTAGGATATTCACTGACCTTTTAGTGTTGGCCCTTTTGCTTTTCACTTTTTCCGGTGAGTCTTACTCCAGTTCTCATTGACTTCATTCCATTCCTGACCTCTTTTCCCCTAAAGAAAATTAAATGCAGCCCAAAACATATTGGACCCCAATTAATTTTACAGCTCGTCTTACCTTCCTACTGTTTCATTCTCAGTTTGTTACAAGTCAACTGGCCGTGCTCATTCCATCTCTACAAACACATACATTCACAGACAAAACAAACTCAATTTAAATAGATTGATATTTTTTTACATTTCTTAGTTACCAAATTTAAAATCTCCTTAAGCTCATATCAGAAATTTCTTGCTAACCCTTACTTATATCAGCTTTATTCAATATCATTTAGTCTGGAAGCAATATCTGTTCTTATGGATATTTTTCTAACTATCATATTTTCATTAAAACCCATAATAGACTCTATTTTATCTTTTCCTTAGGTAACTGTGTTAAAGAAGAAGAATGCAAATTAAAAGAATGTTTTTATGGGACATGTCGTGGGATCATACAATGAGTGACTGTAAATAAGCCACATACAATCCCCCGTTTCACCCAAAGTGTTGAAACGACAGAGCATTCTTATCCATATGATGAGATAATTTGTAATCTTCTCTTTTTCCTTAGGGCAACTAAGTGCACGTGTAAGCTTGCTTGTGCTTCTAGAAATGTCTTTAATATTTCCCTGAACTCCACCACAACATTTTCAGTGAAAAATGGCTCTGTAGTTGCTTTCATCATGTTAATTGAAATGAATTATTATACCAGGCAGAAAAAGCCTTTGTCTCTTCTAAATTAGACTTTGCAGATATCTCCGATTTACCTGCAGTTGATTTACAAGAGCAAAATAGTGCTTTAGAATTATTTAGTTACAAAAGGACTATGCATCTTAGCAAAAATGAAGTGAATGACAGAAAGGAAACCTGAGGAAAATGATATAAGTTCATTCTTAGATTTAAACAAATCAAGTAGGTATTAATTTGAAACAGTTGTATGACATATTTTTAGCACTTTATGACAGTAAAGTGGTTGATGAAGACACACCCCTCACCCATTCTACATTCATGAGCCTCTGGCCAAGGAATGTGCTTTTCTTTCCTCTATGTTTTTCTTGTGATTTGTATTACTCTGAGAAAAATGAGGTTGTACAATTCTGTGGTTTGCATGGTGCTGTGGCTCTACTATAGTACCTAACAATTTAAATACATAAAATTGCCTCCTAGATTCCTTAGTCTGAATTTGGGGCTAAAAATCATGGCCATTCTCCAAGTCCTGACCCCTTTTCCAGGCTAGCCTTTATCCAAGTATTTCTCACTTTTTATGTTCCAAGGCTCCTCCAGATTCCCTCCTCCCAAAGCTCTCCTTCAAGTCCTCTGGATGGACTCTACTCTGAGCGTTTGGAAGTGTCAGGAGATAAATTTGGGGCAGCCAGTTGATAGTGGTGAGTGTTTCTTATTTTCCCTCCCTTGCGGGCTCCCCCCTAACTCTTTGTAAGACACTCTGTGTCACCTCCCGCCCAGCAGCCTCTCAGAGAACCTCTTCCCAGGCTCCTCCCTTCCACTTCACATTCCTTTCATACCACTGCCACATTCGCTTCCCAGTCCAAGGCCCAGGTCCGCTTCACCCACTTAACAGCAGCTGCTCTGGGGAAGCACCCCATCAAGGTTCACAATATCCTGGAGTTTTCCAAACTCTTTCGATGCATTAGTGGCCTTGAAACCAATTTTGCAGGTCCCAATCCATTTACTATTTTTTACTTTTTATTTTGAAATTGTGGTAGATTCACAGGATGTTGCAAAGAAATATACAGAGAGGCCCCATGCACCCTTGACTGCGTTGCTCGCTGTTGACATCTTACATAACTAGAGCACAATCTCCAAACCAGGAACTTGACATTGGTACAGTCCTCAGAGTTATTCAGATTACATTACATGTAATTACATTACAGACTTAGTAATACATGTACTTATTTGAGTAGATATATATACAGATCTATGCAATTTTATCACATTATGTAGATTCATGTAACTACTGACTCAATAAAGATAACTCCAGAAATAAAATGAGTCTAGAAAATATCACAGCTAGTAAAGGTAAGAGTTGCTCCATGAAGCTGTTGTTTCAGTTTTGTTTATATCTATATTCACACATATATAATATGCCTTAGTACAAAATTATTGCATAACAGATATAAATATAATGTATAATACGAAATGTATTTCTTACAGTGGGTCACAATCAACACATTTTATTTTATTTCGTTTTATTTCATTTATTTATTCTTTCAAGTTTTTTTTTTTTAAGATTTTTTTGACGTGGACCATTTTTAAAGTCTTTATTGAATTTGTTACAATATTGCTTCTGTTTTATGTTTTGGTTTCTTGGCTGTGAGGCATGTGGGATCCTAGCTCCCCACCCAGGGATGGACCCTGAACCCCCTGCATTGGAAGGCAAAGTCTTAACCACTGGACTGCCAGGGAAAGTCCGCTCAACACATTTTAAAAGTCATTGTCCTTGACCCTTGCTGCTCAAAGTATGGTCTGTGCACCAACAGCATCAGCTTTTGGGGAGCTTGTTAGAGATGCAGGTCTACCCCCGACCTACTGAATCAGAATCTGTATTTTAAAACAGGATGCCCAAATGATTTACATGTACATAGGAGACTGAGTGAAGCTATCCTGGTAGGTAGCTTCACTGAGCCTTCAAGAGGGTAAAATACAATCTCTGCATTCCATTGAGAGCTGGAGTGAGGGCAATGACCATTGCAAAGTTTGAATAGAGCCCTGGCATCACGGTTGTTTTCCCTTGCCTGCTTTAATAGGAGGTGACCCTTGTCAGAGTCCATAGGACATGGCTGCCCTAGAAATGATGACAGAGTTTACATCAGCCGAGTTCTTTATTCTTTCACGATTTTGTAATGTTTTCCATCAGCAGCCAGGGTACACACATAAAAAATTTGTGGTCCTTTTTATCTTCCACAAATAGTGATGTCTGGGTAAGGAGTTTAGCCCACAGTATTTTCTGCTTCAATAAAGGTGATTGGAAGCTCCCTGTGCCCTGCCTGCTTAGGGCTACCACCACACAGAATGTTCTTTTTTTCTTCGCTTTTCCAGGTAGGCAACTCAAAGAATATGCATGGGGTAAAAATAAGATGGCCTTGACTCATTAAGATTAGAATCCTGTATTACGTGTCCGTGATTTCTGAGGCGCTTTTATTCTGTGAGCTTCATCATTCTTTATGAGATTAATAAAATTATTGAATATTATTTTTCTTAGTGTCTACGCTTTCAACTCAAAGATAACATGTGTGATGGCAATTCCAAGGGCTCTCCAATATCCTGGTCTCTTTGTGGTGGGAAACTGGCGAGGGGTAAGGGTAAGGAGAAGGGAAGGGAGGTTTTCCAAGGACAGCAATCTAGCTCAGATTCATTCCAGCAACTCTGAAGTAAGGCTAATTAATGTAATTAACACATTTCAGGCAGAATAACCCACCCAAATATTAACAGAATGTCTTTCATAAAAAAAAAAGTGGCTCCATTGTTTTATTTCTGCTTGAGGAGGCGATATTATGAAAGAATGTGAAATCCTTTAATTAGGCACAATTTAAAAGCCAGACAGAAAATTGAGATGCTGAGAATCCTACCTAGAGAAGCAATATTCATACTTGAGAGCATCAGACAATGCAGCACACACAGATGTTTTATAGTGAATTAAGATTATCTCATCACATCAGACGATTGCTCTCTTATCACCACATTAAGATACACTTCGATCACAAGTTATAGCTTCATAATGAGATTAAAAGTCTATCCAAGTAGATGCCTCAAGCTAGATTTTAAGATGAAATTCTGAATTTTTTTTCCATTTTGCTACTTCCTGTATGCACATACATTTTACAGTTTGGAGAGAAAGCAGGTGTTAGGAGGGAGATGAAGTGAAAGCTGGCTACTGAGGGAGTGCCATGAACATGGACTTGGGGTTCTATGTTGCTCCTTGCAGCATAGAGGAGCAGCCTCCTCGTACCTATCTTGGGTCACTGGAAAGAACACTTGCCTGAGAATCACCAATTTTGGTTTCTACGCCTGACTTTGCAGTAATTACCAGAACTATCCTGAGTTAGTCTGTTCCCATTCTTGGCCCTGGTCTCTGTATATTCAAAACCAAAAGGTTGGACCCTACAGTCCCCAAATTTATTTCCACTTCCGATATTTTATTTTAGGATTCTGCATTGTTACAAATAACGCAAAGAATACAGAATTCTAGGATTTCAAGATCATCCAGGGCTTGAAGGACCCAATCTTGCTTGAAGACATCCAGCACTCACACCCTGCATTACTGGCCCATCAATGAACTGAATCTCCTATCCTGCTAAGCCCTATCCCACTGAAGCCCACATTTAATGCCTGGACTCCCAATTAGTGATTCAAAAGTCTTCACAGCCTTGTAACTTATAAAATAAACATCTTGCATGTCAACTACTACCTTCTCCACCCCCCAACACACACACACACACACACACACACACACACACACACACACAGCACAATCTACTTGGGAGGTATTTAAACCCTCTTCCTTGTTATCATCTCCCATCTTAATTTGAATTGTTAAATAAAATGGCTTAAGGCTTTAAACCTTTAACTGCTGGCAGAATTAACTAACTTCCAACTAGTCTCAAATGAGGGTTTAATGATCTTTTAAAAAGTAAACATGGGACTTAATTCTATTCTCACCTGTGCTGGTTGAGTTTTTCTTTTTCAGAAGATTTGTTCATGTTTTCCTCATCCACCACCCTCTCCCTCCACACACACTACACCTACAAATTAAGGTGGAATTTATGAGACTCTACTCAACTTAAAAGTGGCATCATCATAAATTAATGATATAATTATGATACTTGGGATAATCGTTGTGGACTTACTTGGAAAGAAAAGTATTTGAGGATTCTGCCTTCTCCTAAGAGATTGTAGCTTGTAAGTCACTCTTTAAAAGCTGTCAGAATTCATTGTCTTTTGCTCAAGACCCTGTACTAGGCTCTATTGTACAATATTATGAACTCTGCGTGTCAACAAATAGCTGACAATGATGAACAGGAATGAGTATGTGAAATACCTGGCATCCTCAAGAGCCAAATATTACTCTTTCCTAATGCTGGAACCTTAACTCAAGTTTAAGGACGACCTGTTGCACCAGGTTGTTTTGGCCCATTTTAAGAACTACAGATTACTCCCCAAGATAATTATGTGGTCACCAAAGGAGCTCACAAGTAAGCATGATATAACGGGACTCTCTGTACCTACTGTGTAACTTAAGAACTGGCAAAAAAAGATGACAAGCAAAATCTGGTTATTAAGACAAGAGAGTAAGCTGAGAAAACAAAGTCAGTGTTTCTGGCAGTACTGGCGGTTGGGGGAGAATAAATACCGAAATATTTCCTGCCTCCCTGTCTTAAACATACCTACTTATCACCACAGTTTGGAGCAGGGCAAGGGAAACGGGTATTGGGAAGGAAGAAGAAAGAGAACAAGAAAGCAGGAGGCTGATGGCAGGGAGGAGGGAAGAGGTTTCTAACTTTAAAAAGCAGAAGGCATAGTGTGTGTCTAAAAAAGAGAGAAAGAAAGCAGTGTTTCCTCTCTCCCACTCTACCCCAATGCCCTTGTCTTAGACTGCTTGGGTTGCTATAACAAAATACCATAGACAGGGTGATAAACAACAAACTTTTATTTCTCCTAGTTGTGGAGACTGGGAAGTCCAGGATTGAGGCACTGGCAGATTCTGTTCCAGGTGAGGACCTGCTTCCAGGCTTGCAGATGGTTGCCTCCTCCTTGTGTGCACACAACCTCTTCTTTGTGTTCACATGGAAAGAGAGAGATCTCCCTGTCTTCCTCTTCTTATAAGAGCACCAGTCCCATCAGGGTCCCCACCATCATGACCTCATCTAAACCTACTTACCTCTCAAAGTTCCCACCTCTAAATACCATCACACTGGGGATTTGAACTTCAACATATGAATATGGGGGGGACACAAACATTCAGCCTATAACAGCCCTTTTTCATCCTAGGTATACAGCGCCACCCAGGGGAGCATGGAATATTTGCGGGGAAAGAGATGCCAGTCATATGAAACTCAAGGTTGGAAACAACTACTCTGATTTCCTGGTACATCCTTTAAAAAAAGTCAAAACTGGTAAGAATATTTATTCCTTAAAAATAGCTGTGATATTAATTATAAGAGTGAATCATTTTGCTCACTCACTAATAGTTTCTACTTAGAAATATGATCAAAATGTGTTTGACTGCTAAAAATTTGTAATTATAAAATATTCCAAGTATACAAGCATACTGAAAAGTAGAGAAAATAATACAATGGACACCAATAAGTCAATCTGTAAATATAAAAGATGTTAGCATTGCTTCAGATCACCTTCTAGTCTTTAAAACATTTATCTTTTAAGATCCAGCTAACGTTCCACATCCTTCCATCCCTTTTTCCCACAGCCCAAGGCAAACACTGTCCTGAAGCTGATGTGTGCAGTGGACACTGTGATCCTATCCCACATGTGATACCCCATCCTGATTGCCCTTCAGTAAAGGATTTGTTATTCCAGCTGTTGGGAGTGCTGTGAAAGAGACTCTCAGCTGACTGCCTTCCTTGGGGAGAGAGGGGACTGGGGAGGTAGGCAGAAGATGTAGGGTCTTGTAGGCTATGGTAAGATGCTTGGATTATTTTTTTCTAAATGCATTAACCATATTCTGTTCTTCTTACTAAAGAAGTTGGTTTTTCATGTGAAACTCACCTGAAAATTTCATGTTCTAGCTCACAGATAAAGACTCACCTTTTAGCCTGAAATTTGAAGCCTTTATGGGCTGTACACTCAACCTTTTCTACCTTATCACTCACTATCCTTATCACTCACTATCCTTGCCCCACATCTACATCTTCTGTCCAGTGGTCTGCTGGTTGTCCTCAGAAGACAACATTCCTCATCCTGCCTTTGCCCCCACCATTTCCATGGCTTGGTATACCCTTCTTCTTCCTACCAACGCCCCTTCCCCCTGTAAGACCTGGTGGAGGCCATCACTTCCATGAAGCCTTCCCTGACCACCCAAACTCTCAGTGATTTTCCCTCCTCTGGATCACCACTCTCATTTTCTATCTGTCTTATTGGTTTTTTAGCAATTTCTAGTCTTAATGGAACCGGACAGCGATCCGTTTCTCTAAAGAGTCCACGTGGAGGCAACCTGGACTGACTGTAGTAGGTGAGTTCTATGACTGCTGGGGAAACAATTGACTTAAATACTGTAAGAATGAGGTGAATTGAGATAGATAGGCCAACGTAAGGACAGAGGCAGATAAGGTTTTTACAGCCCTAGAAGGGATGCAGGAACAATAGTCAGTGTCCCTTCTTTGAGAATGATCTGTTAAGAGAGTGTTAAAGTCTCAGAATGGTCCTACCACAGAAATAGAGGCATAGACAGGGTCCAGACTGTTCCTCCTGCTTTACTCATGAATCACTTAGTTGTGCTAACTCACCCCAACCAACTGGTCCGCCAGTACTCTCTGCAGCCTTCCTAGAACAATGCTAGCAATCCAGCCTCTTTCCACCTTGGGTCCTGGGCTAGTAGTGAGAAATCAATGATGGGTTAGTTCCACTTGGAAGAGTAGGTGAATGGTGAAATTTACCACATCACCGAGAATGAGGCTACCAAACATGTAGCCTAAGAGAGGTAAAAAGTCCGGAATAATCTCTCTCAAAGAGTCAATACAGTGAGCCTGGCACTCTTGGGCCATGTGTTCAGGTTTAGTCATTCATTCATTTATTTATTCAACTGGCATTTATTAAGTACTTACCATGTCCCAGTCACTATACTAGGTGCTAGGGACCCAAGAGGAATATTATTCTATGTGCTCCCCTAAGCTGAAGCTTACTGCTAAAAGGGCTAGGCTTTCTTCACATATACTGCAAATGTGTCTGCAGATTTGCTCCTGGGATTTGGTTCTAGCCTCTCTTTCTATTGGACAGACTCTGTGTTTCTGGCAATACATATTCTGCTGCTCCAAGTTTTCTGTGGTCCTGGGCAGGTTGTCTTGGCGCTCTAAACCTAAGTTAGTCCCTTTTCTCTGGTTGTCACTGTGGAAAAATCATATAAACCCTCTTCACAGAAAAGTAGCTTCCAGTTTGGGATATAAGATGAAAAACAGACCTTCCTCTTTTCCACTGGGCAGACGTGATTATCGTGACATTTCTTAGTGCTATTAAACACCACCTGCTTGGTGAGCACATTAGCATTTTAAGTATATTTTCTGTTGTAGAGGATATGAAGTCTGAGATATGATACAGGGATTTGTGTTTGTTTTCTGCATTTTCTCTAGATAGCCAAAAATTATAATCATGAGGAAGAAAAACTTTATACTTAAAATCATATCCCATTAAACTAGGCAGTCTGAAGGACGAAATATCACTCACAAAACCTTCTAAAAACTGACGAAAGCTAAATGACAAAGTATTTCAATAAGAATATCAGAGAGAACAGTAATTTCATTACTTCCAATTAGGATAACTGGAACGAGGCAGTTTCAACCTGAAGACAATGAATATGGGCTGTCTGATCACAAGGAAACTGCCTCTTGGAAATAGGTCCTGGCAAAAAAGATTAAAGAAAAGATCTTGTCTTTGGCTTTCAAAATATAAGATCTGCACTGTTTGCTGTCATGTAGAGTGGTGATGGTTATACTAGCAATACACATCATAGATATAAAATTATATTGATGGGGAGAAAAACCTTAAAAACAGAGAAGTAGCAAAGTGCGTGTAATCCCCCAACCCCTCAATTATTCCACAGCACATTCCTGGCAGGAATATTCTGTCTCCACCACGGAAAAGGTCCCAGCAGAGCAGGGCCTGCTTTGACCAACAGTCAGAGAGGTTTCCAAGAACAAAAATGAGTCCCACCCTATACACTAGTACTTATTTGTAGGTTAGCCTAGGAGGGGTTGGGGACATCTAATTTTTCTAAGTTGCAATAAATATATCAAGGGACCTCTAGGCAAAAGAAGCCCTCCGGAGTATGCACATTGGACCCTGGGAACACCCTGCCTACCGAGAGTGTTGACATCAACCAAAGGCTTTGCTAACCACTCTGCATACTGCCTTAGTCTAGCTAAGCCAGCTCTCAGCTAAACTACTGAAATAAAGGAGGAGGGAAACTTCTAAGGCCACCTACATTTCTTGCTCATCAGTGGGGAAAAGGATTAGGAAAAACAACTAAAGAGAAAAATTATCTTTATTTGTGATTCATAAAGATCTCTGGCACCTCACAGTAGATTATTTTGCCAACTGAAATGAAATCTTAATAATCACTCTGAGGAAATCAGAAAAGAAAATCATTGCATTTAAAGTTTGAAAGGAAAATATGCCTTGAAAGTTAGATACAGTGTTTTGTTCTGGAGAAAGTATAGACTTATCTCCACTGGCACCATTTGCTTGCATTCCAGGGTAGTGAAGAAAAGGTAGACACCTTTCCCTATCCCCTCCATAGAAGATTTTGTTTACATTCCAGAGTGAAGGTCTTTCTCCCTCTCTAGAAAGGAGAATAAACAGATGTGTGAGCACCCTATAAAAGCTCTGAGTTTCATAACTTGAGGGTTCCTCTCCTATGGTGCAATTCTATTGCATGTACAGAGTGACATCAAGCCCTCATTGAGTTGCTCCATGTTGACTCGAGCTCACAGCTAAATGCTCAGTGAATAATAAATGGTTTGTTCTCTGGTCCAAAGATCTCGTGTTTCCTGTAAAAAAGATATGTAGCTATGTATGTGTGCATATATACCATGTATTACACACACACACACACACACACACACACACGCACCCATGTCCATATTACCCAAAAAGGACATCACCATCAGCTCTTAATTAGAAAGAATGACAATCCTCAAAGATAAAGTGCCTCATAAATTGAAATAAGCAGATGGCCTATTCCCTGCTGTAATGGTTAATTGTATGTGTCAACTTGACTGGTCCATAGGGTGCCCAGATATTGGATCAAACATTATTCTGAGTTTTGCTATGAGGATGTTTTTGGATGAGATTAACATTTAAATCACTAGACTAAGTAAAGCAGATTGCCCTCTCTAATGTGGGTGGGCTTCATCGAATCAGTGGAAGACCTAAATAGAATAAAAAGGTTGACCCCACGCAAGAGAGAATTATTCCTGCCTGACTGCCTTAAAACTGGGACACTGGCCATTTTTTTCTGCTTTTGCTCTGAAACATTTGCTCTCTGGGTTTTGAGTCTACCAGCCTTTGTATTAGAACTACACTATTGGTTCCCCTGGTTCTCAGGACTTTGGACTCACGCTGGAACAAAACCATAAGCTCTCCTTGGTTTCCAGCTTGCCAATTCACCCTGCAGATTTTAGGATTTGCCAGCCTCCATAAATGTGTGAGCCAAGTCTTTAAAATAAATCTCTCTGTATGTACATATCCTATTGGTTCTGTTTCTCTAGAGAACCCTAACACAACTGCCTTGAAATAAAATAAATCCAATCAACAGCAGGCTCACTTGCTTTATGTTTATGATGTTTCCACTTCCACATACATCTAGGGATTAAGGAACACATACAAATACTAGAATCCACAAGGAAGTTGCTTGTTCCCCTAAGCTTGTCTATACCTCTTTGAATAGTCCTTCATTAAAATCTCTCTATTTGAACCATTTGGGATACATTCTTTTAGGCCATGATACACCCCACTGTAGAATTCAATGCCACTGTTAAAAAGAATTATATATATATATATATATATATATATATATATATATATATATATGAATGTTCTAACAAATTCACAAAGACAAGAGTGTTGCTTTCAGTTAGAATGTAAAAGTCACAAGAAAATTTCACTTCCATTCTAACAATGAATAAAAACCTAAGAAGGTCAAATTATCTATATAGTCATAAATTTTCTTGAAGCTATCTGAGGGCTGAAGTCTCAGAGACAGCACACATGAATACACATGAATTGTTTCACCTTTGGCAGAGCATGGGCAGAAAAGGTAGCCACCGTAGAAGTGAATTAGAAGAAATCAGCAAAAATGTTTACGCACTTTTAAAGGAAAGTGTGCGTCAACATATCAAATTAGAATACATGAAAGCCCCAGACACAAGGGAGCTCATATTCAGTTTCAAGTTCTTCTCCACAGGCCTCCTCTGTGAGCTCATGAGAAAGACTGGGGGATAGAGGAAGAGGCTAGAGAAAGCCCTTCTCAGTGGCATAAATTTGCAGGATGTGATTGGTTGCTGTTGGGGAAACCAGCCATGAAACACCACCCATTTTCCTGTACCCTTCCTTCACATGAAACAAAAGGCTTAAGTCACTGGATTTAAGCAGGAAAAACGCTTGACTCCAAAACCTCTGGGGGACAGATAGAAATAAAACACATCTGCTTCTAGGGGTGGGGAAGGATACTCTTTTTCCCAACCTGAGTAACCAGCTAAAGAGCCATTGCTTCTGGGAAAAAGGTAAAAGAAAAAGTCTCTTGCCTCTGACATAGTAAAGAGGAAAAAAAAAAAGAAAACCAACCTCTTGGACCTAGGATTCTGAACCAATACAAAGCAGAAGTCTTCTACTGCTAGGGAAGGGCAGGAAACTCTCTGCTTCTCAAGACACACCATATATACAAGACAGAGTTTTGCTCAATGTTCCCCCAAAAGCCTAGGCTGACTGGCCTTAATACAGAGGCTAAAACAGCAACACCTAAAATTTCCCCACTGACCCTACTCTGAGCCTGGTACTGAGTAACATGCAGCAGTAGTCTACTGGAGAGAGGCAAGAATGTGCAGAAGGACCCTATTCTGTGGTGCAGACATGCAAAGACTGTTAAAAGCTAAGGGTGGAATAGGAACACTGAGAAAAGCCCTCCAGCCCTCAGGACCTCACACTAAACCCAAGGTAACAGCAGCCTGTGGGAGGAATTTGAAGCCTGCAGTAAACTCATAGTAGCAATGGTCACAATAAAACCCAAAAGAGCTCAATTGTTTGCTTGAGTGACTCAACTCTTACGTTAGAGTCTGGCAGAGAATGAGATGTGGACATTTTCAGACATAAATACTATTTTCCTCAGTCTCTACTGTATTTTTACATATGATATCCAACATCCGATCAACAATTACAAGACCCATTTAAAAGCAACAAAAAGCAGGACCCACTGTCCACAGATAAAAAAATCAAGACAATCATACTCAGAGATAACCAGAATGTTGGAATTATTTATTAGATTGGAACTTTAAAATATCAATAATTAATATCGAAGGATCTAGTGGAAAAAGTGGACAATATATTGATGGGAAATTTCAGTAGAGAGATGAAGTTATTAAAAATGTTAAATGAAATAAAAAACATGATATTAGAGATGAAGAATTCCTTTAATGAGTTTAAAATCAGATTGGACACTGCTGTGGATAGTATCATTGACTCTGAAGATAAGCCAATAAAAATTATCCAAGATGAAAAACAAAGAGATAAAATTGTGAAAAAAAGAGATAAGATTATCCAAAAACTCAAGTAGAATATCAAATAGTCTAACATAAATGTAATTTGAGTTCCAGAAGAAAAAAGAGAGAACTGGGCAACAGAAACATTTGTAGAGACAATAATCAAGAATTTTCCAAAATTAATAAAAGACAACAAATCACAGATCTAAGAACCCAAAGATAAACACAAATACACATACACCTCTAGAAACATCAGTCAAACTGCTGAAAATCAAAGATAAAGGAAAAAATATTGCAGGAAAACAGAGAAAAAAGAAAAATTACATACAGAGGAACAAAGAATTACAACAGACTTCTTGTCAAAGACTTTACAAGATAGAAGACAATGGAGGAACATCTTTCAAGGGCTGAAGAGAAAAAAAATCCTATCCACAATTCTATAGCCAGCAAAAATATCTTTCAAAAATGAAAGTCAGATAAAGATTTTTTTCAGATAAGCAAAAACTAAGAACATTCATTGTCAGTAGTCTTTTAGTACAAGAAATGTTACAGGAAGTTCTTTAGGTAGAATGAAAATTATACAGTACCAGATAGGATGTTGTATTGACTTAAAGAAGTAAAGATTAAAAATTTTTAGATCTACATAAGAAGTAAAGGATTAAAAAAAGCAAAGGACTAAAAAAAAATCCTAGACCAGAACATAGGCAGAACACTCTGACATAAATCATAACAATAGTTTTTTGGATCTGTCTCCTAAGGCAAAATAAGTAAAAGCAAAAATAAACAAATGGGACCTAATTAAATGTAAAATCTTTTATACAGCAAAGGAAACTGTCAACAAAACAAAAAGACAACCTGTGGAATGGGAGAAATATTTGAAAATGATATGACTGACAAGGGGTTAATATTCAAAAAATAACTCAATATAAAAAAAGAAAACCAATAAAAAAAATGGGTAGAAGACCTGAATGGATTCCAAAGAAGATGTACAGATGGCCAACAAGTACATGAAAAGATGTTTAACATTGCTAATTATTAGAGAAATACAAATCAAAACAATAATGAGATATCACCTCACACCTGTCAGAATGATTATAATCAAAACATCTACAAATAACAAATGTCAGTGAGGATGTGGAGAAAAGGGAACCCTTGTATATTGTTAGTGGGAATTTAAGTTGGTGCAGCCACTATGGAAAACAATATGGAGCTTCCTCAAAAAACTAAAAACAGAACTGACATATGATTCAGCAACTCCACTCCTGGGGATACATCTGGAAAAAATGAAAACACTAATTGGGAAAGATACATGCACCTCAATGATCATAGCAGTATTATTTATAGTTGCCAAGATATGGAAGCAACCCAAGTGTTCATCAACAGATGAATGGATGAAGCAAATGCAATATATATATATATATGGCTGGGATATTACTCAGCCATAAAAAAGAATGGAATTCTGCCATTTGCAGCAACATGGCAGACCTAGAGAATATAATGCTTAGTGAAATGTCAGACAAAGAAAAATACTATATGATATCACTCATATGTGGAAAAACAAACAAATGTATATAGCAAAACAGAAACAGACCCACAGATATAGAAAACAAACTATTGGCTACCAGTAGGGAGAGGAAAGGCAAGAGGGGCAAGATAGGGGTATGAAATTAAGAGATACAAACTACTGTGTACACGATAGATAAGCAACAAGGATATATTGTATAGCACAGGGAATTATAGCCATTATCTTGTAATAAATTTTAATAGAGTATAATCTGTAAAAAATACTGAATCACTATGCTGTACACCTGAAACTAATATAATATTGTAAATCAACTATACTTCAATAAAAAATTTAGATCTACATAAAGAAGTAAAGTGTTAAAAAAAAGCAAAGGATAAAAAAGGGTAAAAATAAGAGCAAATATAAAAAACATTTCTTCCTAATTTTAATCAACTTAAAAGATAATTGTCTAAGATAGGAGTTAGCAAACTTTTTCTTAAAGGACCAGACAGTAAATACTTTAGACTTGAAGGCCATAAAAGTCTCTGTTGTAACTATTCAAGTCTGATGCTATAGCATGAAAGCAGACATGGACAATGTGTAAATGAATGAGTGGGCAGTAATACCATAACACTTTATTTACAGAAACATGTGACTGGCTTACACGTCGTAGTTTGCTGACACCTAGTCTAAAGCAAAAACAGTAACAATTTATTATGAAGTTATAATTTATGTAGAATTGAAATATATGACAAAAATAGCATGAAGAATGGAAAGGAGAAGAAGGGTGTATGCTGCTTAAGGCTCTAATATTATACTGGAAGTGGTGTAATATCATTTAAAGATAAACTGTGACGAGTTAAAAATGTATATTGTAAGCCCTACAGCAACCACCAGAAAAATTGAAAAAGAAGTATAGTTTATGAGCATATAATGTAAATCAAATTGAATAATAAAAAAAAATCCAGTAGAAGGCAGAAAAAGATGGACAAAGGAATAAAGAGCAGATGAGACTAGTAACTGGCAAGTTTATAGATTTAAATGCAACTCTATCAATAATTGCATTAAATATAAATGGTCTGGGTCTTCCCTGGTGGCGCAGTGGTTGGGAGTCCGCCTGCCGATGCAGGGGACGCTGGTTCGTGCCGCGGTCCGGGAAGATCCCATATGCCGCGGAGCGGCTGGGCCCGTGAGCCATGGCCTCTGAGCCTGCGCGTCCGGAGCCTGTGCTCCGCAACGGGAGAGGCCACAACAGTGAGAGGCCCGCGTACCGCAAAAAAAAAAACCCAAAAAACAAACAACAACAAAAAAAACCTCAGCTCAGTGTGACTAGAAAGCCAGTGTTTTTGACCCTGATTTTATACTGGTGAAATGTCAAGCATGATGTAAGAATAATAATAATCCCTTTCTGAATTTAAAATGTGACATCATTTGTATATCAGACCATTCAGCCTGCCCTAGCTGCAAGAGCTAAACTTTCCACCTGAAAGGTAAGGTCTGGAATTGCTCTACTGTCCAAGGCCAGAATTCCCAGGTGAGTCCCTTGGCCGCTGCTCCCAGGACCTCAGCACCAACCCCAAACAGGTCCCTGGAATGTTGCGTGAGGTCACCTACCTGAGCATGAGCACAGAGGGGCAGAAGCTCCATCTTTTTTTTTTTTTTTTTGACCACGGCAAAACCTTCCTCATCATTTTATTTTACTTTTTAAAATTTAATTAATTTTTTATACAGCAGGTTCTTGGTAGTTATCTATTTTATACATATTAGTGTATATATGTCAATCTCTCCATCTTTTCTGTTCTTCTTCCTGCTTCTGCCGCCCACCCCCACAAGCTCTACTATCTTGTGTATTGGTATCGAATCAGGTCTCACCAATGGTAACTATAGCCCTTAAGTGCTGTGTTTCATGTTTCTTAGTGGGGCATCTGGTCCTAGTACCCTTAACTCTGACAGCTAACCCTCTTCCTCAGGTCTATTAGAAAATCCCATTACGTTTAGCGTTGGCAGATAACACAAAAGATACCCAGTTAAGTTTGAGTATCATACAAACAAGTGATTTTTTTAGCATGTGTCCCAAATAATGTATGGGACATACCTACACTAAAATTTATTTGTTATTTATCTGATATTCTAATTTAACAGGGTGTCCTGTATTTATATTTGCTAAATCTGGCATCCCTAGTATGTTTAGTCACCAGGCTTGGGCAGGTCTGTGCATCAATGTGGGCAAAAGGAGATGAAAATTCCAAACTCTTGTCATAGCAGAATACATACAATAACAGTTCTAATAGAAAAGTTTTCTTTAAAAGACTTTTCTTGTTTCTTTTATAAGAAACATTTCTTTTATAAGAAAGTTTCTTTTATAAACTTTTATAAGCATCAGTGAAATTTGGCTTAATTATCTTGAAGTGACAAAACATGCCACAATTTGTCTCTCTCCTTTATGCCTTGATGACATTCATAGTAAAATTGTTTTACTATATCAGAGATGCTTTCCTTGCGTTTTTCTCTCTGACTGAAACCTCAGATGAGGTTTTCTTTTCTTTTTTTTAAACCCTATGATACATAGAACTAGAGGGTAAAGAAGAAAAGTCCTTGACAGTGCCATTATCAAAATAAAGCATAATGTTTATAATAATATAAAATAGTAGTAGTGGAATTTATTGTCCAGGAATGCCAAGAGATTTTAGAGCACTTTACTAATTCGCGCAACATTCCTTTGAAGGGATTATCATTGTCTGGATTTTCCAGATAGGAAAATGTAAGAGAAGATGATTACCTTCTTTGTCCAAACAAGAAATTTGGGACGCCATGTGTGGGCCATGAGCTCATTACAACCTCCCCTGTCCCAGTGACTTAACTCAAGGCCCTCCAGTATTGTAAATTCTGGTCCAAGTGCCTAGAGTTGCTAAACAGTTAAAGGAGCCAAAAATTAAAAACTGAAGAAAATTCTGAAAGGTGTCAAGTAACTCAATCAAGTTCCCAAGGGGAGGAGGGAAAGAGTGAGGAGAGCAAATTCAGCACTTCCTCAAAGCTCCAATGTAAAATGTGCCTTGCCCTCAAGTGACTCGTGAAAAATAAAATTAAATCTGATATATGTAAGCTAGCTTTGGTTATTCAGCCTGGATAAATCGAGACTTGTTTTACCTGACATTCTATTTCTCCATCTATTACAGGGCTGCTAATGTACACATATTCAATATGTGAGGTTGTTCCCAAATGTCATCCAAACATATCTATTTGCCTCCGTGGGTTATATGACTTTAATTAGTCTTCATTCCATCAATCTCTGAGATCATCGAGGAATTGCTTAAACTCTGGGTGTGGCTTTTGCCAAGCACAAAGCAGGGTCACGGACAGAGCACTGCATGTGTGTCTGGGGTTGCGGGGGTACCTCGGGAGAGACAGCCGCCTTCATTCTGCTTGGCTAGGTGGCAAGTGGTTGGAACATCCACACTGGGTTTGATAATGTGATCATGTGACTACTTCTACTGTTCTAAAGTGCAAACATCCCTCAGTCTATAAGTGGCACATAATGTTTCACCATGAATTGGGGCTTTCATCAGAGAGCAAATGACCCAAGTTGGCATGTTTGTGAGCTTTTCCATCTACACTAGCCCTTTAATGAAGGAGGCCTTTGGAGGCGCTGAGGGAGGAGGGTTGATGATGGAGGAGCACGCCTCAGACAATTTACTGTGTAAGCACGAGTCTTTGCAGCAGGATCCCTGCATGAGAATTACCCTTAGACCGAGTAAATCTAGAGATTAGTCTGGAGTCTCTTTTGTGCACTAAAAGGCAGGGCGTTTTTTTCCATGCCTAAGCCCTTTCCTGAAAATAGGTTTCTAATATTATGTCTAAATTCCTTGTTCACTGAACCTACAAGGAACTTATGGAGCAATGGAATTAAAAGATTAAACTTCAAGCCACTTGTGCTAAGTCTTTAAATGCCTTAAGGAGTACAGTTTACACAGCAACCTGGTCTAGGCTTGGAGTTGCACGACAATTGCTTTTAGAGAGTCTTAGACGCTCAGGTATTCTGAGAATTTTTTCTTAACTGTTTTCCTGCTGTAGCAATAGGCTCAGAGGCATTATAATTCCTCATGGTGCATGCAGTTGAATTATACATTTAAGATGTATATACATTTCTTTTTAAGTATTACTAAGTGACCTCATGATCTCAGCCTGGATATTAGGTCCTATTTAGACATCAAGTGCAGCTTCCTGAGTAATCTCCTTTCACAGCTTGTTAGAGCTGGACAGCACTTTAGAGATATATGCCAGCTTCTTTTCATAGATGAGAAAAATGAGGCCTAGAAAAATTATTAATATTATTATTAAAAGTATTAATTAGAAAAATATAATAATTATTATGCTGGCAACAGCTGTTCTTCATGCATTATTTCTTTCACTCCTCACTACAGGCCTGTGAGTTCTGCACTAATATTTTCCTTAATATGTACTTTTGTACCATCTCTCTTCCCCTTTGTCTGGTGGGAGGACATTGGTCCAGCATTCCTTCCCTCTTGCCCATACATCATCAATTATTAGCTGTGTATTAGATAACACCCATCAGAAGGCAAACATCGTGTTAGTTCTTCTCTCTTTAAAGACAGAACAACCAAACAAAACAACAACAAAGCCTTTTCCTGACTCCGCTTCCCTTGCTGGCTACCATCCTATTCCTTCGTTTTGCAGAAAAATGCTCTGAAACAGCACTTAGCTCAGCCGATTCCCCTCATCCCATTTCTCCTTTCCTTGACTCAGCCAGGTGTGTGCCCCCGCCCTCACTGAGCCCGTGCCCGTGACCCATAACCTCCATGGCCAATTTTTAGTCCTCTTCTTACCTGATGCCACCAGCAGCTTTCGACGAAGTTACTTTCTCCTCCCTGAATCAGTGATTTCCCAGACATCACACTTGATTTTCCTCCCACTCCCCTCTTACCACTATCCCTCAGCTTCTTTTCATGTTGGAATGTCCAGGGCTCAGACTTTAGTCCTGCTGGTTCTTTATCCACAAGTACTTCTCTGCCAATCTCTGGACACTTAGCTTTAAATGTTTAGTACATATGCTTCATCTCTTCCGTTGGTCTTTCTAGATTCACTCTCCACCCTTTTCCACCCTGCTCTCCTGGAAGCGCACAGCAACATGCTCCCTTGACCTTTACTTTTCATTTGGGTTTTGGCCCATGGGAGGCACTGGCACGAGCTAGGACGGCAGAAGGGAAGCCAGGCTGGAATATGAATTCCCAGCCGGTTGCCACAGCTTGGCTGCGGTCCTCCACTGAAGGCCGTATCTCTCGTCAGGCTCTACTCTTTGCACAGCCACCCTCTTCAGACTGACGAGTGCTTCCTCCACTGGCCTCTTCACACCAGGGATGCTATCACCTTTGGAGTACTCTACCATTCCTTGTTGTGTTTCGTAAATCCTGCCCACACTTGTATGAATGTTTCTCTTCTCAGTCATTCAGTTTGAATCTTCCTTCTATTTCCTGCCAGGATGCTGATTGATATATGATCTATTTGCTGACAGTTCCAAGCCCGACTCTCTTTCTCGGATATCAGACTCCTATATGCAACTGCTTCCTCCCCATCTTTATTGTGTCCAAATCTAAACTCTGTATTTTACTTTCAGACCTGTCCTACCTACAGCTTTCACCATCTAATTGATGACAACTCCACCTTTCCAACTGCTCTGACTAAACACCTTGACTCCTTTACTTCCCTACAACACCTTATCTAATACGTTAGGAATTTTTGCAGGTTCTTTCTTCTGAATGTATCTATAATCCTACCAGTTCTCACCATCTCTGGTCCTATCACCCTGTCCCAAGCCACCAGCATTTTTTGCTCTCATTTATGGCTATACCCACCTGCATTACTGCTGGAGCTTTCTTACTGGTCTCCCTTCTGTACCCTTATCACCAGTATTATTCCACAACAGAGCACGCCTCTCTTCTGCTCAAAGCCCTGCAATGGATCCTGTATCACTCAGTAAAAACTAAAGTTCTTCTCAATATCTGCAAGGCCACACATGAGGTGGCTACTTGATATTCCTCTGACTTTCCCAACTCCCATTCTCCTCTCTCACTCTGCTCCAGCCACATTGACTCATCTGCTGCTGCTAGAACATGCCAGGCATGCTTCCACTTTAGGGAATTTGATTTGGCTGTTCTCACTCTTAGAATGTTCTTCCCTCTTATAACTATTTGGCTAATGCCTTCAAGTTTTTCCTCCAAAGTCCCCTACAAAATGAGGCCTGCTCTGACCATCCAATTTATACTACAACTTCTCTCCCTGTCAGCTCTCCCCTCACTCGGCTCCATTTTTTCCTCTTGTACAAAGCATGCATCATGCACTAAAATTCCATATTATTTACTTAATATGTTTATTGTTTGCATTCTCTCCTCCCCTCCCTAGGGGTGTGAGGCCGGATTTGCAGAGGGTCATGATAAAAGACTTCAGGATGAAACCACCAAGCAGAAGGCAGGACCAAGAGATTAGGAAGAACTGGTGACGTCATTCCCTTTATTCTGGAGCCAGTGCAACCCTGGACTTTCAATTACATGAACCAAGAAATTCCCATTTTTGTTTATTGCTTTGAGTTGAAGTTTCTGTCACTTGGAACCAAAAGATTCCTTCCAGACTGATATATTGATTTAGGACAGACTCTCTAGGGGCCACAAGATAATGAAAAACAAAACTTCCCCTGGAGCTTTGCATTGTTGTCTAAAGCCCATTATCAAGTTGCTTGATCAAAGAAGCCAAGTTAGACAGAGTATCCAGGAAGCTAAGTTTAGGGCAATTAAAAAAATTTATTAAATAAACTATTTATTTTGGAGTAATTATGTATTTACAAAAAATTGCAAGGACATTGGAGAAAGTTCCCATAAAGTCTTTGCCTGGTTTCCTTTACTGTTAACATCTCACATAACCATGGCACTTTTGTCAAGACTGTGATGTGTTGCTATTACCTAAATTACAGATTTCATTTGGAATTTCATTTCATTTCACGAGTTTCCCACTAATGTCCTTTCTCTGTTCCAGGATTCCATCTAGAATACCACATTGCATTTAGTTGTCATACCTTCTTAATCTCCTCCGGTCTGTGGCAGTTTCTCCATTTTCCCTTGTTTTTCATGACCTTGACAGTTTGAAGAGCACTGGTTTGTATCTTGTAAAATGACTTTCAATTTGAGTTTGTCTGATATTTTTCTCATGATTAGAATAGGTTGATGGGTTTGGGGGAAGACTACTACAGAGGTGAAGTAAGGTAAAATGCTAACAGAGTTGATTAGATGATGAGGAAATGAATGCACAGTGCATACCACTGAGTTAAGGAGGCCTCTGAGTGTGGAATATGGTGGTCCTCCTAGGGCTGGCTGTCATTCAGAACCATACTGCATTGAATAATAAGCATGGAGGGCTTCCCTGGTGGCGCAGTGGTTGAGAGTCCGCCTGCCGATGCAGGGGACACGGGTTCGTGCCCCGGTCCGGGAAGATCCCACATGCCGTGGAGCGACTGGGCCCGTGAGCCGTGGCCGCTGAGCCTGCGCGTCCGGAGCCTGTGCTCCGCAACGGGAGAGGCCACAACAGTGAGAGGCCCGTGTACTGCAAAATAATAATAATAATAATAATAAGCATGGAGCTCTTTGTATTTCAAGGAGACAAATGTGCGCAGTGATTTGCTATGAATCTTTTTAGAATCATGGTAAATTTGAATGAGTTTTAACTTTCTGAAAATTTAAGACACAACGTTACTAATTCGTTTCAGTAAGTGAAAAACCAAGCCTTCCCAAACGGAAATAGGAAGGAAGGGCCCCATTACTCCATCTTAGTTCCATGAGAAAGACCCCTTCATTTTGCAGGGACCTCTGTGCTATATGAATCCTATGACTGGATTTATGCCTGTGCCTCCAAATTATTTTCATAAAATGCTTCAGTACTGCTGTAGACTGAGTGTTTATGCCCCCACCCAATTCTAACCCTCAATGTCAGAGCATTAGGAGGCGGGGCCTTTGGGAGGTTATTAGGTCATAAGGGTGGAGCTGTAATGAGTGGAATTAGTGCCCTTATAAAAGAGACCCCAGAGAGCTCCCTCACTCGCTTGCACCATATGAGGACAGAAAAAGAAGATGGCTGACTTTGAACCAGGAAGCAGATTCTCACCAGACACTGAATCTGTCAGCAGCTTGATCTTGGAGTTCCCAGCCTCCAGAACTGTGAAAATAAAATTCTGTCGTTTATAAGCCACCCAGTCCATGGTTATTTGTTATAGCAGCCAGAATGTACTAAGACAAGCAGTCGTGACCAAATTTTCACACACACACACACACACACACTCACTATTATCAAAAAATTATTCAAACAGAAATGCATTATTCAGTCATCTTGTTATATTTCCAGGATATAGTAACTAGATTATTCACTTCCTCCTCTCTACTAATCCATCAATTATCGGTATAGTTATTGAATTCACTGAGCAAAGCAATGGACCAAGTCAATAGAAGAGAAACCAAGGATTCAGCCCTAATCCAAATGCCTTATGTCCTAACACAGGTATTTATCACTCACACATCCAAATTAGGTCATGCGTGTGAAACGCTGTAAGGTATATGTAACGAGGCTGAAAATTTAACTTTCAAATAAATTTTTCTGCTGGACACTCATTAGAAAAAAAATATTTTCTGAATCCCCTCACCCACTACTCAGCTTTTGAATTTCCCTTAACTCCAGTTAGAAGCAATTATCTTTTATCATTATTTTTTGATTCTAAGATTGGAAGGTAGAATTTTCTAGAAAGAATTTGTCTTTCCTTAACATACATGTGCAGTTAGAGGATCTAGGTAAAGGATTTCAAAACTGTGGTCCATTGATTACAAGTATTTTTGGTTTGGTCTGAAGGGAACTTTTAAATATCTTGAAATAATCACCAACTGTTGAAACTTGGGAGAATTTCTCTAAAAGAGTATACTGTTGGCTTCTCTTGTTGAACCAAAAGACTTGGTATTGTGGAATGGTGCCTGCATCCTATAGACAGGGTATGTAGCCCCTAACTTGTCAGTCTTACACCTGGCCGTCTTACACCTGGCCAGCTTACACCTTATTTGCTTTGGTCAACAAATGTCTGGTCAACAGAAATTACAATTCCTGGTCTATGCTTTTCCAGATAATTAAGGTGAATTGTCTGGAAGAGCCAAGGGAATAGAAGTTTGTGCTTGGAAGGTAAAGAAGGGAATGATTTGACCCCAATGGAGTTGCATCTTCTGGGAATGGAATAGGGATAAAGGGAGAGTGGTAAAGAGCCTTCTGGAAGGCACTTGTCTGAGATGGCCAGATGCAGGAGGGGAAGGAGCCTGTGAGCCCTGTGAACTGACTGCTCTGCCTTTGTAAGAGTCTCCGGTAACTGAGCTTGCCATAAAGGACTAGAACCACTATAGAGCTGCCATCTTTTTCCAGCCCTCAGGGGCCCCTGCAAAGTTCAAAGCAGCAGCAGCCTCCAAAACCTAAGACCAAGTCCTGCTCCTACTTTCTAGGGCCTCATGCCCAAGAAAGAGAGGGAGTCCCCAGCCCATTGACACTGGAACTGGGCTTCCTGCCAATTTTTGTGGGCAGAGATTTGGAGTTAGATGTGACTAGATTTAGAAAAATAAAGAAATGCAACATTACCTTCATTCTGGGGTTCCGAACAACTTATTCCTTTGAATTTCAACGTAAAGGTTGCTTTTTTGTTAAGAGAGCCTAGATACTTGATTTAACAAGAAGCAAAGAAGTATAGTAAGATGATAGTAATTAAATTGATTAGGTTCAACTACATACACACTTGAGTTTATATTCAAGAATAAGTGGTTGAACTAGATGGTCCCCAAACTCTTTCTTGGTTCTAAAATATAAAATATTGGTAATCTAAGGGAATATTTAGAACACAGTTGGTGAATGGAGGTTGAATTATACAGGCTGGCAGGTAGCATAATTTAGCAACCAGGGTTGGAGGATGGAGATGCAGATATCTATCTTCATTTTAAAGCCTCTGTCACTTAACAGACAAATACATTGCACGGCAAAGATTTAAATTTAATGGAAATGGTGATTCTTAAACCAAAATTGACAGTTTACTAAGTTAGAATTTACTACAGCCTCTCTTTACAACTGTGAGTAATTTTATTTCTTTCTATCCTAGTAAACAGGTTTTATTTTCGTGCTCAGGCTCCTGTGTACAACTGCCTTCTAGACATTTCCCCTGGCAAGTCCCATAGGCACTTTGGACTCAAGTGATCAAAATGTTCCCCAAACCCCAGTCTTCCCAAAGTGCCCCTCTTCTCTGTTCCCATTTACTAAGTTACCTGAAGTAGACACCTGGGAGCCACCATCCATCATCATAATCCCATATCTAGTTAGTGGCCAGGACTCTACATCCTTATCTCTTCATGGCTATGAAACTACACTCGATCCTCTCAGATTCTCTTTTTTCCAGACATTCATTATCTCTGGCCAGAACCATTGCAGCAGTCTCTTAACTAAATTTAACCTCCAGCTTTCAATTCTTTTGACATCAGCACACTGCCTCCAGAATGACCTCATAATTCATGAAAGAATGCACTGAAGTACAGACACTTCAGAACGCAGTTCAGCAGTTTCTTACAAAGCTAGACATAGTCTTAGCGTACAATCTAGCGATTATGCCCTTAGGTGTTTATCCAGCTGATGCAAAAACGCACGTGAACATAAAACCCTACACAAGAATGTTTATGGCAGCTTTATTCACAATTATCAAAAACTGGAGGTAATCAAGATGTCCCTTTACAGGTGTGGATAAATAAACTGTGGTACATCCATACAATGAAATATTCAGAGATAAAAAGGAATGAGCTTTTAAACGTTACAAAGAC
This sequence comes from Phocoena phocoena, assembly GCF_963924675.1. Classification (NCBI taxonomy): domain Eukaryota; kingdom Metazoa; phylum Chordata; class Mammalia; order Artiodactyla; family Phocoenidae; genus Phocoena; species Phocoena phocoena. The sequence goes on along the minus strand of NC_089225.1, from coordinate 44,447,216 downwards.
ATGGATAACCTTAAATGTATTTTGTTAAGTGAAAAAAGCCACTCTAAAAAGATTACATATTATATGATTTCATTTATATGACATTCTGGAAAAGGCAAAACTATAAAAATGATAAATACTGTTTGTCAGGGGTTCGGGGTTTGGGAAGAGGAAAGACTCGAATAGGCGAAGCACAAGAGATATTTTAGGAGGGTGAAACCATTGTGTATAACAATGTAATGGTGGACATGTGACACTATGTATTTGTCAAAAGCCGTAGAATTCTATAGTGAACGAATATTAACCTACACAAGTTTAAAAATCATTTAGGTGGTCAGGGAGGTCCCAGAATGGGACGCAGACTGTGACAAAAGAATCTAACTATATTACAAATATATGAACCAACTTCACTAACATGGGTGAAGGAAGAAGGTGCTGACTTCAGTAATTTTGGAAATGATTGAAATCTGTAAGATTAAAGGCAAAAGAAACTGTATATAAGCACTGTAATCTAGTTAATGAAGTTGTTTCCCATGGGTGTATGGGTTAACAATTCTGAATCCACTACACGTGTACAATGGAATTGAACAACTCTGTAAGTGAATGGCATACAATGGGGGCCAGGTTTCTTGCAGTGTGAAGTTACAGTCCAACAAGGGGAGGAGGCTAGAATTGCTCTGTGGTAATGGATTAGAGTTGGAGACATGAGTATGAACTAATGTTTAGCTCCATATGTATACAGACAGTCACATAGAGAAATATTTATAGAAATGTTTATATATACACGTGAGTCAGTATGCAAACGTATTTCTTTGCTCTCTCAGCTGAGACGGCCCAGAAGCAACGACCCCTCGGTAGCAATGAGCGTATCTGATGCTCAGATCTTGGTTTCTAATCTGATTCTCCAATAAAAGGAGCAAGGGGTCCTTGGAAAATAGTCAATTTTAGGACTGGGGTGGGAAGTATGCATGATGAGCTTTCAATATGCCAGAGAGTAAAGAAGTGAGGGGGAATACACACACACACTAATGGGGGTATGTAAAAGGGAGAGAGGGGCCATCTAAAAAAGCTCTCAACGGCCAAAACTGGAAAAATTTGAGCAAAAGATAAATAAAGTAGTATTGGAATTTAAAAGTATAAAATAAAAACCATGAATTAATACTGTTATAAATGAATGATTGAAGAAATAAATAAATGGACAGAATAGGCAAATGTCTCATGCAGAAAAAAACCCCATGTAATTTACATAGATACTCCAACCTCAAGAAGTTAGAACATAAATCCTTACTCCTTACATGTGGGCTGTGCAGTGACTTCCTCTCAAAATGCAAAGGACCAAAAAAAAAAAACCAAAAAAGAAGAGTCAATTTACAGTAGAGGAAGCTGACAAACATGACCTCAGCCAGGTGATCAAGGTCAACATCCACAGTGATGTCTTGTTGCTAGTATGTACCCTTGATATGATGTGATAAAAATGATTCTGTATTTGTGGTCTTCCTCCCCTAATCCCATAACCCCAGTTTAATCATCAGATGAATTGCAATTAGAGTCATTCTACAAAATACCTGACCTGTACTCTTCAAAATCCTCAAGGTTACCAAAGGCAAGGAAAATCTGAGAAATACGGCCAAGAGGAGACCAAGGAGACATGATGACTAAATGTAATGTGATAGCTTGGATGGGATCCTGGAACAGAAAAATAACGTTAGATAAAAATGAAAACTCTAAGTAATGTATGAGATTTACTTAATAATAATATATTGATATTTATTCATTTATTGTGATAAACCATACTAATATAAGATACTACTAATGAGAGGAACTGAATGTTGGGTATATGATAACTATTTTTGTAATTTTTCTGTAAATCTAAAACTGTTTTAGAATTAAAAATTTATTTAAAAAATGCAGTGTCTACAATGTGCTAGGCACTGGGAATACAGATAATAAATAGCTCCTGCACTTGTGGAAATTCTTGTCTGATTAGTGGGACAGACTTTAGTAAATAATCACATTAATAACTATGTAAATATTGTTAATTTTGTAAAAGACAGTTAATGATATGATACCCTAATGGAAGACTTAACCTAATCTGAGGGTCCTGTGAATTTTCCCAATAAAGTGGCATTCAAACCAAGGTGGAGTTACCCAGTAGTGGGTGGGGAAGGGGCTGAAGAGAAGAAAAACACTAAAAACAGAGGAATAGCATGTAGCAAGGTCCCAAGGCAGGAGGAACTTCACGTCTTAATGGAGCAAACGTTGGGGTTTTGAGCTCAAGATGGGAGAGGAAAGAAAGAGAGAGAGAGAGAACAGAAGCCAGATACTTGAGTGGTTTGTAACCTGGAATCCACAGACTCCCAATGGGCTGATGGGTAGGACTTTACATTTCAACAAAATTGTTTTGCTTTCTAACCCTATGTTCTTTTAAATTTTATGTATGTAAAAATATTATTCTGGGTAACGTTCATAGCTTTTAACAGATTCCCAAAGGAGACCAACATGGCACCACGTTAAGGACATTAAATTTTATCCCAAGTACAAGAAACCATTGAAACATTTTAAGCTGTTTAAAATCCTTCATTGATTAAACTCGTCTACAGGATAAAGTCCAAACTCCTTAGCAAGTCCTACAATGCTCTTCATGAAATGCTGATGACAGACTTCTTCAGCTATTTTTTTGTTCAACACTTGCTCCCCAATTATTCATCTTGTTCCACACTCAAATCCTACCAAACCTCCTGAGCTCATCAGGCAAGACCTGCTCTTTCCTGTCTTCTTACTTATTCTCATGCTGCTTTCTGTGCCTGTAAGTCTTTCTTATATGCTCATGTTCTTAGACTTGGGACAGCAATAACCTTCTCTATAAACCTTTGCCTGTATCCCCACATTGAAATGAAACTCCCTTCCTCTGTGGCCCATTAAATCCCAGGTGTGGTAGAAAGAATAAATGACCCCCCATATGTCCACAATTCTGGAATTTTTGAAATATGTTACCTTACATGGTGAAAGAGACTTTGCAGATGTGATTAAGTTAAAATTTTTGAGATAAGAAATTACCTGAATTATCTGATATGCTCAATGTAAGCACAGAGGGAAGCACGAATGTCAGAGTGAGAGATGTGACAATGCAATCAGAGGAGAAAGTGAGAGTTCAGGGAGAGAGAGAGAACAGATTTGAAGATGCTATACAGCTGGCTTTGAAGATGAAAGAAGGGGCCCTAAGCAAGTAATGCCGGTGGCCCCTAGAAGCTGAAAAAGGCAAGGAAACAGATTCTCCTGTCAGAGCCTCTAGAAGAAATTCCTACCAACACAATGATTTTTGGACTACTGAGCTCCTGAACTGTAAGGTGATAAATTTGTGTTAAGTCACTTAAATTTGTGGCAATCTGTTATAACAGTGATAATACACTTAATACACTAGATATGCCTCTATCTGATTTCTCTTGTAGATTACTAAATCTGTTTCTGCCCCCTAGCTGGCTCTTACATATTCAGTTACTTATTCAACAACAACAATTGTGTGTTGTGGGCCTTCTTTGGGCTTGGTACTGTTCACAGTGCGAAAATACAAAGGTGGACGAAAGAGATGAAGTCTCCGATCTCATGGAGATTACAACCCAATTTCTGGCACATAATGGGTTTTTAAAAACATGTGTTGAATAAATCAATCAAGGCAGTTGTATAATTATGAACATTATTAATATCGCTTTATTCAAGTAACAATTATGCTTCAAAAACAAACAAACATACAAACAAACTCATAGATAAAGATCAGATTTGTAGTTACCAGAAGAGGGGGTGGCAGAAATAGAGGGTAATTGGATGAAGATGATCAAAAGGTACAAACTCCCAGTTACGTGATAAATAAGTACTAGGGATATAATGTACAACATGATAAATAGAATTAGCACTGCTGTGTATTATGTATGATAGTTAGTAAGAGAGTAAATCCTGAGTTCTCATCACAAGAAAAAGAAATTTCTATTTCTTTAAATTTGTATCTATACGAGATGATGGATGTTCACTAAACTTAATGTGGTAATCATTTCATGAAGTATGTAAGTCAAATTATTATGCTGTACACCTTAAGCTGTATAAGTGTTGTATGTCAATTATATCTCAATGAAACTGGAAGAAAAAAGGAATAAGGAAAGCATGAGCCCATAAGAACAAGAGAAATAAAGACTTAACACTAGTGAACATGAGTTTTTTGTTTTTAATTTACTTTGCAATGGGAATGCAAATTACTATCTTTCCATCTAGTCCACATATACTAACCTAATCCATTATGTAACTTAGTTAATATACGCCAACCTAATTAGGTCTATTCATAATTGAACAAAATTGCTGACTCCTAGGACTAGGCTATAAACAATTCTGCTTGGTCAGCCTGGGATCATAAGTTCTATTAGAGAAGCCTATAAGCTGCTGAGACATCCAGGGTGCATGTGAGATTTAAAGCCGTCAAGGAGCAGATGGAGGTATGGTAGCTGATAGAGTGGGTGGAGGAGCCATGATTTATAGTGCTTACAGAGAGGAAGGCTGGAAGAAGAGAAGGAATTGGCACCACAGAACCCGTGGGGAGCTCAGCATTTGGAGGCATCAGAGGAGGAGGTGAGGCCCCAGATGGAGCAAATGGGCCCTGAGTTAAAGACTATGTAAGAAGACTGTCACCCCCCAACACCAGCCTATCCGCATAGAGCACCAGATTGATGCTCTCCTATGCACTCCTGCCCTCTCCACACAGGAAAACACCAGAGCTTTATTCTCCAGAGCAGAGGCAGATTTACTGAGAAGGTAATAAAGCTTTAACTTCAAAGTTCTTCATCAGTGTGGGCCCCTTCTAAGAGAGAGGGTCTGGAAGGGGCCTTACAGTTTGTTCACATGGCCATGTATATTTTTGAAACTTTGCAAAAGTAAAACGTATTAACTACAATTATTGAAGACTGCTGTCTCTTTCCAATTCAAGTTCCTCTCCATCATACTCTCTTTAATTTCAGACAACTTTGGAGTGGCTATGGACATTTTGGGGATACATATATGGGAAAGTTGAGCTGGACATGCATTTAACTTGGATTTATTGGGATATATTTATATGGTTTGCAAGCATTTCTGTGTATAGCTAAAGTGTGTTAGTTTTCTCAGTGTAGAAGTGGCAATCCATTGTACCAAATACAACCCAGTGTACCAGCTAAATCTGCATTGTGACCCAAAGGTGCAGGGACAAAAGTCACACAATGGTATGAATGTGTCCTATGGTTCCCAGCACAAGGAATGATAAATAATGGAGAAAAAATAAGTTAGTCTATGGAAAATTCTTCCAATCATCAGACTTATAAATAGTAAGCAAAAGATTTGGTTCCCATCAATGTCTGGTTAAAATGGAAATTCTTTCTTGTCAGAAACATATTTGATAACGTAGCGTGTGCAATTATAAATACACCATATATATTTTTATGTGAATCACACAAAATAACATGAGTCAGAATTCCTGTGTGTGTGAACACAAACACATATACACACCGAGTGTGTTTGTGTGAACTCACATGATTTAGGTAATCCAATGGATCAAACTGCATTCAATGCAAAATGGTCTGAAACAAGTGGCTCTAGTGTCAAAACTCATATATATTAGAAAATAAGACAAAATATGTAATATAGGTATTTATCTAGAAACTGAAAGAAAATTTAGGTAGACATTTAAAGGAATATGAAACAAAAGTGACATTGACAACTGACATTGGTAGAAATTATTCTGAGATAAAGAAGCAACTTGAAACAAGCAATTTTCAGGTTATACTAAGGCAATAATTCACTGAGAAAGAGAAAAGAATTTAAATGGAAATAATGGCTTTTGGATGAGAATCATAACACATTGGAAAATTTTTAATTTCTGGCTGTTTTGCATAAAATATTGACATTGTACAGGTAACATGAAATTCATAAGATGCCACCATGATGCAGACACTGATGACATGCTGGTTAATGAATGTCATCAATTTAAAGATTTTTAAAGACTAGTTATTACACAAGACACCTTTAAATGCACTGAAATTTCTCATCTTATGTTGAAAGAAACGTAATAGAAGCCTCCCCAAATTTGCCAGCAATCTTAATTTACATGACATCACCCATGAGTTGTGAAGCTGAAACGCCTAAACCATCAATAGTTTAAAAAATATTCAGTCAAGCTGGAGGAATTATTTTCCTAGTCTCTGTACAGAAATGATATTATGTGATTATTATATAAAGAGGCAAAGAGTCCATAGCAAAACAAAATGTAGGAGAAAAGGTATTACATAGTGAATCAATTAAAACTGTGATGTTCCCAGATTTTGTGACATTTATGGAATTTGTCATCTTTTTCAAATGTACTATTTGTTGTAACTTTTTCTCATTATAAACAGTCACTTTCATACTAAATTTGGATTCAGGAGTTGGTATTCTTTTCATTCAAGAGAGTCCCATATTGTAAAATCTTCAGGCTCCACAAAACTTATGTTGGTCGCTACTCAAGACATCCAGAAAGGGACAGACTTGAGGCTCACAAAGAGATGCAGGGCTGAGCAGAGGAGTAGCTGAAAGTCTGCAGACCTGCCTGTACGGACCTCTGCCCAGTCACCCATCAGGGAAGCTGCAAGTCTTATCTGCAAATGTGGTGCTCTATCTAGCTCTTTAATGTCATGATTAAGAAGGGGAAAAAAAGTGAAATATGTAATAGAAAGCTGAAGAGAACACAATGAACACATGCAACCTAGACATCAAATATATTAACATTTCCCCTATTTTCTTTGTGTATATATATATATATTTTTTTGTGGTACATGGGCCTCTCACTGTTGTGGCCTCTCCCGTTGTGGAGCACAGGCTCTGGAAGCGCAGGCTCAGCGGCCATGGCTCACGGGCCCAGCCGTTCCGCGGCATGTGGGATCTTCCCGGACTGGGGCATGAACTCGTGTCCCCTGCATCGGCAGGCGGACTCTCAACCACTGCGCCACCAGGGAAGCCCTGTATATATATTTTTTAAAGAAATAAAACATCACACTTACAATTGAAGTCCCCTTTGAAATCCTTTCTCTCACATCCCACATGCTAATTTTAGGAGTTCTTGTCGGATCTGCTTCTCAACTATATCCCCAATCTGGTCACTGCTATCGCCACATACCAGGCCACTGTCACCTCTCAGGGAGACCAGAGGAACAAACAGCCTCATAACTGGTCTCTTTGCTTCCACTCTTACAGTTTTCTTATAGCACCATGGTCTTTTAAAAACTTAAACTTTTATGTTTAAGTTAAAATTTTTAAGGTGCTCCATTACCCTATTTTAAAACCTTCCAGCAGTTCTCTGTTGTAATGAAGAAAAACCCCACATTCCATAAGAGTCTTCATGAAGTGAGACCAGGAGCAGGCTTCTCACCACTTCTTCACCAGGCTCCAGTCACGGAGGTCATTTCAAACTGGCCAGACTGGTTCCACCTCCAGACCCTTCAGCCACTGTCCGGGTTTCAGCCTAGATGGCACCTCCCTAGTACCTCTCCCCCGACCGCCATCAGAAGCAGCATATCCACTCTCATTCCTTTACACCATCTTGTTTTCTTCATAGACTTTTCATAAATTGTAATCATCTAATTTATTTACTGCTTGTGATTTTTTTTTTTTTTTTGGTCTGTTTTTAACACTGAAAAGTAAGCTCCATGAAGGCAGGAGATTTGTTTCTTTTTACATTGCTATATTTCCAACAACACCTGTTACACTGCAGGCAACTAATACACATTTGCACAATAAATTCAAATGAGACTCCACAACGACACTTCTGGATGTTAGCCAATAATGGAGCAATGACTTCAAAAATCTGAGAGAACATGATCTTCAACTTGGAATGCCAAATCATTAGTAAAATCTGAGGGCAGAAAAGGACATTTCCGGACACGCAGAGACTCAGAAAATGTATACCCCCATATCCCGTTCTTGAGAAGCTGGGCAGGTTCCAATGAAAAGAAGTACTAAACTGAGCAAAAGGGTGACATGGGATCCAGAATGCAGTGTATCAAACTTAAGAGCACAGGAAAGAGATGTTTCAGGATGACAGCTCAGCAGCAGGCAGAGGGAGCAACTGGTCCACAATACAGCCAGAGGACAGAGGGTGCCAGGAGGGCGCCACCAAGAAAAGGGCCATCTGATAAGAGAGGTCACTTGGAAAAACAAAGAAAACAAAACAAAAACGAGATAAATTGTCGAGAGATATTATGTCGCTTTTGGAAAAAAATTTAAGACATAATATTTGCATATTCAGTTAAGAGAGCTAGATCCTGTTTATAGTACGAGGAAGAATGTCTAAAATCAACAAATTGAGGAGTAGCAGTGTGCAATTATTTGGAAATGAGAAGGTAACTCTCTGATGGGATAGCTACGAGAATAAAAAGTGGTTGCCTCTGATAAATTGAGCTGGGAAGTTAGGAAGTGTGGGGCTTGAAGAAAGGGATTGTTGTTTTCCTTGTCAGTCTTTTAGTACTATCTGATCTATGACTTTGGTGAAAATAAAACTATCTAAAAAATTTTAAACTATAATTTCTTCTGATGACGACATCAAAAACAAACAATTCAGGCTTATACTGGCTCCATGGTCTATGAATTTAGAAAAACTGTCTTGCTATCCTGGAGATGTTTCTATCACATTTGTAAATTACATCCATTCATTCCTTTGGGAGCACAGTGGTTTAGATAACCTTAAATATTTAAAAGTCAAATATTGTAATGTACTTTTCAGTGCTGCATAATTTAGGAGTGTGTGTGTGTGTATGTGTGATGTTTTCAAGAAATGTCAGTAGATATGGTCCAGAACAAGAGATACTTGAATTCTTCCAATAGAATTCCCAATTGGCCTGCAGTGGTAATACTTATGAGATCAAAATTGTGCATGTGGTAATGTCTAAGACTTTGGAAAAAGCCTTTTAAATATTAGCCAGACTCTTTGAAGTGAATTCAAATTACTGAAAAATAATTTACAAAGAATGTCCTTTTGGAAGTAGGGGTTTAGACAAGGGCAGGAATGGCTTTCATTTTCATGACTGTTTTTGGAGGTAAATAAGCATATTTTTAAATAAAATATGAAAAGATTATAGTTGGAGTTTTTGTGCTTCTAATGGTAATGGGGAACAAAATAAAAATTTATAAAAAGCAGCAACTTTCAACTTGACTGTTGTCCAAACCAAACAGAACTTGAAATGTAAAAGTTTTGACATTCGTAAAACGAAAAATCTTTGTACTTTTGCATTTTCCTAAATAGTTTCCCATTGCTAACTCAATAGTCATTAGGAACACGATAGTAGGTTGCATCAATCATTTTCACTGTTACTGGACAATGCGGCCTGGGTATATTCAACTATTTGTTAACTAGTTCTTCACCACATTAGTAGATTGAACTAACCTCCTTCTCCAGGGGAAGGAACCTGTTCTCGGATTTAAAAAGCCAGCAGCCTCTGATAGCACTCCCTTCCTTCCTGAGTCATTTTGCATGCAAACATCCTTGGCTTCTTCATCTAATGAGAAATCTACTTGGAAGATGAAAAATCATAATCACTATTTTGTGGTAAGCTGAGAAGCATGAGAATTCTGGTAGTTTCCTGTTTTTGAGGTGAGAAAAACAGAATGCCATAAGACTTTTTTGTATGTGTTTTTTTTTGACCACACGGCTTGTGAGATCTCAGTCCCGAGGAATTGAACCTGTGCCCTCGGCAGTGAGAGCACAGAGTCCTAACCACTGGACCACCAGGGAATTCCCATAAGACAGTTCTAGATGGGCAGGTAGGTGATCTGAAGGGCTCTATTGGCAGTGTTAGCTACTTATTAAGGCAGTTCTGGGAAAGGAAGCCATGCCTGGTGCCACAGCCAGTAAAAACAAAACAAACAAGTTTTTGACCTTGCCAGAGTTTGGGATCCAGGCTGGTGCTAGGCAAGATCCTGAAACAGAAAATTCATTGCCTATGGCTCTTCACTTTTACTCACTCTCCCCTTACTCCCAGCCCCCTTGGGTAATCTGTAAAGTTTCCAGACACCACTCTCCCAATCACAGTGAGCCTGCCCACTCATTAGCACAAGACTGGAATCCAAACTGGGTTCTTTTGTAGAGCTGGAGTTGTGGAGAGAGCCCCCTTTCTTCTTTGGTTGTGAAGCTTTAAGAAGGCAAGTTAGAGCTGACCGGGGCCATTGTCTGGCCTTTTGAGGACAACCAGTTTGAGAGAATAAAGCCAAACTAGAACTTCCCAGAAATTTAGAGAGAAAGGTGAGAGAGAGAGAGAGAGAGACCATGAGAGTGAGAGCGGTTGGGAGAGTTGAAGGAAAATGAGACAGTAGTAAGTGACTGCAGTGGAGTGCAGGATGTACTCCTGAGGCCAAGTCCATCTGTCTTTAGTTTGGTCAATAAAATCCCTCTTTTAATTTAGGATAGCTCAAGCTAGGTTTCAAATTGGGGTTGAAAGATGCAGCCAAGAGTACCGCCTTGAGGGACAGTGATGATCTCAAAGGGAATGAAAAAGTCAAGAGTGGATTTTTAGATATTGTAGCAACACTTGGGCAGAGAACAGTTTGATGAGGGACCCTTCAGCTTTCCCCTGTGACATACTGACACCCCTGTGGAAGAGAAAGGTAGCAGTGGCTGGCACTTTTAAAATATGGGTATTGAAGTATAAATGTTGTAAAACAAACCTCATATAGTTAAATGCACAATTTAATGAGTTTCAGTATATTAATACACCCATGAAACCATCACAAAAATCAAAATAATGAACGTATCCATCACTCTCAGAAATTTCCATATGACCCTTTGTAATATCTCTCTGGACCACATCCTAATCTCCCACCCCTATCCCAGGCAAACAGTATCTGCTTTCATATAAATGGCATTATACTATATATATTCTTTTATTATCTATTTATTGAGGGTCCCAGAAAAAATTTTTTCTGTGATTTATCCACATTGCTGTCTGAATCCATGGGTCTTTTTTTTCATTGCTGAGAGTGTTCTATCATAGGGATATACTATAATTTGTATATCCTTTCACCTACTGAAGGATATTTGGATTGTTTTCACTTGTGGCAATTAAAAACAAAGCTGCTGGGCTTCCCTGGTGGTGCAGTGGTTGAGAGTCCGCCTGCTGATGCAGGGGACACGGGTTCGTGCCCCGGTCCGGGAAGATCCCTCATGCCGCGGGGCAGCTGGGCCCGTGAGCCATGGCCGCTGAGCCTGCGCGTCTGGAGCCTGTGCTCCGCAACGGGAGAGGCCACGGCAGTGAGAGGCCCGTGTACCGCAAACAAAACAAAACAAAAAAAAACAAAGCTGCTATGAGCACTTGTGGACAAATTTTTGTATGGATGCATGTTTTCATTTCTCTTGGGTATATACAAAGGAATGGGAAAGCTAAGTTGTATATTAGATGTTATGTGTAACTTTGTAAGAAATTGCTGAACTGTTTTCCAGAATGACTGAACCATTCATTCCCACCAGCGGCATGTAAAAGTTCTAGTTGCTGTTCATTCTCACCTACATTTGGTACTGTTTGTCTTTTAAGGCAGCCATTATAATGGGCATGTGTGATTTTTATTTTCGTTTCCTTAATGACTAATGATGTTGAGCATTTTTCATATACTTAAATGCCATCTATCAATACATATTTTTTTGATGAATTGTCTGTTGAAATCTTTTACCCCTTAAAAAAATTCTAAAGGTTTTTAAAAATAGCTTTACTTAAGTTAAAATTTACCATAAAATTAATTTACCATACCATAAAATTCACCCATTGTAAATAGATTAGTGATCTCTAAGTAACTTCATACTGTTGTGGAACCATCATCACAATCCACTTTTAGAACATTTCCATTACATCAGAAAGCTCCCTCCCACAGGTGTGCCGTCAATCCCAATGCCACTCCCAGGTAACGACAGATCTCTTTTTGTCTCTATAGATTCACTTTTTCTAGATATCTCATATGAATGGAATAATAAAATAGTCTTTTGTATCTGGCTTCTTTCACTTGGAATGTTTCTGAGGCTCATCCATGTTGTTGCATGTTCCAGTAGTTTGTTCCTTTTCATTGCTGAGTCGTATTCCATTATATGGATATACCACATTTTGTTTCTCTGTTCCTCTGACAACGGACATATAGATTGCTTCCAGTTTTTGACTACTATAAATAATGCTACTGTGAAAATTCATGTATAAGTCTTTGTGTAAACATATACTTTCATTTATCTTGGGTAGGTACTTAATAGAATTGTTGGGTTGCATGACAAGTATGTATTTAACTTTTTAAGAAACTACAAAAATGCTTTGTGAAATGGCTCTTCCATCTTATGTACCCATCAACAAAATATGAGGGTTCCAGTTTCTTAGTTTCTTTCTATGGGATTCAAGTCAAATACCTTCCTATGCTGGTACATGTGACCATCTGCTCTGGAGGGCTGAACCAGGGATGGGCCCTTGGCCACTGGGGGCTATGACATGAAAGCTCTACCCATGAGGACTGATGGAAACCAACTGAGGGAAACTCTCTTGGGGAAATTTTGACAAGTGATTGATACAAATACATGGAGAAGGAAGCAGAGCTAGAGTGGGGCTTAGTGAACTGCTCCACGTAGGGAACCCTGAGAGAACGTGGTCTGCCCTGGACCTTAATGGGTCTCCCCTCTGACCCAGCTTACCCTCCCCTCCATCTGAAATCCTTCCTCTGTGCCCTCTCAAGTCGCCCCTTAGGATCAAAAAGTTCTCCCATTTCTCAGTCTCCTTGACATTTTTCTGTCTTCTTTAAAATCTGACTGTCCCTATGAGATTGCTCTCAGATTGAGATTGCTTGTCTTCCCACAAACACATCCATCAAGGTTAAGAGGTAAAGTCAGTGCTCTCTCCTCTGCCTCATTGTCTTTACTACACCAGTGCCTTTCTGCCCTAGACTAGATCTTCACTCCTTTGCTAACAAACAGACAAACGCCTGTTCGCATTAGACTCAGATCATTTGAACACAGCACTCTTTACCACACTCCTCATTTCTGTTATCCTCCTTATCTTTTTTCATTGAAAACCCACAGTTTAGTCTTCCTTGCCTCAAAGACTCTCTTCATATAAGAAGTCCACTCAACTCCTTGTTTATTAAGCCCTTGAACTCCTCATTTCCAATGGCTGTCTCCATCATTCCACTCCAGCCACTTCATCCTAGTCACACTTTGAAACTTGTCAGCACTACTGCTCCACCTCTGAAATTACTGATTTGAACAGTCCCCTTTCTGACGACAACTTCCTAAACTTCCAACTTGTTTGGTAAAGTACACCCTTTGCCAGAGTTCTTTCAGCTTTAAAAAGAAAAAGCAATCTGAGGAGCTCCACCACACTTTCTCTTCACGTGTATACTCAGGCAATTGAGGGTGTAGGTATCACTATATATTCAAGTCTCCAACTTAAACTGTGTTCCCAACACTGCATGGCTACACTTCTCTACCACTCTCTTCAACAACCATCCCAAAGTTCTACTTGCCTCAAGCCTTTGACCACTCTCCAACAATACGTGCCTCCCTACTGTCAGCCTATGACTTTGCTTCCTGTATCATAGAGATATTGGAAGCCTTTAGATACTAATTGCTGAATTACTAATCCACCAGATCTACAGCTCCATCTGTGAGGTTTTTTCATCCCCTTTGTTCTCTCCTATTACAGTGCATTACGCATCCTTTCCTTCCTAATTCCTTCTGTTCTCTGGACCTTACACGTGGCTACCTTATCAAAAACACTTCATTTTTCCTGTATCTCGTGTGTCTTTTTCTCTTTACTGGATTCTTCCCGGTATCATTTCAAAAGACTGTAAACTCTTCAGTCCTAAAGGAGAGCTTCCCCCTTTTTTCCCCTTAAAAACAAAAGCAAAAACAAAACAAACCCCTCAAAGAGTCCTCCCTGGACACCATGTTCTCCTCCAACTGCTGCCCTCTCTCTTCCTTTATCTTCAGAGCCAATGTCTTTAAAGAGTTGTCTTCAATCCTCTATTCTGTCTTCTGTTCCCCCAACATGTCAGTAACATTGTGTTTATTAAGGTCACTAAGGAACTCTACATGGCTAAATCTAATGGATCCTTGAGGCCTTTTCTTACCAGCCTTTCTGCTACCAGGTCCCTTACTTCTCTGGGCTTCAGGTGCCACAAATTTAAACTGAAGAGCAGACTTTAATTATGTGAAAGTGGGGGTGGACCAGATGGCTTCTTGAGGTCCTTTTTAGTCCCTGGAATCCCTGGTTGCTGATTTTGAGTCACACACGAGTTAGCAGTCACATTTGTATGCATGGTTCAGCATTGCCATCTTTGAAGTGAGACATTTTCTCTTGCTGCCTAAATTACTTCTAGGTCATAAAATCACCTTTGGAAGCAATATTAACTCTTCCTGGCCTCCAGTCTGCTCTTTACTAATGACTGGATTTTCTAGAGAGGAATAGCTAGTTAATTGAAATATGAAGTTGGCTCCTTCAGCATACAAAGAATTCCAGGCTATTTAAATTCACAGAAATAAAAGTTTGCTCACTGGTCAGAGCACTAAGGGGATAAATTTTTTTCTGCCTCAGAGACTAGAGCTATCAGGAAGACCTATATGATGTTTATGCTGGCCTCAGTACTGTGACTGATACTTCTTTAGTCCTGGGACAGAAAAATAGTCTTATAAAAAGACTTGAGGGGGAAAAAAAGCAACATTAAGTAGCAGAAAGAAAAAAAAAATTTTTTTTTCTTTGTATGCTAGACCACCCAATGTAGAAAGAGAATGGACCTAGAGCTAGAACTAGATTTGGTCCAATCACCAGTTTGCTCTGTGATACTGGGCAAGCCACCCCAAGTGCTCATCTGTAAAAATAGGGAAGTAAGATATTTACTGGACCTCCCACCAAGCATGTGAGAATCAAGTGAGCTAAAGAATAGAAAATACTCTAAAAAGTAGAAAGTGCTCTATAACTCATGACACTTACTAACAGAGAAATAACAATGTCCTAGTAGGAAAGGTCTATTGGAGCAAGGAATCACTGAATCCATTCGTAGTAGATAGGCACTAGATTAATACTTCGGTATACCCAGGTAACAGGATATTGATCTGTGGGGGGGAGTTTTAGGCAGGGAGAAGCAGATGAGAATTGTTGATTCCAATCTTCTCTCTGAATGTTGATCTTTTAGCTTACAGAATTTGAGCTACAAATATGCTTGAAGGAGATGACTAATGAATTTTCAGCCCATAGAGATTTCATTTTGCAGGAGTTTTCCAAAGGGATTATTGCTTTAAAAAAAGGAACAACCCAGAAAGATAATACAAGTCTTAATGGAGCAAAGAAGAGATAATTTAGATTTGTTAATTCCTTCCAAATTTTAATGACTTGGGATAATATGGGCCTGTGTCTCACTTTTATGTGTCAGAGAAAAGATCTTTTCCCCCTTTCCTTAAGTTTCCATTTCTAAAAGACACTAAATATAAGGGAGATAGACAATCTCTCAGTCTATCTGATTTAAACTTATCTGAAAGATATTACTGTGAAAGTCAACCTACATATATTAAAGTGTATGAATTTCACTTTCACATTATTGTCCCTTCTTACATAGTATTACACATGGAGTAGTTGTAATCTTCTTTTCCCTTATAAATCTACCAAGGAAGACCCATGAGTTAGGTAAACTAGACACATTATTTTATGCAAAAAAGTTTACCTTTCTCCCTCTACTATTCATGATCTGAATTAGGACCACCTAAAGGAATACTTTTTTTTTTTTTTTGCGGTACGTGGGCCTCTCACTGTTGTGGTCTCTCCAGTTGTGGACCACAGGCTCCGGACGCGCAGGCTCAGTAGCCATGGCTCACGGGCCCAGCTGCTCCGTGGCATGTGGGATCCTCCCGGACCAGGGCATGGATCCACGTCCCCTGCATCGGCAGGCGGACTCTAACCCACTGCGCCACCAGGGAAGCCCCAAGGAATACTTTTTTAGATATCTTCGTCCCCTTACTTTATTCCATGTACTCATGGTTCCATAGATGCTGGTTTTCCATTTCCAGGTCATAATATTTCCTTTTAAAAAAAATAAAAAATATTTCAAATAAAAAAGTGGGTCAACTTAAAGAAAATAGTAAATACATAACACATATGTAGTAAGCAGAGAGAGCAAAATTCATGAAGGTAGAGGGCAAGTGACTGAAATCTCAGAAACACTGCCTTATAGAATGTTTCTGACAGTTTATATATGGTATATTAATTTTCCTTTGATATTTCCTCAAAATTTAATAATCCCATAGGGTAGCATGATGGTTTGGCATCAGATAGACATTGGTTCAAATCTCAGTCCTTCTCCTGTCTAGCTCTGTAACTTAGGGCAAGTTATTTAGCTCCTACCTGAGTTTTTGCATTTGTATCAATAAAATGGACATAACATTAGTTTACAAAACAGAATGGATTATGGTGATGACTGTGGACTGTCTCACTGTGTCCAGCACAAGACAGAGGTTAAAAAATTATAGCTATTATTACCAGAGAGGATAGATATTAAGCATCTCATTTTACAGATGAGAAAATTCAGACTCAGAGAAGTTATGTGACTAAAGGATAAAGTTAAATATTACCTACTCTGGGCGCAATCATTTCTTGAGTACTGATTTAAATTTCCAAAACCACATTTCATCACATTCTTGATGAAAGAGTAGCTAGGAAGGTATATGCAAAGACTTTGACTCTATTACTGAGTTAGTGCAGCATTTTAATAAATCGCTAGTTCCCTTATGTAGATGGATGTTGGTACTAATGATGCTACATGTGTAAACTTGATTCTTGAGAGATCCTTTTCAATTTGCTTTTTTTCTGTGACTACAGAGTATAGTTACCACTCAACTAAGTGCTATTGATGACAATAATAGGGCGCAACAATGAAAGCTATTCTTTACTATTAGAAAACAAAACTGAAAGTGGGAGCAATTTCATTTTTTTCCTTCAGTAGTATAGCCAGAGAAACACTGGTTTTAGGAGCACTGGTTTAGGTGCAGTCATGCACATATCAGGACTGGGGACCATGGCAAAAACAACCTTACCCAGAATTATTATTATCTCATGAGGCTACCATACCGTACAGCCTCTCTGACCATACTAGAGTGGTGCATGAAACTGAACTCACTTTCTCTTGACAAGTGCAGAGCTGGCAATCTCTAAGTGCAAAATTATGTCATATAATTCTGGCATTTCTAGATTAAGAAATAAACCCTTAAGAAAAAAAAAAAACACTCCAGAACAGATTTAAGATCAGACTATGAATCAGGCGGAAAAGAATAAAATTAAGAGCTTGAAAATTCTGCTAGTGCGAATGAAGTCGTAGGCACAGTCACCTCCCCCCCTTTCCTCTAGATCACATAGTTAATGTGATCTGGACCATGTTTACTCAATAATTACATTCACCTGCTTCCCTAAGTGACCACATTACCTTGTTATGGTACTTATCAGTATGCATATAAAGTACACTTCTCTGTTGACGGATTTATTTAACCCTTAAAATGAAGTTGTGATTGGCTTTGCATCACATTCTTCGTGAGCAATTCGGTAGCAATTCACAGTGTTCTTGTTACAGAGGTGATTATGCAGTTGCATAAAAATATTGGCCAAGACAGTTCCATGTGGAAGTTCATAAAGATGAAAGTCTGAAAGTCGCAAAATGTCATTAGTGTAAGTAGTTCAATTACCTCTGAAGGTAGAAGATTAAATCTGTTTTTACATGAACTTTTGACAAACATATCTGTACTCTCTAGATTGTCTTTTATATGATTTGTGATCTGATTTCTTGACCAAGTAGACATCTAAACGTGAAATGATCTTCATGAAAAATAGTGGTGATGTATTTGTTCAAAATTGCCTGAGATTGCTTAAAAAGTAAGATGTCTGTCTATAAGAAACACATGATTCTAGTAGAGGGCTAGGATTCCCATGAAATGTTAATCTACTAAGAAGCCAAGACATTTGGTAAAAGCAGGGGTTTCAATGTTAAGAGTGAGGGCAAGTGGCAAGTTGCCAAGGAGAGATGGAACAGGTTCACAGAGATGTTTGTTGCAAGCATCTTGGTTTGTGGCAAACTCATTTGCCTCAGGAAGTCACTGACAGTAGGGGCAGAGAGGGACTAGACGCCGCAGTTGTGTCTAGCACTGATCCAGACAAAACAGCAATCAAAACCCAGGAGCTGACATTCAATCATTAAAGATCCCAGCCATTTGTACAGTACACCTAGCTGACACTCAAAACATCTCAAAGAAAGCAGGATCTCAATTTCTCAAGCAAGGAAATAGAAAACTGCAATGTCTGAATGATTTTATCTAAGCTCAGATTGGAGCAGTAATAGCATTAAAATAGAATGGGTTTAATAATAAATCTTGGCAATATAACTGTGATCTACAGAGTAGTAAATTTTTCAAGTTCATTTGCTCTGCCTCCTTTTAGACAGTATACAAGTGTACTATGTATGCATAGACAATGATGCCATTATATTGTGGCTGTAGTGGAAGAAATGGTTATGGCATGATTAATTGTAGAACAGAATTACTTGACAGCAGAGCTGTCAAATATCAAAACACTGCCAGGTTTTTAAATTGGACAAGTTGAGGAATGTATGTTGTTGTTGCTATACCCGAATTTAAGTAAAATTTAACCCTTTATAGTAACTTCCTCCTTATCTGCACAATGTCAAATAAACAAAACAAAAAACTCCACAGAAATGTGAAATGCTTACATGTAGACAGGCATTCAAGACTGATGACTGGTAAATAAATAAAGGCGCAGCATTTGTACGGCTCTTTGAAGACTGCAAAGAGCTTTCATGTACATTATTTTATTTAATTCTCATAACAACACTCTGAGATTGATTCAGAAGGCATTTCAATTCAATTTTCAGGGAGGCCTACTCTGGGCCAGGTTTTATGCTAGACACTTAAGATAAAAAGATAAATTAGATGACATTCTTGTAGCCAAGAAATTGAAAACTGAGGAAACTGAGTCTCAGAGAGCTAGAGATGGTCTAGTAAATTTTTACTCCAAAGCCCCAAAATCTATACCTTTGCCCTGAAAATCTGATGCTTTTATCTTTTTACCATGTACCTCTAAACAGAATGAGACCAAATTAGTCAAGAGAGAAACATGTTTTTGTTGAAAGCTGGTTTCCAAGACACTCTAATTTTCCTACAGTGAAAGCAGCTTAACAGATAACTCAATTCTAAGATCACTTGCTTATTAAAGCAAGGGTTTTAGACCGCTAATTTTATTTCCTTTAGGAGCAGTGCTAAATAAACTTGCATTAAAATGGAGTGAACTGTCCAGCTTCGACATGTAAAGAGATGGGAAGACATCACTCCTAGCCTTACAACATGAAAAAGCTGTACAAACTGAAAATCAATGACTTCTTTTGGACATATCAGAGAACTAAGGTTGCAGGGCAAAAAGCCACCCCAAAATTTGGAGAGACAGGTACATCCAGAAAGACACAGCCAAGATCTGCTTACCCAGAGCAGAAGCCGCTAGAGCCATAAACTGGTAGGAACACTTAATGGTAACTTTCTTGAATCACTGGAAGATGATGTGGACCAGCTGAGACTTAAAAACTTTCAGAAGGCCCAGTTTTAAGAGTTGGGAGGAGTCACACTTTGATGGGTTTTACCTCTAGGAACCCCAACAGGTTCTTCCTGTGAAGATTGGAGAAAAAAATCCAATCTTTGTGTTTTTGGCAGTTAGGGGGTAAGTGTAACCCTTTGGAACTATACCTAGGGGAAAAGTAACCATATAAGTCATGTGGATAGTATGTATCCTTGATAAGGTGTGATGAGAGTGGCACTTTCCCTGGGTGCTCTTCCTCTTTCAAACACATAAGCCCAGTCTAATCATGAGAAAAACATTGAACAGACCTCAGTTGAGAGACATCTACAAAACACTTGCCCAGTACTCCTCAAAACTGTCAAAGTCATCAAATACAAAGAAAGTTTGAGAAACTGTCAATGTAAAGAGGAGCCTGAGGAGACGTGATGACTAAATGTAATGTGGTGTCCTGGATGGGATCCTGGAACCAAAAAATGTATTAGGTAAAAATTAAGAAAAACTGAATGTTTGGACTGAAAGTATGGACTTAGGTTAAAAACAATGTAATAATACTGGTTTATTTACTGTAACAAATGTACCTAACAATAGGAGACATTAGGTGTGGAGTATATGGGAAATTGCAGTATTATCTCTGTGACTTTTCTGATCACACAAAACTATTTTAAAAATAATGCGGGAAAAAGTAAACAAACAGAATGAATTGGGTTTTCAAATAACTTCTTAAGCTCCATGGGAAATATCTATGTTAAGAAGTAGAACTGGTTATAATCATAGTAGAATTTTCTGTCTTAGGACATCTCCTCTTTGGCTTCTGTTTTGGATGAGACACCTAAGAAGTTATGAGGGAGAAAGTGTTCCCCTATCTGTCACCCAGATTGATGAATCACCCCTTGATATCCTGGAGTGACAGATTTCAAAGTAGAAGGCGGTTATTGGAAATAAAATCTGTTACAAAGGAAACCAACTTTTCCTGACTTACAGAATGTGAACACTAGAAACGACCATAGATGCACTCAAGTCCAATTCTCTCACTTTACAGGTGACAAAATTGAGGCTCAGGAGGGGACGCATCCATCTTGGATCCAAGATTAGAACTCAGTTTCCTTTTGATGCTAATGTTTTAATGTGAAAGATTTCAAACATATAGTTAAAATAATGGTACGAAGGACACTCTGTACCCACCATTGGGCTAAATGATTAACATTTTGTCATATTTGCTTCATGTATTTGCATACCATTTAAAGGTAATTTTTATACTTTGTGACACTACATCCCTAAATATTTCATCGTGTATTTCCTAAGAATAAACACTTTTTTTTTTACTTGAAGTATAGTTGATTTAAAATACCATATTTGTTTCAGGTCCCATTTGTTTATGTTTGCTTTCATTTATTTTGTCTTAGGAGACAGATCCAAAAAATTATTGCTATGATTTATGTCAAATAGTGTTCTGCCTATATTTTCTTCTAGGAGCTTTATGGTTTCTGGTCTTACATTAGGTCTTTAATCAATTTTGAGTTTATTTTTGTATATGGTGTGAGGAAATGTTGTAATCTCATTCTTTTACACAAAGCTGTTAAGTTTCCCCAGCAACACTTACTGAAGAAACTGTCTTTTCTCCATTGTGTATTTTTGTCTCCTTTGTCACAGATTAATTGACCATAAGTGCATGGATATATTTCTGGTCTCTCTATTCTGTTCCTCTGACCTATTTTTTTTTTCTTTTTATATTTCTTTCTTTTTTTTCCCCCCCAAAACCACATTGTCTTGATTACTGTAGCTTTATAACAAGTCTTGAGGACAGGTAGTGTCAGCCCTCTAACTTTGTTCTTACCTTCAATATTGTCTTGGATATTCTGGGTCTTTTGCCTCTCCGTATAAACTTTAGATTCAGTTTGTCAATATCAACAAAATAACTTGTTGGGATTTTGATTGGGATTGTGTTGAGAATATAGATCAATTAGGGAAGAACTGACATTTTAATAATATTGAGTCTTCCTATCCATTAGCATGAAATATTTCTCCATTTACTTAGTTCTTCTTTGACTTCATTCATCAGAGTTTATAGTTCTCCTCGTGCAGGTCATATTTTGTTAGATTTCTACCTAAGTATTACATTTCACTTTCAGATGCTAATGTAAATGATATTGTGTATTTAATTTCAAATTCCACTTGTTCATTACTAGTTATAGGAAAGCAATTAACATTTGTATATTAACTTTGTAATCTGCAACCTTGTTTTAATCACTTATTAGTTCCAGGAAGTTTTTGGTTGATTCTTTCAGATTTTCTACATAGACAATCATGTTATCTGTGAACAAAGACAGATTTATTTTTTCCTTCCAGATCTGTATACCTTTTATTTCCTTTTCTTGTCTTAGCATTAACAAGGACATCCAGTACAATGTTGACCAGGAGTGGTGAGAGGGAACATTCTTGCCTTGTACCTGATTTTAGTGGGAAAGCTCAAGTTTCTTGCCATTAAGAATGATATTAACTGAAGGTTTTTTGTAAATATTCTTTTTTTTTTTTTTTTGCCACACCTCGAGGCTTGTGGGATCTTAGTTCCCCAACCAGGGATTGAACCCAGGGCCGCAGCAGTGAAAGCGCCGAGTACTAACCACCAGACCACTGGGGAAGTCCCATAAATATTTTTATCAAGTTGATGAAATTGTATTTTATTCCTAATGTACTGACAGGAATTTTCTTTTTTTTTTTTTTTTAATCATGATTGAGTGTTGGATTTTGTCAAATGCTTTGTCCTGCATCTATTGTTATGATAGTATGATTTTTCTTTTTTAGCCTATTGATGTGATGGATTGATTCTTAATTGGTTTTTGAATGTTGAATCAGCCTTGCATACCTGGTATAAATCCCACTTGGTTTTAGCACATGATTCTTTTTATACATTGTTAGAGTGATTTGCTAATATATTTTGAGTATTTTTGCATGTATGTTCATGAGAGATGCAGGTTTGTACTTTTCTAGTAATGTCTGTTTGATTTGATATTAAGGTAATGCAGATTTATAGAATGATTTAGGAAGTATTCCTTCTGCTTCTGTTCTCTGAAAGAGATTGTATAGAATTGGTATAATCTATTCATTACATGTTCAGTAGAACTCACTAATGAACCAATCACGCCTGGTAATTTGTGTTATTGAAGGTTATCAATTATTTTTTTTCTTTTTTTTAATTGAAGTATAGTTGATTTACAATGCTCTGTTAGTTTTAGGTGTACAGTGGAAGGTTATCAATTATTGATTCAATTTATTTAATAGATACAGACCTATTCAAATTGTTTATTTCTTCTTGTGTGAGTTTTGGCAGATTGCATCTTTCAAGGAATTTGTCCATTTTATTTGGTTATCAAATTTGAGGACATAGAATTGTTCACAGTATTTCTTTATTATCTTTCTATGTTCATGGGATCTCATTCTGTCTCATTGTGGTTTTGATGTTCATTTATCTAGTAATTAGTGGCATTAAGAATCTTTTCATGTGCCTACTGGCCTTTAATGCATTTAAAAACATCAAATACCTGAATCTGGTCAAGAATTTAGCTCCTGCTATTGTGTGACCTAAGCACATGTTTAGTGTTCTAATGAGACTATCAAACACTAGCTTTAATTCTAGGAAAGGAAGAGAATCTGACACATCACCACATGGCAGGTAGTTTACCTCCCTAATCCAGGCACTTACCATTTCACCAAGATGACCAGTCTATTGGGTTCAAATGTCTCCTTGAATATAAATATTGAATAAGTTAAAAACAGTGCAAACATTATATCCATAATCCTACTGTCACACTGAACAAAGACTTAGAAAATGCAGGAGCTCAGTCCATCACCAGAAAGAACCTCATCTTCTTTGGAGCTGACTATGAATATATTCTAAGCCCATAGGATGGTTAAGAACAGTTCTTCCCTGCTAGCCTCAAGTAATGTTTTCATCGCATCAATATCAGAAAATCCCTCTGCTTCTTCCTTTCAACTCCTCTCTCAAGGGGTATCAGCTTTAATCTGCTCCAGTAACTGGTGGTCAAGTCAGCAATTTACACTTTGCCCTAATCTTCTCTCCTTCTCTCTCTCTCTCTGTCTCCCTCTCTCCCTCTCCTTCTTTCTCCCATCCCACCCATTTCTAGTGCATCATTGCTGTGGGCTATTACTCTCAAAGCTAAAAGAGGATAGACAGGAAGCCCCACGCTGCCACATTTAACTTATCTTAAAATAAATGTGCTCAGAAGAAAATAATGGAAACAAATTCTTGCCATGTTGATTCTGGGTTTCACAGAACCATTTCCCCCCCGCACCCATAGAACTATATTTAAAATAACTAGAATTATGCAATAAAAAGTACTCTTTATCCTGAATATATGCAAAGTTCAAGGAACATCATTTATGAAGTGACTGCTTTTGCAAAAATTTCATCTAAAAGATGAGATTTAGGAAGACAGCTGAATTCTTTCTCTCCTCCCACTTCATCCACATATAGAAGAACTTCAAGTGTTCCTAGATTCAAGTGTAAAAGAGGACAACTTCTTTCCTGTTTATTCACAAGGCAGAGGACCTGGGCTCTGATAAGGGCTGCACCTCCTGTCACTGGTGTGTCTCTTGCTTCCTTTGGAAACCACGCAACAAAGTAGATGACTATTTTCTAACATTGCTTATATTTGAAGTATAACTTTACTTGGGATGACTCTAACTTAGGTCTGAATCAGCAAATATTTACCTTCTTTGAAACTATAATCTTCTTCATCTATTCAAGATACCCTATAATGACTTGTAAACATGTGCAAAACTATAGCAAAAACAAAAAAAAAGAATGGGAAGAAGTTTACCATTCTGAGCATATGGTTCAACACAGAGTTTTCTGGAAACTGTTGGCATTAGATGAGATGACAATAATAGAATTTTCTGTATTGCATGCAGGGCAAACCTGGTTTCGGAAGCAGCAATTGCACATGGAAGAAAATCTAGACAGGAATAATAACACCTGTCTGAGTCCACACTCTATCCCTTGGCAGCTATGTGGTCCTGATCACATTACCTAACTTCTCTGAATCTTAGTTTCCCCAGCTGTGAATTGGAGATAGCATGGATTAAATGAAATGATTTAGATTACAGTGGTCAAGTTTTAAGTTTCATACTGCTGCATAAATGTGAAACAATAGTCAGCTTAATATATGTTGCTATTTTCCCCACTTTCTCCTTACTTCTTGTTCCAGGATAACTTATTAACTTGTAGAGTTGATAAGACGTTGCTGCAAAAGCCTGTAAGAATATGCTTATTCCCTACCCTTAGTTTGCTCATAGGCTTGTTTTCCAATTTGATAATTATGAGTTTGTATTAGTACATATGTACCATGACACTGACTCACCCGTGTTAAGTAAATAGCTGATGTTTAAGTGTTGGATGCAGGGCTCATCAAGGGAGAGGCCTCAGGCCTGTCTTTATGAGTGCTCTGTCAGCCTAGCTACATTCCTGCTGATACACCAGCCAAATCAGCTGTGTTATTAAGATGCTGAGGGTCACAAAAGCGTTGTTTTTCTCTTTGATTGCACTTGTACTGTGTAGACAGTGACAATGGGAACAAGGAGTCAGATAATACCCATGACGTTTCTCCATCAGAAGCAGCCAAATGGAGCAGGCTTGTCTTGTAGTACCTGCGTGCCTAGACAAGTCTACCTTTTGAGCACACAATAGCAGTGTAGAGTATTGCCTTTGTGCTCAATTCTAGGCTGCTCTGGGTCCAAGCCTTTGGGAATGTACACAATATTCTCAAGGCTGTTGAAAAGCCCACACAAAGAGATGGATCTTCTATACCCTCATGGATGGCTTGGTGTATGCACATTTTCTGGAAAGCCAAAGGAAATTCTCAGCCTCTGATTCCTGGTTAAGAAAACCCTCCCTCCGATTTGAGACTATCAGTTCATTAAATGTGACCAGAATGTGGGTAATGAATCATTTCATCAAGCATTCGGAAGCTATATATGGAAGAACCTGACTGAATATTTTGGTACCTATAGCATGTAATGTATTTGTGTGCATGTGTGTGTGTGTGTGTGTGTGTGTGTGTGTGAGAATCGTGACCTCTGGAGACTTTGTACAGAAGGAGAAAAATATTTTTCTTTTTTGCATACTGGTATGGAAGGAGTCCCACCTAAGAATTTAATTATGTTAGAATAGAAATTGGCATTTCAAAGTTTCTGTAGGTTCTTTGTGCTGCTGAATGGTAGAGATAATCACTGTTTTTCAGAGTTTCCCAATAGTTTTTGGAAATGAAAAGTAGATTGAAAACATATTGGAGGCTGAATGAGTATAGAGACAGTTAAATATCTCTGTACAAAATATAAGTATGTTAGAAACCTGTGAGCTGGCAGCTGGAATATCTCGACATGAAAAATAGAGTCCAGAAATGATGGCAAGCTCTGGCTTAAGGAATTCTGGCTAGTAAGGAATTCCCTCAGCAAAGAAAGAATGCTGACATTTTATGCAAGTGATGTCTAATATTAACTTTGAAGTCATTGTTTAGAATATACTATGCCAGTTCCCTCAAACTTTAGTAAAAGCTTATTTACACACAAGTTTATGAGTGGTTCGCTAGGAAAATGAAGGACTCCAGGTCATACCAACAAAAGAAGTGTGGTGGGGGAGGGAGTGATGGATGGAGGAGAAGGGATTCAGAAGGTGACTTTCAGATCAGAGATCAAAATGTAATATGAGAAATTAGAATCAGAGGTAATCAGGAAAAACAACAGGCTCCCAATAATCTTTAGAGATATTGGGGAGAAAGAGGGGAGTTTAAGCCACTTTATTTGAATATGAAAGACAAAAATGACTGCTGAAGCTGAGGACTTGGGGATGCCTGGGTGGTTACATTTGGGAGATACTAGAAATATATAAAATACATATATTCACAAACATTTTTCCACTATGTGCTTTTGCATTTGAAACAAAATATAGAAAGTAGGAATCTGGTCATATCCAACCTTATCAGGACCCCTTGATTTGTGATGTTATACCCTAAGAAGAGCATTGCCAGATCTTCTGGCCTATTCTTCAAACAATTCCTACCTAGAATCAGATTGCTTAAGGAATGCAATGGTAAATGATGTGGTTGCTGTGGTATGTTTCCGCCAGTGGGTTATGTTTCATGTACTGCAGCAATGGGGCCCACAGAGCTAATACCAGAAAACACAGTGGGTATTGGAACAAGACTGCTTCAGTGTCCAAAGAATTCACAGTATATTGGGAGAGAAAGCCAAACACACACTTTATCATAATAAAATGTAATAAGTGCTATAATAGAGACACTGTACATACCCGGTGTTGTGGGCACACAGGGAAGGTAGTTTCCCCTGCTTCCTGGGGAGGACATAAGGAGAGAGCCTGAAGAAAGCATTCATCCACAAGACGATGTATGATCTGTGATTTAAGAGTGTCTACCCATAAGAAAAGGAAGAGTGGGGCAACCAAGGCTGAGAGAACAATATTGCACAAGGACTCAAGATGTCAAAGAGCTTATTTGGAGGACATATAGATTGCATGGGGTTGCCCAGCAGGAAAATAGTGGAAAAATGGGCAGGAATCATACCATAATTTACTAGCCATGACAGGTTAAGAATTTGAACTTTAAGATTAACCACTTTTATTATTCCAAGACATACATAGGGATTAGTAAATTGGAGCAATCACCAGGGTCCTGTTTTGAAGGGGAGGGGGCAGGTCTGTAATAGCTGGAAGAGCTAGAATAAAACTCAGCTGCTGCTGCCAACTTGTATATTCTTTTCAAACTTCTTAATTTCATCTCCTGACAGCGTGTTGCTCTTGACTATAATTCTTCCCTACATGATTAATACTACTAATTAAAGTTTTAAGCTCTAGGCTTTTCTTGGTCCATAACTTTGAACCAGATACCATCTGGGTAAAAATGTTATTTCAGGCAGAGACACCCAAACAGCATTGTTTGTTCCAAAACCTTCTATTCTAAACTACTTTCATTCTCAGCATCATTTTTTAAAGACCTCATTTTTTTTTAGTGCAGTTTTAGATTCATAGAAAAATTGAGAAGAATATTCAGAAACTTCCCATGTATCCCTGCCTCAAGTGCATAGCCTCTCCTTTTAGCAACATCTATCACCAAAGGGTACGTTTGTTATAGTTGATGAGCCTACATTGACACCTCACAATCACTTAACATCCATAGTTTAACATAGGGCTCATTCTTGGTGGTGCACATTCTATGTGTTTACACAAGTGTGTAATGACATGTATTCATCATTATAGTATCATACCAAGTATTTTCACTCCCCTAAAAATCGTTTGTGTTCTGCCTGATCATTCCTCCTCACTTTCTGCATTTCCTGGCAACCACTGATCTTTTTACTGTCTCTATAGTTTTGCCTTTACCAGAATATCATATAGCTGGAGTCATACAGTATGTAGCCTTCTTGGATTGACTTCTTTCACATAGTAATATTCATTTAAAATTTTGTTATGTCTTTTCATAGATTAATAGCTCATGTTTTTTTAGCGCTGAATAATACTTCATTGTCTGATGGTTCAACATCTGAAAATCAGTCACTGTGACTTACCACATTAACATAATGAAGGATAAAAATCATGTGATCACCTCAATAGATGCAGAAAAAGCATTTGTCAAAATTTAACATCCTGTCATGATAAAAACTCTGAACAAGCGGGTATCGAAGGAAGTACCTCAAAATAATAAAGGCCATATATGACATGCCCCACAGCTAATGTCATACTCAAAGGTAACAAACAGAAAGCTCTTCTTCTAAGATCAGGATCAAGACAAGAATGCCCACTCTCACCACTTTTATTCAGCATTGTACTGGAAGTCCTAGCCAGAGTAATTAGGTAAGAAAAACAAATGAAAGGCATCCAAATCAGAAAGGAAGAAATAAAGTTGTCACTATTTACAGATGTGAAAATTATTACACTATTTATAACTATTTATTACATATAAAAAAACCTAAAGAGTCTACCTAAAAACTGCTAGAAATGATAAACAAATTTAGTAAAGTTACAGGATACAAAATCAATATACTAAAATGCTTAGGAATAAATTTAACCAAGGAGTTGAAAAATCTTTACAAGAAAAACTATAAAATATTGATGAAAGAAAATGAAGAAGAAAAAATGGAAAGTTATTCCATGCTCTTGGATTGGAAGAATTAATATCATTAAAATGTCCATACTACCCAAAGCAATCTACAGACTCAATACGTTCCTATCAAAATTCCAATGGCATTTTTCATAGAAATAGAACAAACAGTTCTAAAATTTGTGTGGTAACACAAAAGACCACAAATAACCAAAGCAATCTTGAAAAAGAACGAAGCTGGAGGCATCATACATCTTAATTTCAATTTCACTTTTGCATTATTTTCCAAAGAAAACAAAATCATTATTTCAAAGAGAGATCTGAACTCTCATGTTTATTGCAGCATTATTCACAATAGCTAAGGTATGGAAACAACCTAAGGGCCTGTCAATGGATGAACAGATAAAGAAAATGTGATACTCTCTCTTTCTCTCTCTCTCTCTCTCTCTCTCTCTCTCACACACACACACACACACACACACACACACACACACACCAATGAAATATGACTCAGCCTTAAAAAAGAAGGAAATCTTGTCACTTGCAACAACATAAATGAACATGGAGGGCATTATGCTAAATGAAATAAATCAGAGAAAGACAAATACTACATGATATCAGTCTATGTGGAACCTGAAAAAAGAAATGCCAAGTTGAACTCATAAAAACAAGAGTAGAATGGTCTTTTGCCTCCCCATATAAACTTTAGAATCAGTTTGTTAATAGCCATGAAATAACTTGTTGGAATTTTGATTGGGACTGCATTGAATCTATAGATTAAGTTGGGAAGAACTGACCTCTTGATGATATTAAGCCTATCTATCCATGAACATGAAACATCTCTCCATTTACTTAGTTCTTTGATTTCATTCAACAGAGTTTTCTAGTTTTCCTCATATAGATCTCATACATATTTTATTAGATTTACATTAAGTATTTCTCTACTTACATATATACACATATATATGATATATACATAATTAAATACATTGTTGTTATTACTAGTGTGAACAAACTACTACCTGTTAGATCAACTAAAAAGAAGGAAAACAAAAGTGTTAATTTACCTTTACTTATTCCTTCTTTGATGTTCTTCCTTTCTTTATACAGAACCAAGTTTCTGACTTATATTATTTTCCTTCTTGCTAAAGAACTACTTGTAACATTTCTTATAAGGCAGGTCTGGCAACAAAGTCCCTCAATTTTTGTTTGCCTGAGAAAGTCTTTACTTCTCCTTCAATTTTGAAAGATAATTTCACAGGGTACAAAATCAAGGTTGGTGAATTTTTTTCTCTCAACGCTTGAAATATTTCACTTCACTGTCTTCTTGCATGCATGGTTTTGAAGGAAGTTGAATGTAATTCTTATCTTCATTCTCTTTTAGGTGAGGTGTTTCTTCTCTAGTTTCTTTCAGGATTTTTTCTTTATCTCTGATTTTCTGTAGTTTGAAAATGATATGGCTACATGTATTTTGGGGCATTCATCTTGCTTGGTGTTCTGTTAGATTCCTGGATCCATGATTTGACATCTGTCATTAATTTGGGGGAATTTCTCAGTCATTATTGTTTCAAATATTTCTTCTATTCCTTTCTCTCTTTTTTCTCCTTCTGATATTCCTATTACACTTATGTTACACTTTTTATAGTTGTTCCACAGTCCTTGAATATTCTGTTCTGTTTTTATCTTCAGCCCTTGTTCTCTTTGCTTTTCCGTTTTGGAGGTTTCAGTTGAGATACCCTCAAACTCAGATTTTTTTCCTCAGCCATGTCCCATCTACTAATAAACCCATCAATGGTATTATATCAATGTTTTGTCAAGGATTTTTGAATTCATATTCATGAGACATATTGGTCTGTAATTTTCTTTTCTTGTAATGCCTTTTTTTGGTTTTGGTATTAGGGTAATGCTGACCTCGTAAGATGTATTTCCTCTGTTTGTATCCTCTAAAAGAGATTGTACAGAATTAGTAAAATCTTTCATAAATGCTTGGTAGAATTCACAAGTGAACCCATCAGGGCCTGGTTCTTTCTATTTTAGGAGGTTATTAATTATTGATTCAATCTCTTTATTGGATATAAGTTTATTCAGATTGCATATTTCTTCTTGTATAAGTTTGACAGATTGTGCCTTTCAAAATATTGTTTAAAATTTTTATTTCATCTTGGATATTAAATATGTGAGCACAGAGTTCTTTATATTATTCCTCTATTATTCTTTTGTGTCCATGGAATTTGTAGTGATATCCCCTCCATTCATGTTTGATATTAATGATTTGTTCTTCTCCTTTTTAAAAATTAACTTGGCTAGAGACATTAGTTTTATTATTTCCAAATAACAAGCTTTTCATTCATTTATTTTCTCTTGATTTCCTGTTTTCAATTTCATTGCTTTCTGTTTTTATTTTTATTATTTCTTTTCCACTGTTTACTTTGGATTTGATTTGCTCTTTTTCTAATTTCTTAAAGTGGAAGCTTAGATTATTGATTTTAGATCTTCCTTCTTTGCTCATATATACATTAAATAGTATAGATTTCCCTTGAAGCACTGTTTTCTCTGCATCTCACAAATTTTCTTATGTGTTCATTTTCATTTAGTTCAAAGTATTTTTCATTTCTCTTAAGATTTCTCCTTTAACCCATGTTATTTAGAAATATGTTGTTTAGGCTCCAAGTGTTTAGGGATTTTCCAACTATCTTTCTCTTATTGACTTCTAGTTTAATTCCATTGTGATATGAAAGCATACAGTGTATGACTCCTATTTTTTTAACTTGATAAGGTGTGTTTTATGTGCATACTTTAGAGATTTTTTTAAGAATGGTTATTTGGGGAGAGGGTATTGCTAAATATGTGAAAAATTGGTTAGACAATGCCTATTGACTGGAGTGTTTTACTAGTAAATCCTTGACATTTAGTGTTCAATCTTAGACTTTATTCTGTAACACCACTTGTACCTATGGGTCAATCTGATGCTGTGTTTTGGCAACTTGTCCCTGCATCAAGTATTGATATATAGCTTTGACTGGTATTCCACTATTTTGGTCCAGGAAGTAGTATAAGGCATACACATTTTGGCTGGGTACAGATTACTATGAGAACAGCTCTCCAGTCCCAACATTGCAACAAGCCTACAATGCATCTTTTGAAGAAAAAAATTCCCCCTTTGCCATCACTGGTTGAGACAAGTCAGATCTGACATTGCCAAGGGAACCACCTGAGGGCTTTCCTCAACCCTCTGATGGTTGCTTGCTTCACAGAATTTTATCTGTAATTAAATCTATTTTGTCTAATTTAAGAACAGACTCTGGTAAAGATTATGGCTTTAGTATAAAAGACAGGTAGAATTCTTTTTAATTGCAGACATTTGAGAGCTGTATAATCTTTTACTCTTACTTTGTTTAAGTTTTTCCAACTTGACTTTGGGTACTGCTTAATCTCTTTGTGTCTCAACATTTTAATTTTCTAAAGGGACAGCCAATTTCAAAAGCCTTTGAAAAAGAGTATATATTGTTTTAAAATATATCTTTTTGAGAGTATTTAAAATTTGGCTGAATTGTAATGAGATGAATTGGCTTAATGTCAGTGCCATAAATTCAGTTAACCTCAAAGTCACTAAATCTGATTTATAAAAAGAGCATAATTCTACATAAAAATGGTGTTTTACACTTCATTAGATTTGATTGATCTCAATCACTGTTATATATTTGCTACAGATTAGCTTAAACAGGATTTCAACTTTTTGGTGCTTCCAGCTTTACATTCCTTAGATTCTAACGTATCTTCTTAATTACTTGCCTCCTGATAGATTAAAAATCCTTGTACATTGAAGAGATTAAATATTACTGTGCTTTTAAAGAGATTAGGTTCTCTCTGAGAGAGAAAAAATGGAACCATTGAAAAATGGAAGCTTATCGCCCTGCCTGAAATATAATCCTATCCCTGTATAGGGAAGCATACAGAACAGTTCAGTGAACCTTCCCACAAATGACATTTTCTTGCTTTCTATCATGTTGGAAAATAGAACATAAATTCATTTTTTGAATATCTGTATAGTTTTAGTGAGTTTGAGTCTAATGTGGAAGGTCCCTCAGAACTTACCTCAAGATTAGATTTAACTAGCTCGGAACTCAAGGCCTGAGAAAGAACAGGCTAATCTTTGGTGCAAACTTGAGGGAGCCAGAGAGGTCTCTTTTCACAGGCCATTACAGTAGCAATGACTTGATCACCATTTGCCTTTAGTGCCTTCACAGACTGGGATCTTAACAATAAAACCGATTATATTCCTTTAATATGCTGGTGGTCTTCTCCTTAAGAGCAATGAGCATCTCACAATGCATATTTGTAACATTGGTACATTTTCTCATGTCAGTCCTTCTTAAATCCAGTCTATTAGCACTCCTCACAAAATCCAATAAAATAGCTTTCTTGGGTAAAAAATTTGGGGGAGAAAAAGGAGAGATTGTCAAATTAAGAACCTAGCAATCAAACCATTTTAAAATCCTACATCCTCCTTTGATGACTTTATTTTTTCCATTCCTGACCCTTTCTCCCAACACAGGAACATAAACAAACAAACCCTCCAAACTGGTAGGAGTTCCAGAAAAAAAGAAATATTCTAAAGCATAGAAGAGTGTAACAAAGGCAGTTAATGGTCTGCCTATACAAATTTCTCTCTTTTTCTGTGGTAATAAAATCTCTAATTTTTATCTGGGAACGTGGCTACTCAGAACAAAGATTACTTTCTCCAGTCTTGTTTTCATCTAAATATGGCTGTGTGGCTACATTCTGGCCAGTGAGTGGTATGTGGCAGTGTCTTGTGGCAGCATCTGAGAACCTTTCTTAAAAGAAGCTAGTGTGCATCTTTTGCCCTTTCTTCTTTATCCCATACTATCTTCTAGATGGAATTCAGATGTCATGCCTGGACCTGATAAAACCGAGAAAGAACCTTGGTAATGGCACCTCTTTCTCTGAAGATCCCTTCTTTGAACTGCCTGTTACTAGAATTCCACATGAAGAAAAATCACCTTTTATTTTGTTTCAACTACTGTTTTTCAGGCACTTTTTACTTGCAGCCAAACCTACCTCTAACTAGTATTATATATTTAACATTTCTCATCCTTATTGGAAAGATTTTTCCCAAAGTTATTAATTACAACAAATATTTATTTCAATTACTGTAATTTGCAAATTAAAAGGTCAACAAATATTTGAAATGTCAGTCTTTTTTATTTTTGTGCACCAATAAGAAAATTTGCATTCTGCACTCAAAATGTATTTGTATATAAGTTATCATCTTTAAAATAATCTTGACAAATAATCAGTTCTTCACCTTCTGAAATATCATTATTGATTTGAGGATGACCACACTGATACAAATGATCATTGTGAATCTAATAATACCTCACCCCAACTTTGTGGTCCAATTCTTCTGTGTCAGTATTATTATTTTTTGAAACATCCAAAAAATGATGGTGTGGTTTCTGGTTCTACATGAAAGAAGTTTGGAAGTCACCATTGCATCCTAACAACAAATAAAAAGTTGAATAGACTGGAAAATCAACAACTTTTTTTGGGTTCATAAGAGATATGAAGACACAAGACAAATCGCTGCTCCTGATATTGAAGAGAAAGATAGGTAAATACGGGGAGTCACAGCTAACCAGGGCAGAGACTCACCAGAAACCATTATGGGAACCAGTGACCAGATAGGAAAACCTGAACTGTAATTTCTAAATTTCTGGAGATTCGGTGTGGACAACTCTGACAATTAAAAACTCCAAGGAGACCCAGTCATAAGGTGGGGTTCCACAATACTGTGAGATTTACCTCTAGGAGTTTGAAAGGGTTCCCACAGTAAATATCAGAGGAAATTCCCCTTCAGCTTCTGACAGGGAGAGAAGAAGAGGAACTATTTGTAAATATGTCACAGCATGCTGTTTTTTCTTAAAAGTCTGCCCTTACGAGAAACTGGCTAACCAGAGCCTAACCTGCTGGGTATTATCAGAGCCAAGCAGAACTTGGGGAAGGGAAATAACCCAACTCAAGCCCACTCGAGCCCCACTCCAGCCATCCCCTTACAACTGAAGGAGGAAAAAAACCCTAAGAAACACTTGTGAATTTCATAGTGTGGAGGCATAAGCTCACTAAAAGATCAAGACCTAATTATAGGACTGTAGAACACTTCCCTCTCCCCCACATCTCAACACCACATTACTAAAGGCCTATTTACAGCAGGTTTTTTTTTTAATCTAATACATCATTTCTGACTATCAAGAAAAAAATTACAAAGCATAACAAAAGGCAAATAACACAATTTGAAGAGACAGAATGAACATCGGAACCAGGGATATTGGAATTATCAAACTGGGAGTTTAAAACTATGGTGATTAATATGCTAAGGACTCTAATGGATAAAATATAGGGCATTCAAGAACATATGGCAAGGTAAACAGGGAGATGGAACTCCTAAGAAAACACTAGAAAGAAATGCTAGAGATAAAAAAACACTGTAACAGAAATGTATTGTATTAGCAAATAGAATCCAACAGTGTATAAAATGAATTATACAGCACAACAAAGTGGGGGTTTATCTCAGATATGCAAAGTTGACTCAACATTTGAAAACCAGTTAATGTAGTCCATATCAATAGGCTAGAGGAAAAAAACACATGATAATATTAACAGATGCAGAAAAAGTATTTGACAAAATCCAACACCTGTTTTGATAAAAATTCTCAGCAAACTAAGAATAAAATGAAACTTCCACTACTAGATAAAAAAACATTTACATAAAACCTACAGCTAACATTATTCTTCATGGTGAGAAACTCAGACTTTCCTACTAAGATCAGGTTCAAGACAAAGATATCCCTTCTCACCATTCCTTTTCAATATTGTACTGGAATTCCTAACTAATGCAATAAGACAAGAAAAGGAAGTAAAAGGTACACAGATTTGGAAGGAAGAAATAAAACTATTCCCAGATGATATAATATCTGTGTAGAAAATCTGAAAGAATTAAAAACTAATAAGATTTCAAATATAAGTGAAATCATAAATGAAAGATAATAATCTGGAACTAATAAGTGATCAAAACAAGGTTGTAGGATACAAGGTTAATATACAAAAGTCAATTTTTCTCCCACGTACCAGAAATGGACAGGTGGAATTTGAAATTAAAAACACAATGCCATTAACATCCTCAAAAATGAAATACTTGGGTATAAGTCTAACAAAATTTGTATAATATCTATATGAGGAAAACTATTAAACTCTGATGAAAGAAGCACAACATAAATGGAGAGACATTTCATGTTTATGGATAAGTAGACTCAATACTATTAAGATGTCAATTCTTCCCAACTTAATCTATAGATTCAGTGCCATCCCAATAAAAATCCCAGCAAGTTATTTTACAAATAGCAAAACACTGATTTTAAAGTTCATATGGAGAAGCAAAAGACCCAGAATGGGCAATACAATACAACTTCATGACTTACTAAAAAGATACAGTAATAGAAATAGACCCACACAAATATTGTTAACTAATCACTGACAAATGAGCAAAGGCAATGCAATAGAGCAAAGATAGTCTTTTCAACAATGATGCTGTAACAACTGGACAAACACATGAAAAAAAATTGAATGTAGTCATAGACCTTACACAATTTACAAAAATTAACTCCACATGGATCATAGACCTAAATGTAAAAGTCTTAAAAGACCCGCCTGTGAAAAAAAAAAAAAAAAAAAAAAAGTCTTAAAAGAGAGCATAGGAGAAAACCTGGATGACCTTGTGTATGGTGATGACTCTTTAGGTAGAATACTAAGGCACAATCCATGAAAAAAACTATGTACACACCAAGAATGAACCCTAATGTAAACAATGAACTTTGGGTGATACTGATGGGTTAATGTAGGTACATCAGTTGTAACAAGTGTACCACCCTGGTGCAGGATGGTGACAGTGGGGAAGACTGTGTGTAGGGGACAAGGGAGTACATGGGATATCTCTGTACCTTCTACTCAATTTTTCTGTGAACCTAAAACTGCTCTAAGAATTAAAGTCTATTTTAAAAAATAAATGACATAAAGAGATATTCCATACAGACACTAAGCATAAGAAAGCTGGTGTCACTATATTAATGTCAGAAAAATGTTGTCTTCAATATAAGGAGTATTACCATAGATAAAGAGGGACATTTCATAATGATTAAGAAGTCAATTCCCCCCAAAAGCACAATGTACCTAAATGTATATGCATTTGATAATAGAACTCCAAAATATATGATGCAAAAACTAACAGAATTAAAGCAGAATATAGACATATCTACAATCCTCATCAGAGATTTAACTTCAGTTTATCAATAATTGAGGACATAAGTCGACCAAAAACAATCTGTAATAATGTGGAAAATTTGAACAACTATCGACCAATTTGTCCTCACTGACATTTATAAAATATTATAACCAATCACTGTAGAACATAGATTCTTCTCAAGCATATATGGGATTATCACCAAAATAGACCTCATGCTAAGTCACAAATCAGCAAGAGAATACAAATGTCCAATAAATATGTGAAATGGTACATCAGAGAAATGCAAGTAAAATCATGAGATATAACTTCACATCCATTAGGAAAGGCAAAAATTAGAAAGGCAGACAATATCAGATATTGGTGAGGAATTAGAACAATGAAAACTCTCACACGTTGTTGGTGGGAAGCAGCCCAGCAATGTATTTTAAAGGGAATCATGACCCTAAGAGACATATAAACTATTTTATAAAAATTACGTACAAGAATGTTCATAGTAGATTTTTGAAAATAATTTCCCCAAATTGGAAATAACCCCTTGACCATCAAAATGAGAATGGATAAGCAAACTGTGGTGTATTTATTGATACTTAATGGAATGCCACTCAGCAATGAAAACGAATGAATTTCTGATGCCTGGAATGGCATGGACAAATCACAAAAATATTACATTGGGCAAAAGCCAGAGAGAAAGAGTGCATATTTTATGATCCCATTTATTTAAAATTCTAAGTAAACAAAACAAATTTGTGATCAGAACAAGGGTTGCCTCTCAGAAATAAGGGGACTTGCCAGATTATGGGTTGCACAGGTATGATTATTTCTAACATCATTTAATTATACACTTAAATATATGCTTTTTCTTATATGTAAATCATATCTCAATAAAAAGGAATATGTGTAGAAGGAAAAGATACTCTCACTTTATTAGAAAAGAAAAATGCATCCCTCCACTATCCTGACAGTTTGGCAGAAAGTCAAATCCATTTTCAAGTATTCTCTTTTTCTACAGAGAGATAATTAGAACAAATTATCTGATGGGTGCAGTGTTGAGAGAGTATTTGTTGATGTTGATACCAATTTATGATTTTGAAAATAGAAAGTCCAAAGAAACTGATTAGAGGACTTGGTCTCAATTCATATCAAGATATAACTTTGGATTTTAAAAAAAAGACAAAGTATATGTATTCTCTATACATATTGCAGAAATAAAACTGGATAGGACTATTTCATAAGAGCACTATTAATTTTCAGTTTAATTTATGCTCCTAGCTTTTTAACCCCTTTGACTTCTCTTGCAAAATCTATTAAGAAAGGAATTCCAAGGTCAAATTCTGTTTCTACCCTTACCCAATGGAATGTTAAGAAACTTCATGGTTTGCCACAGGGCAACCAGCACAATGTAGAAAAAGAAAGCAGGATTCCTGGTACCCATTATGAACCTCCTCCTCTGCCTTAATCTTGTTCTAATACTTATTTATTTATTTATTTATTTATTTATAAGTTCAGGAAGCTCTTATCCGAAGTCCCTTTACTAATTCATACATCAAGCAAGTGTTTTTTATTCAATACCAAGGAAAATTAATTATTTCTGAAAAATATTCAATGCCATTTCAATCAAATCCCTCCAACCTGTAAAATCCTGACAGTGTGTTTCAGAGAATTTGATGACTCTTTTTAAACTCTTTAGAAAGGAGGCTCTCAGACGTATTGCTGTGTTCACATATGTCCATGCATGAGTGAATAAAGCAATTAAGGTATCCTTAGGTAGTATGCTAAACCCTTACAGGGAGACTTTGTTAGAAAACTGGGCATCTGATGCCAAGGCTACTGATCTTGCTTCCTTATTTGCACCAAAGCATTTCATTTCTAAAAATTATGCTTAGGAACTAATTTACCTTTTGCCAACTGATGAGTGAGGTTTATCTTAATTTGAATAAACCATAAATGTCCATTCATCAGTTATGATCCTTGTTACGGCAGGCTGCCAAGAAACAGCAGGTGTCTGGGCCAGAGTTTACTCAACTATAAGATGAAACCTTTTCCTATGTTTGAAAGCTATGAATCCTCTTTTTGACTTTGGGCCAAATATTTAATGGCTCTGAGTCTTGGTTTTCTTGTCTGTAAAGAGGTTGATTATATGGAATGTATATTTTAGTTCTACAATTCTGTGGACATATGATTGATAGCAAAGGAAGAGATTATTGATAGCACTAGCACAGGACCTGACTCAAAACTTTGTGTAAACACAAAGCTAAAGCCAAAACAATGCCTGGGTGATGTATCAGAGTCTGATGTCATACTATAAATGGAATTAGGAAAATGGTCCTCATCCTCAAGAAACTTACCTTCTACTTTGGGCCATAAGACAAACATAAAGAAGTAACAAATGGCAATACATAACGAAGTGTAAGAATAAACATTACCTAAAATCTAAGGGTTGGAAGAGTTCATTGAGATTGTAGCTTACAGCTAACTACACCTAACAGTTCCATCGTCTCTTTCTTTGCCCATATACTTTATTTTTTTAAATATTTATTTATTGTAAAAAAATCTTTATTGGAGTATAATTGCTTTACAGTTGTGTGGTAGTTTCTGCTGTATAACTAAGTGAATCAGCTATACGTATACACATGTCCCCAATCTCCTCCCTCTTGCGTCTCCCACCCACCCTCCTTATCCCACCCCTCTAGTTTGACAAAAAGCACCGAGCTGATCTCCCTGTGCTATGTGGCTGCTTCCCACTTGCTATCTATTTTACATTTGGTAGGGTATATATGTCCATGTCACTCTCTCACTTTGTCCCAGCTTACCCTTCCCCCTCCCCGTGTCCTGAAGTCCATTATCTATATCTGCATCTTTATTCCTGCCCTGCCCCTAGCTTCTTCAAAACCATTTTTTTGTTTAGATTCCATATATATGTGTTAGCATATAGTATTTGTTTTTCTCTTCCTGACTTACTTCACTCTGTATGACAGACTCTAGGTCCATGCACGTCACTACAACTAACTCATTTTTGTTTCTTTTTATGGCTGAGTAATATTCCATTGTACATATGTGCTACATCTTCTTTATCTATTCATCTGTCAATGGACACTTAGATTGCTTCTATGTCCTGGCTATTGTAAATAGAGCTGCAATGAACATTGGGGTACATGACTTTTTTTGAATTATGGTTTTCTCAGGGTATATGCCCAGTAGCAGGATTGCAGGGGTGTCTGGTAGTTCTATTTTTTGTTTTTTATGGAAACTCCATAGTGGCTGTATCAATATACATTCCCACCAACAGTGCAAGAGGGTTCCCTTTTCTCCACCCTCTCCAGCATTTATTGTTCATAGATTATTTGATGATGGCCATTCTGACCGGTGTGAGGTGACACCTCATTGTAGTTTTGATTTGCATTTCTGTAATGATTAGTGATGTTGAGCATCCTTTCATGTGTTTCTTGACAGTCTGTATATCTTCTTTGGAGACATGTCTATTTAGATCTTCTGCCCAGTTTTGGATTGTGTTGTTTCTTTTTCTGATATTGAGCTGCATGAGCTGCTTGTATATTGTGGAGATTAATCCTTTGTCAGTTGCTTCATTGCAAATATTTCTCCCATTCTGAGCATTGTCTTTTGTCTTGTTTATGGTTTCCTTTGTTGTGCAAAAACCTTTAAGTTTCATTAGGCCCCATTTGTTTATTTCTGTTTTTATTTCCATTTCTCTAAGAGGTGGGCTCAAAAGGATCTTGCTCTGATTTATGTCATAGAGTGTTCTTCCTGTTTTCCTCTAAGAGTTTTAAAGTGTCTAGCCTTACATTTAGGTCACTAATCCATTTTGAGTTTATTTTTGTGTATGGTGTAGGAAGTGTTCTAATTTCATTCTTTTACATGAAATTGTCCACTTTTCCCAGCACCCCTTATTGAAGAGGCTGTCTTTTTTCCATTGTATATTCTTGCCTCCTTTTTCAAAGATAAGGTGCACATATGTGCGTAGGTTTATCTCTGGACTTTCTACCCGGTTCCATGGATCTATATTTCTGTTCTGTGCCAGTACCATACTGTCTTGATTACTGTAGATTTGCAGTATAGTCTGAAGTCAGCAAGCCTGATTCCTCCAGCTCCGTTTTTCTTTCTCAAGATAGTTTTGGCTATTTGGGGTCTTTTGTGTTTCCGTACAAATTGTGAAATTTTTTGTTCTTGTTCTGTGAAAAATGACATTGGTAGTTTGATAGGGATTGCATTGAATCTGTAGATTGCTTTGGGTAGTATAGTCATTTTCACAATGTTGATTCTTCCAATCCAGGAACGTGGTATATCTCTCTATCTGTTTGTATCATCTTTAATTTCTTTCATCAGTGTCTTATAGTTTTATGCATACAGATCTTTTGTCCCCTTAGGTAGGTTCGTTCCTAGGTATTTTATTATTTTTGTTGCAGTGGTAAATTGGAGTGTTTCCTCAATTTCTCTTTCAGGTTTTTCATCATTAGTATATAGGAATGCAAGAGATTTCTGTGAACTAATTTTGTATCCTGCTACTGTACGAAATTCATTGATTAACTCTAGTAGTTTTCTGGTAGCATCATTAGGATTCTTTATGTATAGTATTATGTCATCTGCAAACAGTGACAGTTTTACTTCTTCTTTTCCAATACGGATTCCTTTTATTTCTTTTTCTTCCCTGATTGCTG
The DNA here is from genome assembly GCF_963924675.1 of Phocoena phocoena. Classification (NCBI taxonomy): domain Eukaryota; kingdom Metazoa; phylum Chordata; class Mammalia; order Artiodactyla; family Phocoenidae; genus Phocoena; species Phocoena phocoena. Next base: position 44,405,500 of record NC_089225.1, on the reverse strand, counting down.
TGGCTAAAACTTCCAAAACTATGTTGAATAATAGTGGTGAGAGTGGGCAACCTTGTCTTGTTCCTGATCTTAGAGGAAATGGCTTCAGTTTTTCACCATTGAGAATGATGTTGGCTGTGGGTTTGTCATATTTGGCCTTTATTATGTTGAGGTAAGTTCCCTCTATGCCTACGTTCTGGAGGGTTTTTATGATAAAATGGTGTTGAATTCTGTCAAAAGATTTTTCTGCATCTGTTGAGATGATCATATGGCTTTTACCCTTCAATTTGTTAATATGGTGTATCACATTCGTTGATTTGCATATATTGAAAAATCCTTGAATTCCTGGGATAAACCTCACTTGATTATGGTGTATGATCCTTTTAATGTGTTACTGGATTCTGTTTGCTAGTATTTCATTGTGGCTTTTTGCATTCATGTTCATCAGTGATATTGGCCTGTAGTTTTCTTTCTTTGTGACATCTTTGTCTGGTTTTGGTATCAGGGTGATGGTGGCCTCGTAGAATGGGTTTGGGAGTGTTCCTCCCTCTGCTATATTTTGGAACAGTTTGAGGATAGGTGTTAGCTCTTCTCTAAATGTTTGATAGAATTCTCCTGTGAAGCCATCTGGTTCTGGGCTTTTGTTTGTTGGAACATTTTTAATCACAGTTTCAATTTCAGTGCTTGTGATTGGTCTGTTTATATTTTCTATTTCTTCCTGGTTCAGTCTCAGAAGGTTGTGCTTTTCTAAGAATTTGTTCATTTCTTCCAGGTTGTCCATTTTATTGCCATATAGTTGCTTGTAGTAATCTCTCATGATCCTTTGTATTTCTGCAGTGTCAGTTGTTACTTCCCCTTTTTCATTTCTAATTGTATTCATTTGAGTCTTCTCCTTTTTTATCTTGATGAGTCTGGCTAATGGTTTATCAATTTTGTTTATCTTCTCAAAGAACCAGCTTTTAGTTTTACTGATCTTTGCCATTGTTTCCTTCATTTCTTTTTCATTTACTTCTGATCTGATCTTTATGATTTCCTTCCTTCTGCTAACTTTGGGGTTTTTTCGTTCTTCTTTCTCTAATTGCTTTAGGTATAAGGTTAAGTTGTTTATTTGAGGTGTTTCTTGTTTCTTGAGGTAGGATTGTATTGCTATAAACTTCCCTCTTAGAACTGCTTTTGTTGAATCCCATAGGTTTTGGGTAGTTGTGTTTTCATTGTCATTTGTTTCTAGGTATTTTATGATTTCCGCTTTGATTTCTTCAGTGATCTCTTGGTTGTTTAGTAGTGTATTGTTTAGTCTCCATGTGTTTGTATTTTTTATAGTTTTTTCCTGTAGTTGATATCTAGTCTCATAGCATTGTGCTTTGAAAAGATACTTGATATAATTTCAATTTTCTTAAATTTACCAAGGCTTCCTTTGTGACCCAAGATATGATCTATCCTGGAGAATGTTGCATGAGCATTTGAAAAGAAAATGTATTCTGTTGTTTTTGGATAGAATGTTCTATAAATATCAGTTAAGTCCATCTTGTTTAATGTGTCTTTTAAAGCTTGTGTTTCCTTATTTATTTTTATTTTGGATGATCTGTCCATTGGGGAAAGTGGGGTGTTAAAGTCCCCTACTATTATTATGTTACTGTCAATTTCCCCTTTTATGGCTGCTAGCATTTGCCTTATGTGTTGAGGTGCTCCTTTGTTGGGTGCATAAATATTTACAATTGTTATATCTTCTTCTTAGATTGATCCCTTTATCATTATGTAGTGTCCTTCTTTGTCTCTTGTAATAGTCTTCATTTTCAAGTCTATTTTGTCTGATATGAGAATTGCTACTGCAGCTTTCTTTTGATTTCCATTTACATGGAATATCTTTTTCCATCCCCTCACTTTCAGTCTGTGTATGTCTCTAGGTCTTTAGTGGGTCTCTCATAGACAGCATATATATGGGTCTTGTTTTTGTATCCACTCAGCCAGTCTATGTCTTTTAGTTGCAGCACTTAATCCATTTACATTTAAGGTGATTATTGATATGTATGTTCCTACTACCGTTTTCTTAATTGTTTGGGGTTTGTTATTGTAGGTCTTTTCCTTCTCTTGTGTTTCCTGCCTAGAGAAGTTCCTTTAGCATTTGTACAGCTGGTTTTGTGGTGCTGAATTCTCTTAGCTTTTGCTTGTCTGTAAAGGTTTTAATTTCTCTGTCAAATCTGAATGAGATCCTTGCTGGGTAGAGTAATCTTGTTTGTAGGTTTTCCCTTTCATCACTTTAAATATGTCCTGCCTTTCCCTCTGGCTTGCAGAGTTTCTGCTGAAAGATCAGCTGTTAACCTTATGGGGATTCCCTTGTATGTTATTTGTTGTTTTTCCCTTGCTGGTTTTAATATTTTTTCTTTGTATTTAATTTTTGATAGTTTGATTAATATGTGTCTCGTTGTGTTTCTCCTTGGATTTCTCCTGTATGGGATTCTCTGCACTACCTGGACTTGATTGTCTATTTCCTTTTCCATAATAGGGAAGTTTTCAACTATAATCTCTTCAAATATTTTCTCAGTCCCTTTCTTTTTCTCTTTGTCTTCTGGGACCCCTATAGTTCAAATGTTGTTGTGTTTAATTTTGTCCCAGAAGTCTCTTAGGCTGTCCTCAGTTCTTTTCATTCTTTTTCTTTTTTCTGCTCTGCAATAGTTATTTCCACTATTTTTCCTCCAGGTCACTTATCCATTCTTCCATGTCAGTTACTCTGCTATTGATTCCTTCTAGAGAATTTTTAATTTCATGTATTGTGTTGTTCATCATTGTTTGTTTGCTCTTTAGTTCTTCTAGGTCCTTGTTAAACGTTTCTTGTATTTTCTCCATTCTATTTCCAAGATTTTGGATCATCTTTACTATCATTACTCTGAATCCTTTTTCAGGTAGACTGCCTATTTCTTCCTCACTTTTTTTGGTCTGGTGGGTTTTTACTTTGCTCCTTCATCTGCTGTGTGTTTCTCATTTTGCTTAATTTATTGCATTTGGGGTCTCCTTTTCGCAGGCTGCTGGTCGTAGTTCCTGTTGTTTTTGGTGTCTGCCCCCAGTGGGTAAGGTTGGTTCAGTGGGTTGTGTAGGCTTCCTGATGGAGTGGACAGGTGCCTGTATTCTGGTGGATGAGGCTGGATCTTGTCTTTCTGGTGGGCCGGACTGCATCCAGTAGTGTGTTTGGGGATGTCTATGAACTTACTATGATTTTAGGCAGCCTCTCTGGTAATAGGTGGGGTTGTGTTCCTGTCTTGCTAGCTGTTTGGCATGAGGTGTCCAGCACTGTAGCTTGCTGGTTGTTGAGTGGAGCTGGGTCTTAGCATTGAGATGGAGATCTCTGGGAGAGCTTTCTTCATTTGATATTATGTGGGGCTGCGAAATCTCTTTTGGACAAATGTCCTGAACTTGGCTCTCCCACCGCAGAGGCACAGGTCTGACACCTGGCTGGAGCACCAAGACCCTGTCAGCCACATGGCTCAGAAGAAAAGGGAGGAAAAAAAGAAAGGAAAATAAAATAAAATAATTAAAATAAAAAATATATTATTAAAAAAATTTTTTAAGTAAAGAAAGAAAGAAGAGAGCAACCAAACCAATAAACAATTCCACCAATGATAACAAGCGCTAAAAACTATACTAACAAAACCAATAAAACCAAAAAACAAAATTGGACAGACAGAACTCTAGGACAAATGGTAAAAGCAAAGCTATACAGACACAATCACACAAAAATCTTACATACACACACTCAGAAAAAGTGAAAAAGGAAAAATATATATATATATATATAAAAGTAAGAGAGCAACCAAATCAATAAACCAATCTACCAATGATTATAAGCTCTAAATACTAAGCCAATATAAGCATAAAACCAGAAACAAATTAGATGCAGAAATCAAACCCCAAGTCCACAGTTGCTCCCAAAGTCCACTGCCTCAATTTTGGGATGATTCGTTGTCTATTCAGGTATTCCACAGATGCAGGATACATCAGGTTGATAGTAGAGATTTAATCCACTGCTCCTGAGGCTGCTGGGAGAAATTTCCCTTTCTCTTCTTTGTTCGCACAGCTCCTGCGGTTCAGCTTTGGGTTTGATCCCACCTCTCCCTGTAGGTCACCTGAGGCTATCTGTTCCCCACCCAGACTGGATGTGGTTAAAGTAGCAGCTGATGCATAGCACAGGGAGATCAGCTTGGTGGTTTGTGACTACCTAGAGTGGTGGGATAGGGAGGGTGGGAGCGAGATGCAAGAGGGAGGAGATATGGGGATGTATATATATGTGTAGCTGATTCACTTTGTTATACAGCAGAAACTAACACACCATTTTAAAGCAAATATATTCCCATAAAGTTGTTAAAAAAATAAAAATAAAGTAGCAGCTGATTAGGGGCCTCTGGCTCACTCAGACCAAGGAGAGGGAGGGGTACTGATAAGTGGCGAGCCTGCGGTGGCAGAGGCCAGCTTGACATTGCAACAGCCTGAGGTGCACCCTGTGTTCTCCTGGGGAAGTTGTCCCTGGATCACGGGACCCTGGCAGTGGCGGGCTGCACAGGCTCCCGGGAGGATAGGTGTGGATAGTGACCTGTGCTTGCACACAGGCTTCTTGGAGGCTGCAGTAGCAGCCTTAGCGTTTCATGCCCGTCTCTGGTGTCTGCACCGATAGCCACAGCTCGTGCCTATCTCTGTAGCTCCTTTAGGTGGTGCTCTGAATCCCCTCTCCTTGTGCACCCGAAAACAATGGTCTCTTGCCTCTTCGGCAGCTCCAGACTTTTTCCCGGACTCCCTCCCGGCTAGCTCTGACTCACTAGCCCCCTTCAGGCTGTGTTCACGCACCCAACCCCAGTCCTCTCCCTGGGATCTGACCTCCGAAGCCCGAGCCTCAGCTCCCAGACCCCGCCCACCCAGGCGGGTGAGCAGACAAGCCTCTCGGGCTGGTGAGTGATGGTTGGCACCGATTCTCTGTGCGGGAATCTCTCCGCCTTGCCCTCTGCACCCCTGTTGCTCTCCTCCATGGCTCCGAAACTTCCCACCCACCCTGCCGTATCCTCCAGTTAAGGGGCTTCCTAGTGTGTGCAAACTTTTCCTCCTTCACAGCTCCCTTCCAGAAGTGCAGGTCTTGTCCCTATTCTTTTGTCCCTGTTTTTTCTTTTGCCCTACCCAGGTATGTAGGGAGTTTTTTGCCTTTTGGGAAGTCTGAGGTCTTCTGCCAGCATTCAGTAGGTGTTCTGTAGGGGTTGTTCCACATGTAGATGTATTTCTGATGTATTTTTGGGGAGGATGGCGATCTCCACGTCTCACTCCTCCACCATCTTGAAGGTCCCCCCCACAGACTTTAATATAATGTGGAACAATGGATTCTCCAAAACCAAATAGAATTATGGTAACTAGAAAATACTGCAACCCAATATTCAATGACAATCCAAACTTTAAACGAATGTTCTACTAAGAGGAAGAATAATAGAAAGTAAGGGAGGATAATATTATATACCCTCAACATTTTCTTTTTTCTCAGCTTAGGAAATGGTGACTTACAAATACTGTTTTACTTTGTTGGTTTTGTTCTACAGCTGAGTGAAAGAGAACTCATTAAAACATATTGGCATAACATGTAATATTTATTACCTGTGTGATTACATGGCAGAAAGATATGATAGCTTTTACAGAAGGTGCACAATTACAGTGAAGGAGAATGCCTTAATCCTTGTTACTGCTGCACTTTTGGTCAGTAGAATTCTGTATCTATTTTTGCTAATGTAAAACAATGTGGAAAATTCCTTGTTTTCAGCCATTTCAGAACACTCCTTTTTCCAATTTATCTTATATTTTGATGCTCTTTTTGTGCACAATCATTATTATTATCACTAGTCCTTTGACCTTTTTACTAGCATGAATGCTCAGGAATAAGTGCTTCTTGCCACACTTACAAAAAGGCATTTCATTTGACAATATTTTTAATTTGTTAAACTTGGAGTGCATTCTAATTTATTTCATATATATCTTCATCTGTCGGTGGAATCACTAATACGAAGCAAAGAAGTCTAAAAGCATCTTTCTGATTAGTGCTTAGAGTAGATTCTGCCTGTACAACAAAAGCTTTCTAAATCATTAGCTTTCTATTTAAGACATTTTCCTCTTCTAGTTGATTTGACTTCTTAGGCTGGTGGTCAGAAGATGAGAGAAAGTAAATTGAAATTTAAAAAAGCAAAGGTAACTGAAAAAAGAAAACTCACAATATATCTTTTAGTTCTCTGGAAAAGGAAGTTCAAAAACTAAAGACATCATTTGTCTTTTTTTTTCTTTTAAAAAATTTGGTGTGGTACCCAAAGCCTAACACGATTTTTGATCCTACAGTGTTACAATGTATGTAGAATGCACTTAGCTCAGAAATACCACCAATATAATAGATCCCAAATGCTTTCTTTTAAAATTCAGGTCAGGTTTTCTGAAATGGAAATGCACATGCAACTCATTTGTAAGACTGAACATACATCTTACACTATATACTGGCATTAAATTGAAACCTG